>NC_133617.1:215647816-216247816 GCF_048593235.1 Sminthopsis crassicaudata | reverse complement strand
TGCTATTTGGTTATACTGCGGCTATGGCTACTGAGGAGTATCCAGAGAGTTGAGTGGGGAATTTGGTGTCTTTTACTATGTTGCTGCTTACTTTGTTAATAGAAGTGTTTTGGTATATGATGTCGGGAGAGATTGAGGTTTGTCACAAGTGTTGAGTTGTTTGATTCGTAAGGTGATTATTGCATGGGTCAGGTTTGAAGTGGGGTATCTTTGTTGTATGGCTGTGAGGGCTGGGCTATAGTATTATTAGGTTGAATTTTGTTTATTACTATTCTGATTGTTTTGGAAGTTGTTTGAGGTCTGTAGTTACATGATTAACAAGGTTAGTAGTATAGAGATCATAAAGGATAAGAAGTATGTTTTAATAAGTCCTTTTTGGGTAGAAGTAGAGGTAGATGATACAGAGTGTGAAAGTTGGCCTGACCTTTGGGTCCTGTTTTTTTTTTTTTTTTTTTTTTTTTTTTTTTTTTTTGTATCAGCTTAGATCAATGAGTATGGTAAAGATGTGTTGGCCTACTTGTAGGTTTGCTAATGGGTTTAGTTGGTGGAAAATGCGTATAAAGCACCCTAGCATTTTTGCGAAGTTGTGTGTATGGATTAAGGATTTGTTTGGTATTTTGTTTGTTAACAGGCTAAGTTCTATGGCAATTAGCATTCCTGATATAGTTATGACTAGGACAGAGAATTTTATAAGGTTGGGCACAGTTATTGGTATCATTGTGGTTGGAGGGATGTTTGATGTTAGTAGGAATTCCTTGAAGATACTGCCCAGGGCAAGCCATATGATAGGGTTGATAAGGTTTGGGTACTTTTTGTTCAGTAGGGACATAGGGAGGAATTGAGGTTCTTTTAGAATGGCCAAGTGGATTACTCCTATACTATAGACTGCTGTGTGGTAGCAATTAGGTTAATGAATGGGGCTCAGGTGTTTATGTGTGATGTGTTTATAGCTTCCATGATTGAGTCTTTTGAGTAGAAGCCTGCTAAGAAAGGTGTGCCTTTAAGGGCAAGGCTGCCTAGCATCATCTCTGATAAGATGATAGGGAGAAGTGTAAGTAGGCCTCCTATTTTGTGGATATCTTGCTCATCCTTGAGGCTGTGGATAATACAGCTAAAGCATAGAAACAGCATTGCTTTGAAGAATGTATGTGTACAGATGTGGAAGAATGCCAGGTGTGGTTGGTTAAGGCCTAGAGTAACTATTTTTAGGCCCAGCTGGCTGGATGTGGAAAAAGTTATAATCTTTTTGATGTCTTTTTGTGTAATGGCGCAGATGGCGGTGAATAGGATTGTGCTACTTTCTAAGCAGAGTATAATGATTGAGGCTGTTTGGTTGGTTTCTATAAGGGGGTTGAAGCTGATTAGGAGGAAGATCCCTGCAACAACCATTGTGCTACAATGGAGCAGGGTTGAGATGGTCATGATTACTATCAGTTCGCCCAGCAGGTTAATGGAAGGTGGTTGAGCTAGGTTTGCCAGGCTACTGGCAGTTGTAAGCCCAATTCATTGATTTTATCTTTCTCTATTTTATGCAAGTAAGCATTTAGAGATATAAAATTTCCCTTAATAATTGCTTTGGCTGCATCCCACAATTTTTTATGTTGTCTCATTATTGTCATTCTCTTGGATGAAGTGGTTAATTTTGTTTCTGATTGGTTGTTTTACCCTTTCATTCTTTAAGATTAGATTATTTAGTTTCCAATTAATTTTTGGTCTATTTTCCCCTAGTCTTGTGTTGCATGTAATTTTTATTGCACCACGAACTGGAAAAAATGCATTTACTATTTCTGCCTTTCTGCATTTGACGTTGAAGTTTTTTATGCTCTAATAACTGGAAAAAATGCATTACTATTTCTGCCTTTATGCATTTGACTTTGAGTTTTTTTATGCCTTAATACGTGGTCAAATTTTATGTAGGTTCCATGTACAACTAGGATAAAATGTATTCCTTTTTGTTTCATTTTCTCCAAAGGTTTACCATACCTAACTTTTGTAGAATTCTATTTACCTCAACTTCTTTCTTATTTTGTGGCTCAATTTATCTAGTTCTGAGAAAGCAAGGTTGTCATCTCCCACTAATATAGTTTTGCTCTCTAATTTGGCTTTCAGATCAATTAATTTCTCCTCTAGGAATTTGGAAGCTATATCACTTGGTGCATGCATGTTTAGTATTGATATTGCTTTATTATGTATGGTACCCTTTAGCAAGATATAGTTCCATCCCTTATCTGTTTTAATTAGATCTATCTTTGCTTTCACTTGATCTGAGATCAGGATTGCTATGCCTGCTATTTTTTTTAACTTCTCCTGAAGCATAATAAATTCTGCTCCCGCCCTTTAACCTTCATTATGTATGTATCACTCTGCTTTAAATGTGTTTCTTGTAAACAATATATTGTAGGATTTTGGCTTTTAATCCAGTCTGCCATCCATTTCCTTTTTTATGGGAGAATTCATCCCATTCACATTCATAGTTAAAATAAAAAATTTCTGTATTCCCTGCCATCTTATTTATCCTAATCTATGCTTTTCTGTTTCTTTTCCCCCCTTTCCTCTTCTCCAATATTTTGCTTATTATCACCACCTCCCTCAAGCAGCCTTCCACTTTAGAGCCCATCCCCCTTTATTACACCTTTCCCCCACTATTTCTGTTTTCCCTTCTATTAGCTTTATTTTTCCTTTTCCTCTTTCTCCTCCTATTTTCATACAAAGTGAGACAAGATTCTCTACAAAATCAAATATGCCTGATATTCTCTCTTAGAGCCAAATATGATGAGAGTAAGATTTACACAGTGCTCATGTCCCTCCCTTCTTTCCCTCAATCATAATAGGTTTTCTTTGCCTCTTCATTTCCTTATTTTAACTCGTTTTTTTCCTCTTTTTTCAGTATGATCCCTGTTCCACTTCTAATTTCTTTTTCATACTATCATAATAAATCAAATTAGACTTGCACTTTCTAAGAATAGCCATAGCATAAATATAGTTCTCAAGAATTCTGTTCCTTGTAGTTTTTTATGCTTCTCTTGAGTTCTGTGTTAGAAAATCAAATTTTTTGTTCAGGTCTGGACTTTTCATCAGAAATACATGAAATTCACCAGTGTCATTGAATGTCCATTTTCTTCTCTGAAACATAATGCTCATTTTACCTGGATAGCTTATTCTTGGTTGTAATCCAAGCAACTTTGCCTTCTAGAATACAAAATTCCAAGCCCTTTAATTCTTTAAAAGGAAGTTGCTACGTCCTGTGTAATTCCTGATTGTGGCTTCTAGATATTTAAATTATTTTTATTTCTGGCTGCTTCAAATATTTTTTAACTTGGTCTACTAATTCTGAAATTTAGCCACACTATTTCTCAAAATTTTCATTTTCTCAACTCTTTTAGGAGGTGATCAGTGAAATTCTTTCATTGACTATTTTATCTTCTGTTTCTAGATGATCAGGGCATTTTCCTTTATGATTTCCTGTAAGATAATGTATAGGTTATTATTATTTTTTTTTATCATGAAAGTGCAATAATCTTTAGATGGTCTTTCCTAAATATATTTTCCAGGTCAGTTGTTTTTCCTTAGGAGGTATTTCATATTTTCTGCTATTTTTTTTTTCATTTTTGGGGATTTGTTTGACTGATTATTGAAGTCTTATTGAGTCCATTACTTCCATTTGTTCAATTCTAATTTTTAGAATATTATTTTCTTCTGGATCTTTTTTGCTTCCTTTTGTATTTGGCCAATTGAGTTTTTTTTCATTGCATTTGTTTTTGTTTTTGTTTTTGGTTTTGATTTTTTTTTGTTTGTTTGTTTGTTTGTTTTTCCTATTTCACAAATCCTGCTTAACACTGAATTGGTATCTTTTCATATCTATTTTGTAATGAGTTATGTGCTTTTCCCATTACATCAAAACTATTTTAGGAAGCTTTCTTCAGATAATTTCTGTTTTTCCTTTTCCATACCCTCTTGTAAAGATCTCATATCTTTTCCTCATTTTACATCTAACTTTCTTTTAAGATGCTTTTTGAAATCTTTTGTTTTTACAGATCCTTTTTGAATTCTTCCAACAGAGCCTTGTGAGATGAAAACCAACTCATATCTCCCTTTGAACCTTCACCAAAGATGTTTTGCCTTTAGTATCTTCAGGGTTTGAAGTCTGTTTTTCCCTGTCTCCATAGAATCTATCTATGGCTAACCCTTTTTTTTTTATTTGTTTGTTTTGTTTTTTCTTTTTGCTCATTTTTTAAAGTTGTGGTCTGTTCTTATGGCAAAAGGGAGATTGTTCCAAATTCTTCTACACCTGATAATAACTGTAAGTTCCCCTAGGGCCAGTTTTTCTGGCTTCCTTCCCTTGCTGGGTGGCATGGGCAAGTCCCATATTATTCTGCGATCCATGGGCTCACTATTTGCTGTCTGTAGTTGTGTTGGATTTCTCACACCTAACCTGCTGAGCTACTGGCTCCTGAACCAGGCCAGCGTAGCCCATACAGCATAGCCAAAATCTATTTATTTATTTATTTATATTTGTGAGGCTGGGGTCAAATGACTTGCTCAGGATCACACAGCTAGGAAGTGTTAAGTGTCTGAAACCAGATTTGAATTCAGGTCCTCCTGAATTCAGGGCTGGTGCTCTATCCACTGCACCACCTAGCTGCCCCATACAGCTGTATTTTTAGTAAGAGCCTCTTACTAGATTCCCCAAAAAGGAATTACCCTTGGCCCATCTGATGCAGCTGGTATGGGCTGGAATGCCCTTCTCGTCCACCCCACTGGCCAATTGAAACAGTTCTTCCCTAAAGTTCTTCCAAAATATTTGTTATACTCCAAATATGTTATACTCCAAGATGGCAGAGAAGCTGAATCTGTTGTTCATTTGAGGGATGTCAGGAAGAGCTGAGACAAAGATCTGTCTATTCTCCTGAATCTTGGCTCTTTCCCCTGAACCCCTGAACCTTAAGTTTGCTGCAAAACAACAAGTTAATTGTCATGTGTTTTAGCTTTCTCATCCCTCCCTTTTCATTTCCCTCTGGGAGATATTTATTTGCAATTTAAAAAAATAGGTTGTTGATTTCATGAATTGAAAATATTCATTAACACATTAACACAAAGGTTATTAAGAGTGCCCATTGTTTAAAAAGGACATTAAGAAAATTAAGTAAAAGAGTATTGCCATTATCCAGGCAACTAAAATATGACTTTTTACTTTTAAATTCAATAAACAAAAAGATTATCATTCTGTACCAAAAATGGAAGGATAAAAATCTACAGTAGATTTGATCTTTATTCTTTTCACTACCCCTTCACTTCTTACTAAAGGTCCTGAATGTCTCAAGTGATTGATTGCCATGCTTGAATATCAGTTAAAATAAGTTCAATGTGCATCTTAATTTCCTATTAGAGAATAGTTCTTCTGTCTGCCCATATAAAACGCTCTACATAAGTTTGGTTCCTCAGTTTTCTATGTAATAGCCATATGGTTAAAAATCAAATAAAATCAAATAAATCATCCATGGTAGGTAAAACAGTTGGGAAATCAACCATTTAACTACAGCCCATATAATATATTATAAGAACTATTTCAGGAGAAGACCAGGAAAAATCATGTTCATACATTAACTGTGGAGGATTGTGATCATTAACTCATTTAGTGGTACAGCTAACCTGAATTTGAATTTAATTTTCAGCTCCTATCTATTCTATCATGTGAATAATATAATACTAAACAATTCTAAGCTTTATTGCAAGTAGTTGTAGGCCAATAAACATGTCATGTTAATTTCAGAACAGTTTGTCAGGCATCCACAGGCCAGTGCAGAATGTAATCTTTCCTATATAAAATATTTGTCATGGGATAAGATGAGCAAGATCATGGAGTTCTTGTATTAAAGATCATTTTTAGAACCCCTTATTCTCAATGAGTTCCTATGATTATGATAAGTGACTTGACCTTTTAACGCTAATGCTTTTCCCAAATATATTGTCTATATCCTATATCTTACATCTATTTTCCTTTACATCTCATCTATAACATGAGTTACATCTCAGAATCTCAAATTTAGAAATGATTTTACTTAGTCCAACCTATACATAAAAAAACTATTGTCTTGCATCTCTTTTGCTTGACAATCTCCAATAAAAATGAGAGAAGCAACTATATTTTGTTGTTATCTTTTCCGCTTCTACAAAATTTAAATTTTTGGAAGTTTTTTCCTTATTCTCTAAAATTCCTTAGAAGATACCTTGTGGGGGCAGAGCCACAATGGCAGAGAACACACAGTCTTCATTCTAAGCTCCTCTTTTACCCTCACTATTAATTAACAAATTCAACTTCAGAAATAGTGCTTGACTGGTAAAATCCACCAATACTGTGAGTACAACAAATTACCAGCTGAAGATAATTTGGAAGATTGCCAGAAAAGGTTTGTCCTGATCAGTGGGGGAAGGCCAGCACAGGCAGGGAGAAAGAACACAGCGGCTAGCCCACTGAGCGAACTGGGATGGGGGCCATCTCTGTGGGTGGAGATTTTTTTTTCAGGGAGGATTCTACCACAGGTTGGCTGCTCTGCTTTGCAACCAAAGCAGTAGATCAGCAGAGAAGTTACAAAAATCCCAAAGGAGGATGTTACCTTGTCCCCATCATACAAGGCTCACCTAGAAGAATTTATAAAAAATCTTAAAAGAGAGCAAAAAGAAAAACGGGGAAAGGAAAGAGAAGGTATGCAAGAGAGAAAACTCCTCACAATTATCTATTGAAAAATATTTTGGGGGGGCAGAGCCAAGATGGCAGAGAAGACATACATGACTTTCTGAGCCTCTCTCATATCCTCACTACTAATTACCAAATTCAGCCTCAAAAATAGTGCTTGACTGGTAAAATTCATGAAGATTAGAATTGCAACAACTTACCAGCTAAAGTTAATCTGGAAGATCACCAGAAAAGGTTTGTCCTGAGCAGTGGGAACAAACCAGCACAAATAAACCAGAGGATAGCATCCAGAGAGGACTTGGAGCAGGGATGATCTCTGTGGTTGGAAAATTTACAGAGAAGATTCTATATTAGGTTAACTGCTATGCTTTGGTTGCAAAGCAGTAGACCAACAGTTAAATTAAAGACAAATATAGAGGGTACTCTAAAAAACGCCAGGACCTAACAGGATCTGGCTATACCCATCCAAAATTGGAAGTGAGTGAACCAACACAGGCCACAACACAGCTATGCAGCAGCATTTGGGGCAAGAGGCTTTGGCCTGGGGCAGTTACACATCTGTATTGTGGGGGTGGGTGCAGCCTGGGGCAGCCTCTAATCTGCACAGTGGGGGGCTTGGCCTGGGACAATAGAACTTCTGCAGCATGACTGTGCTCCCCTGCACAGAGACACTTCCAGTGCAGTGTGGGGCAGGGCAACTGCTAATACCCACAGTGGACTTTTGTGGGGGGCAGCGATACTTTTACTGCTCAGTTTCTAGCTCCAAGGCAGTCACTAATCTGCACAGCAGGGTTCTTTGCAGGGCACTTCTGCAGCTTGGCTGAGATACCCACACTTGAGCCATTTTCAGTGTGGAACTTTTCCCAGAGGCCACTCTTTGCAGCCTATTTGCAGGATAGGTACTGTTCATATACCTATCCCTGCTCTGCAGAAGAAACTGGTATTGTCCTTGCCCTGAAGGCAGACCCTAAAGGGTTTAAAAATGAGTAAAAAAAATCAAAAGGATGATAGATAGCTTATATACAGAAAGACAGCAGGTTTTCAACCTCAAGGAGAGTAATAGCAGACAGTCACTAAACAAAACTGCAAAGGGAGATGTTACCTGGTCCCCATCACACAAGGTTCTCCTAGAAGAAACTATTAAAAAATCTTAAAAGAGAGCTAGCAGAAAAATGTGGAAAGGAAAGAGAAGCTATGCAAGAGAGTAACAACTTCCTGAAATGTGAATTGGAAAAGGTAAAGAACTCCGAGGAATTGGAAAAAGAAAATAACTCAATAAAAAATAGTGAAATGGAAAAAATTTCCATAGAGCAAAACAATTCATTTAAAAACACAATTGCACATATACAAAAAAGTAAAAGAAAGCTAATGAAGAAAAGAACTCATTAAAAATCAGAACTTAACAAATAAAAATGAATGATTCACTGAGACATCAAGAATCAATCAAACAAAACCAAAAAATGAAAAATTAGAAAAAAAAAACATTAAATATCTACTGGGAAAAACAACAGACCTGTAAAATAGACCTAGGAGAGATAATCTAAGGATTATTGGACTTCCTGAAAATTATGATGAAAAAAGAACCTAGATACTATTTTACAGGAAATCATCAAAAAGAACTGTCCACATGTAATACAATCAGAAGCAAAATAAGCATTGAAAGAATTCATCTAACATCTTCTAAAAAAGACACTAAAATAAAAACTCCAAGGGATATTGTGGCTAAACTACAGAACTATCAGATTAAGGAAAAATATTACAAGCAGACAGAAAAAAAAAAATTCAAATACCGAGGTGCCACAATAAGGATCACTCAAGAGCTGGCTGCTTCCACATTAAAGGATTGAAGGGCCTGGAATCCGATATTCTGAAAAGCAAAAGAATTTGGAATGAAGTCAAGAATAAACTACCCAGCTAAGCCGAGCATTTTCTGTCAGGGAAGAAGATGGGCATTTAATGAAACAGATGAATTCCATTTGTTTAAAAACAAAACAAAACAAAACAAAACAACAACAACAACAAAAAACCAGGACTCAAGAGAAGCAGAAAAAGGAAAATAAAGAATTCTTGAAAACTCTATTTCTATTGTGGAAATACATAAGGACTAAATGTATAATTTGATTTTACTGATATAACATAAAAAAGGAAGTAGAAATGGAAAGGGTATAGTGTCAGAAAAAGGGAAAAGGGGAGCTAAAAAAAAAGGAAACTACATCCTATGATGAGACAAAGGAAATCTATCATATCTGAGGGAATTTAGAGAGGGGATGGAATATTGTGTGAATCTTACTCTCATCAGAGTTGGCTCAAAGAGAAAATAATTGACATATTTGTTTTACAGGGAAACCTCTCACCTCATTATAAAGTGGGAGAGGAAAAGGGAAAATGGAAAGAGTAATAAGGGAAAAGTACAAGAAAGGAGAAGGGATTTAAAGGGAGTAGAAGGGATCCTAAAGAGGGAGAACTGTGTGATGCAAATGGGGCTCATAAGTTTAATACTGGGGAAGAGGTTAAGGGGGCAAGGGAAAAATAATCTGGGGATAATATGATGGCAGGAAATACGGAATTAGTAATTTTAACTGTAAATATGAATGGGATGAACTCTCCCTTAAAGCAGAGGCAGATAGCAGACTGGCTCAAAAGTCAGAACCCTACAATATGTTGTTTACAAGAAACACATTTAAAGCAGGGAGATACAAATAGAGTAAAGGTAAAAGATTGGATTAGAATGTTGGAGTAGAATCTATTATGCTTCAGGTGAAGTCATAAAAGGCATCTTGATCTCAGATCAAGCAAAAGCAAAAATTGAGCTATTTAAAACAGATAAGGAAGGAAACCATATCTTGCTAAAAGGTAGCATAGACAAAGAAGCAATATCAATACTAAACATATATGCACCAAGTGGCATAGCATCTAAATTTTTAAAGGAGAAGTTAAGAGAGTTGCAAGAAGAAATAGACAGGAAAACTATAATAGTGGGAGATCTTAAACTTGCAATCTCAGAATTAGATAAATAAAAAAAATAAATAATAAAGAAATTAAACAGGTAAATAGAATATTAGAAAAATTAGGTAAGATAGATCTTAGGAGAAAACTGAATGGTGACAGAAAGGAATATACTTTATCAGCAATTCATGGAACTTTACAAAAACTGAGTATATATTAGGACATGAAACCCCCAAAATTAAAAGAAGAAAGGCAGAAATAGTAATTGCTTTCTTTTCAGATCACAATGCAATAAAAACTACATTCAACAAAATGTTAGGGATAAATAGACCAAAAAGTAATTGGAAACTAAATAATCTCATTTTAAAGAAAGATTGGGTGAAACAACATATTATAAACACAATTAATAATTTCACTCAAGATAATGACGATGACACATACCAAAATTTGTGGGATGCTGCCAAAGCAGTAATAAAGGGAAACTTTATATCTTTAGAGGCTTACTTGAATAAAATAGAGAAAGTGAAAATCAATGAATTGGGTTTGCTACTTAAAAAGCTAGAAAAAAAACAAATTAAAACCCCCAATCAAATACTAAACGTGAAATTCTAAACTTAAAAGGAGAATTTAATAGTATTGAAAGTTAAAAAAAAACTATTGAATTAATAAGTAAAAGTAAGAGTTTGTTTTATGAAAAAAAAAAACAATAAAGTAGATAAATCTTTGGTAAATCTATAAGAAAAAGGAAAGGAAAATCAAATTATTAGTCTTAATAATGAAAAGGGAGAATTTTCCGCCAATGACGAGGAAATTAGAGCAATAATAAGGAGTTACTTTCACCAATTTTATGCCAATAAATTTGATAACCTAAGTGAAATGGATGACTACCTCCAAAAATATAGGCTTCCCATATTAACAGAAGAGGAAGTAAATTGCTTAAATAGTTCCATTTCAGAAAAAAAGAAATAGAACAAGCTATTCATCAACTCCATAAGAAAAAATCCCCATGATCAGATGGATTTACATGTGAATTCTACCAAACATTATAGAACAATTATTCCCAATGGTATATAAACTATTTAAAAACTAGGGAATGAAGGATTCCTCCCAAATTTCTTTTTTTATTTTATTTTCTTTTTTATTAATTTTTATACTTATAACATTTTCTTTGACAGTACATATGCATAGGTAATTTTTTTTTTAACAACATTATCCTTTGTACTCCCTTCTGTTCCGAGTTTTTCCCCTCCTTCCCTCCACCCCCTCCCATAGATGGCAGGCATTGCCATACATATTAAATATCTTATAGTATATCCTAGGTACAATATATATGTGCAGAATCGAATTTTGTTGTTGTTGTGTTGCAAAGGAAGGATTGTATTCAAAAGGTAAAAATAATCTGAGAAGAAAAACAAAACAAAACAAAACAAAAAACAATGCTCACAATTTACACTCATTTCCCAGTATTCCTTTTCTGGATGTAGCTGATTCTGTCCATCATTGATCAATTGGATTTGGATTAGCTCTTCTCTATGTTGAAGATATCCACTTCCATCAGAATACGTCCTCATACATTATCATTGTTGAAGTGTATAATGATCCCCTAGTTCTGCTCGTTTCACTCAGCATCAGTTGATATAAGTCTCTCCAAGACTCTCTGTATTCCTTCTGTTGGTCATTTCTTACAGAACAATAATATTCCATAACATTCATATACCATAATTTACCCAACCATTCTCCAATTGATGGACATCTATTCATTTTCCAGTTTCTAGCCACTATGAAAAGGGCTGCCACAAACATTTTGGCACATTCAGGTCCCTTTCCCTTCTTTAGTATTTCCTTGGGATATAAGCCCAGGAGTAGCACTGCTGGGTCAAAGGGTATGCACATTTTGATAACTTTTTGGGCATAATTCCAGATTGCTCTCCAGAATGGTTGGATTCTTTCACAATTCCACCAACAATGTATTAGTGTCCCAGTTTTCCCATAGCCTCTCCAACATTCATCATTATTTGTTCCTGTCATCTTAGCCAATCTGACAGGGGTGTAATGATATCTCTGAGTTGTCCTAATTTGCATTTCTCTGATCAATAGTGATTTGGAACACTCTTTCATATGAGTGGAAATAGTTTTAATTTCATCATCCGAAAATTGTTCATATCCTTTGACCATTTATCAATTGGAGAAAGGTTTGATTTCTTATAAATTAAAGTAATTATGTGTATATTTTGGAGATGAGGCCTTTATCAGAACCTTTAACTGTAAAAATGTTTTCCCAATTTGTTACTTCCCTTCTAATCTTGTTTGCATTAGTTTTGTTTGTGCAGAAACTTTTTAATTGTGTGTAATCAAAATTTTCTATTTTCTGATCAATAATGGTCTCTAGTTCTCCCTTGGACACAAACTCCTTCCTCCTCCACAAGTCCGAGAGTTAAACCATCATGTTCCTCCAATTTATTTATGATTTCCTTCATTATGTCTAAATCTTGGACCCATTTTGATCTAATCTTAGTATGTGGTGTTAAATGTGGGTCCATGCCTAGTTTCTGCCATACTAATTTCCAGTTTTCCCAGCAGTTTTTGTCAAATAATGAATCTTATCCCAAAATTTGGGATCTTTGGGTTTGTCAAACACTAGATTGCTATTTTTATTCACTATCTTGCCCTGTGAACCTAACCTATGCCACTGATCAACTAGTCTATTTCTTAGCCAATAGCAAATAGTTTTGGTGACTGTTGCTTTCTAATATAGTTCTAGATCAGGTACAGCTAGGCCACCTTCATTTAATTTTTTTTTCATTACTTCCCTTGAAGTAATGTTGTTCCATATGAATTATGTTGTTATTTTTTCTAGGTCATTAAAATAGTTTCTGGGGAGTCTGATTGGTATAGCACTAAATAAATAGATTAGTTTAGGGAGTATTGTCATCTGAATTATATTTGCTCGGCCTATCCAAGAGCACTGAATGTCTTTCCAATTATTTAAATCTGACTTTATTTTTGTGGCAAGTGTTTCATAATTTTGCTCATATAATTCCTGACTTTTCTTTGGTAGATGGATTCCCAAATATTTTATACTATCGACCGTTATTTTGAATGGAATTTCTCTTTGTATCTCTTGCTGTTGGATTGTGTTGGTAATATATAAAAATGCTGAGGATTTATGAGGATTTATTTTGTATCCTGCAACTTTGCTAACATTCTGAATTATTTCTAATAGCTTTTTAGCAGAGTTTTTTTGGGTTCTCTAAGTATACCTTCATGTCATCTGCAAAGAGTGATAATTTAATTTCCTCATTTCTTGCTCTAATTCCTTGAATCTCTTTCTCGGCTCTTATTGCCAAGGCTAGAGTTTCTAGTACTATATTGAATAGTAATGGTGATAGTGGGCAACCTTATTTCACTCCTGATCTTATAGAGAAAGATTCTAGTTTATCGCCATTACATATGATGTTTAGTGAAGGTTTTAAATATATGTTCATTATTATTTTAAGGACTAGTCCATTTATTCCTATATTCTCAAGCGTTTTTAGTAGGAATGGATGTTGGATTTTATCAAATGCTTTTTCTGCATCTATTGAGATGATCATATGCTTTTTATTAATTTTATTATTAATATAGTCAATTATATTTATAGTTTTCCTAATATTAAACCAGCCCTGCATTCCTGGAATAAATCCTACTTGGTCATAGTGTATTATCCTGGGGATGATTTTCTGAAGTCTTTTTGCTAATATCTTATTTAAGATTTTAGCATCAATATTCATTAAGGAAATTGGTCTATAGTTTTCTTATTCAGTTTTCAATTTACCTGGTTTAGGTATCAGTACCATGTCTGTGTCATAAAAGGAATTTGGTAGGATTCCTTCAATCCTTATTTTTTCAAATAGTTTATATAGCATTAGAGTTAGTTGTTCTTTAAATGTTTGGTAGAATTCACATGTGAATCTATCTGGTCCTGGGGATTTTTTTCTTAGGAAGTTGGTTAATAGCTTGGTCTATTTCTTTTTCTAAGATGGGACTATCTCTGACTCCCCTGTTCTGGTGGGATTCGGTTCAGTCACTACCTAACAATAAACACTCTTAAATTTTCATTATTTTGGCTTCCCTATGTTTTCTCTCACCTGGACACTTCACTTCTACCTAAATTTTCTCAGAAAAGAATACCTCATTCTAGGTCTTCAGCAATTTAAGCATCCTTAGAAAGCAGTCCATAACTAATTGTAGAATAGTTCTACCCGGGTGCCTCACAGGTCTCTCAAAGGTAATGGCTAAAACAGAACTCCTTATCTTTTCCCTTGCTCCCTATTTCTAACTTCCTTATTTCTATCAAGGGTATCACCATTCTATAATTCAACAACTTTACCAAGCTAGGAGTTTAATTCTTTCCTCTACCTTAAACCTCAAAAACAATCAGTTGCAAATCCTTGTATAGTCTATTGCCACAGTATATGTTTTGTTCTGTACTTTCTCTTCACTCATATGATCAGTACCCTAATTTAGTCTCTTTTTACCTCTTTCTAAGAGTATATATAAAATTCATACCTCAATCCCATCAAAAATTAATCCACTAAATTTTAGAACTCCTTCAGTAGGATTCGTTCCCAGGCTATGTATCATATCCTTTCCAACTTAACAGCTATCTGGTCATCTACTTTGTCAGCTGTATTCCCCTACACACAGTAATTAAATTAATGTAACCATTGCTTCTGGAAAAGAAAAGCTAATAGTTGTCACTCAACTGATTATGAGACAAAGTACATCCCAAACCAAATATCCCTTGGATACTACCCATCTGTATGTTCTCTATATTCTCTTCAAACATGAAGTATTTTAGGGAAAATTATATCTTTATTCTCATATTTATACCTTCAGTATTTAAACAGATTAATAGATATCTAGGAAAAACTTATTAAATGCTTTTAAATTGATATGTTCATTCCTGTCACAGTTTAGTTATGTTACTCCCCAACTCAAGAAAAATAAGTGCCTAGCTTTTACCTCTAAAATAAAGTATAAAATCTTTTTAGAACCCTTCACAATCTGCACTTATCTCTGACAGAACTTTGTACTTTCCTTCCCATGATCTATGCTCAAGACAAATAGATCTCTGTGCTGTTCCTATCATATAACATTTCATCTCCTGCTCTTGTGTCTTTGCAAAGACTATCTCTCTCATATCAGACATAGCTTTCTACTTCACCTCTGCCTAAGGAATTCCCAGTAGCATCAGAGATTAGCTAAATTGTATAATCTCCTATAGTATAATTTTTCTACTCCCCCCAGTAACTAATGTTCTCTCTCCTGCCACAAATTATTCTTTATTTGTTTTTCATATTCTGCAGTTATTTATCTACGTTCATATATATATTCTAATTTTTTTCTCTTATAGAATAAAATCTTAAGAAAAGAGACTTTCATTTTTGTCATTGTATACAAATACCTCAGTGCCTTGTCATAGAAACACTTAGTGAATGCTTACTGAATTGAATGAAGTTGAATACCACACAGACCATGCTTCTTTCCTTCTAAAGTAATCAATTCAATGTTTCACTTGTAAAATATTTAAAAGATCCCCCATTCTTTGGGAAACATCTTTTTAAACCTCTTTATATTTTCCTTTATGCACAATTTTACAATGCATTATTTTCTAATGGATTAATTTACTAATTCAGCAATAATTTTGAAATACATATATATCATACTTAATATGTATATTGTGTATAACATAATATTACAAAATATCTGTATATGTGTAAACTATATGTATGTATTCAATGTCAAACTAGATGCTAAAATAAATTTAGAAAAGATCATTACATAGAGGAAAATCATTTTTCTTTAATTAGGGGTAGAATTTTATTTTATTATATTTAAGGGGGCACAAAATAATTTGTCTTTCAGGCCACTTTACTTGGCTATAAAGAACATTTCATTGTTGATTACTATTTCTAATCACTCTCATTAGGTCCATTTGCATTATAGTATTACTCTATTACACCATGGTTCCAGCAACAAGCTTTAACTCAATTACCTATGCAACCTTCCCTCATGTGTTATTCACTCATTCTATATCATTAAGCAAGATGTTAAATGAGAACAGGTCTACCACCTACCCAAATAGGACCTCATTAGGCACTCCTCTCCAACTGTACCCTCTACCATTTGTTCGATCTCTGTGACAAGCATGCTCTTACCTACCTTTTATCAATAGCTATTTTTTCCAGAGTGCCATTATTTCCTAATTGCCTAGATTTCTTTTCTTCATTTTTCTTCTTTAAAAATGATCTGTATTTAGGCCATTTCAGATGCCTCATTAATTTTATGTCCCTTCTTTATTTGTTTGCAGCCTTTACTTCCTCTCTCATCTGTATTACCTTCACTTATTTAAAAACAAACAAAAATTTAGTTTTACTTTCTGGAGTAAATTGATTAGGCTCAAATTTCTTTAATGAGTATTTTGTTATATGGAAATCCTTCAGCTCATGTCTTTTCTACTTCATATGAAGAGATTTTAACTTGTTCACATTCAAATCTTGAAATAAACTTGCAATCTCATGGATCCAGAATTGATGATGTAGACTGCCACCCATTCAAACCTGACCATCTTTTGTTTTCCTTGTCTTCCCCAAAATTTGCCATGCAAAGTTTAAATAATAATCTGAAGGGTTTCCTTACAGAATTCTAATCATCTGTGAGTATCAGTAGTGTTCTTTAGTTTCCTTCTGGTAAACTTTCCTCTTGCCACATACCCATTCCATCTTTTTCAGTTACCTATTTCTTTCATGACATTATTTACTCCTTTTTCCTTTGAATTAACTTAATTATTATATGTGATAGCTTTCTCACATTACTCCATTGTTCAACATGAGATATACATGTTCTATTCTTCAGATACTATATTAATTAGATGATGTTTATCAAATTGGCAGATGACACAAAGCTATGAATGAATTATTGATATATTTCATGCCGCAGTCCACTTCCAAAAATGTTTTTTTTTTTTTTTTTTTATAGACTAGAATGTTGCCATATCTATGAAGATGGAATTTATTTGGGATAAATCCAAAAGTGTGTGGTAAATGTTTAACAATTGACTCTGAAGAAAAAAATATGAATGAGATATTTTTAGTTTAATCTTCATTATTAACATGTTCTTAATCACTTTCTTAAGTCTGAAAGTCAACAAAACTATAAATCAAGTCCCTGCTTTTAACATTTGCCAATTTTTGAAGATTTAGTTGTTTATACTATAATTGTATTATTTGAATCTCATAGATTAGGTAGCATTCATGCTATCATATCTCTGTGTAATATCTAATTCTTGAAATGAAATGCAATAAGGAAGAATGACTATGTAGCAGAGCAACTATATCACACTATTGATAATTATCAATATGTGTGATATAGGAATGAGAAAATAGGATCATAGATTGCAGTAACAGAACCATAATATCTAGAATATAAAATTTGATCAAATTGTTTTACTTTATTAAGACCAGATTCCATGTAGAATAATACATTCAATTAAAGATGACATATTCTAGGAAAACTTTTAAGAATTACAAAAGAATACAGAGAAGAAGACCTAGGATGGTTAAGGACCTTGAGATCATGCCATATAAGGATACATTGAAGAAACTGGGAATGTTTTGTTTCCATGGGGAAAAAGTACAGCTGTCTAAGTATGTGAAAAGCTTTATTTTGTGGAGAAAAGAATTATACCTGTTCTCTTAGACTTAGAGGGAAGAACTATAAATAATAAGTGAAAGTAGTAGAAATCTAAATTTGGGCATTTAAAAAAAATCAAAGCTATTCACAAGTGAAATGAGTTTTGATAGAATGTTTTTCATTGGAGACCTTCATGTAGAGATTAGGTGACCATTTGATGGCAAAAAGTCTAAGGGGTTCTTTGTCATATAAGGTTGGACCAAGTATCCACAGAAGTCCCTTCTAACTCAGATTTTATGTTTCTTTGAACTTCCCTTCTCTGAATATTTTTTCTCTTAATAAAGCAATTTCTCTGGAATATTTGCTTTTATCCTAATACCATCCTTATCATTTGACCATAGAGAAGGCAGTATTATGGAAAAACCACTGAACCTAACATCTACTGGAAAGACTCTCTAATGCTTAGTCTATAAATGTGAAAAAAGTCTTTTCTCATTTGTAAAATGGGGATAATTCTATCTACATCATCATATCTACTCACAGAGTTGTGAGGATTAAATGAACTAAAGCAGATAAAATATTTTATGAGCTTTTAAGTGTTTTATAAGAATTATTATTGTAAATTCTCCATTGTAGAAATAAATTTAAAAATATAAAATCTGATAAATTTGATTTGATATGGATAGTTAATAAATGAAAGATTTTATTAAAAGATGGTGGTGGTGGGGGTGGTAACGATGATAGGGATAAAAATAATATGTCATTTATTAAATCATACTTTCAGATGAGGAAAGTCAGTCAAAAATGTAACTTGACATTTTTTCATCTTAGAATCTGTTATACTGAGAAATTAACTTGCTCACAATGACATACTCAGGATATATGAAAAGTAGGTTTCATATTCTGGTCTTCCTAGTCAGAAGGTTAGTGCTTGAGACATTATGCCAAGAAACCTATGTAATAATAAAAATGATTATGCTTTTTGACTGCTTCCTACCTTCCTGTTTTTTAAACTTTTGAAAATAATAGGGAACTAGGGACATGGAGTATTGAACTGAGTTCTTGTTAGTTCCCATTTTGCTGCTGCTATGGAGATCTGTTCTCTCATTAAAAATCATTTTTCTATACCCACAGAAGGCAAATAACAAAAAGACTTCCTTTTTATGTTAATTTCTTATTCAGTTTAAAATATGATGCTTTATTCTTCTTGCTACTGGTCATTTTAGATGTTGTAATTGATGATCTCTTTTATTATCTAAATTTCCTGAGGCCTTTAAAGTAAAGGGCACAATTAAAAAATCCATAGAACAAGTCAGTAAATGTTATGGGTCAGATTTTCATATCATGTAATTCTGAGAAGATTATTACTCCTAGGTTCTCTGCTATTCACGTTATATGCCTTCAAACTGCAATAGCAAAATAAATTATATATTTTAACAGAGGAGAAGGAGGAGCAGAAAGATATATATTGAAAAGTGGAAGTAAAACTTATTGCACTATAAAAATTATTCTGAGGCATATTGCCATTCAATTAATGAGGAAATTCTACCAGGATGCAGTTATATTCACTAAATTATAACCTTCTTTATATAGTCATCATCTTATCCTTTTTGTATAATTCTTTAAGCTTATGGATTCTTTACTTGTAAGTGAAATATATTGTTGTCTCCTTAAATATGAAATAAAAATGATACAGAAGTTTGGGATGTGTTGTCCTTATAGAAAAGGAAGCTCATGGAAGTCTAACTACATTTTAGTCCCATTTTTCCTTAAGAGCTCAGCATAGCTAAGTGTGATAATTCCAGGAATGTGTTATCAACCAATAAAGATAATTAAGAGAAATTTGACTTTCTTTTTTAACTCTTGTGTTCATGGATTCCTACTATAAGAATTGCTTTTCCGCCTTCTCTTTCTACTCTTCCCTTATTAATACTTTCAAGTTCCAAGGTTTCTTGTTTAGATTGTAGGAGAGAACATTGAGATGACTGGGGCTCATTGAAAGAAATTTTGCTGAATTCAACTTAAAACTGTAAATAGTTGATAGTTTAATATGCTATATTTTCCATAATTATTTTCATAGTAATTATAAACAAACCCTTGATCTGAAAGAAAAAGAGAATCAGCAAAATAGAGTTCTTTCTGCTATCAGGAATATATCTAAGTAAATCAAAAGAGTTGCTGTTGTTTTTAATTTGGTCTTGTTAGTATCTTACAACTTCCAGCAGTTACCAAGCAGTCTCCTCTACTTATTCTTTTCCCCCGAGGCCATCGGGGTTAAGTGACTTGCCCAGGGTCACACAGTTAGGAAGTGTTAAGTGTTTGAGACCAAAACTCAGGTCCTCCTGACTTCAGGGCTGGTGCTCTATCCACTTTGTCACCTAGCTGCCCCTCCTCTATTTATTCTTAAAATTAAATCTGACCAAGAATGGTGCTAATAATCTATACTTTGAAAGCATACATGGAAATTTATTCGTCCTAAAACACTTTTATTAATGTTCCTTATATAACTTGAAATTCTGAGATTAAACATTCATTCCTTAGAACCAATAAATGAAATTTTCAATGTTGCGTTTTCTATTATGTGAAGTCTGAAAAAAGCTTGCGATATTTTAAACCTTTATCACTGATTGATATCTTAACAGCACTCATTGAAAGTCAGCTAAGAGCAAGATTCCCTCTCCAGCTATCAGAAGCAGCGTACACATCTAGAGAGAGAGAAAAGAGGTCAGAAAGTGAAAAGTTAACCAATGAGAATTTATTAAACACATGTTATGTAGTAAAAAGTATACTAAGTACTGGAGATAAAAAATAAAAAATCTCCATTCCTGAATTCAAGGGGGTTACACTCTAATTAGGGAACTAACATATAAATTACTGTGTCTACAAAATCTATATGGACTAGCTAGAAGGTAATGCCAGAGATTTTTCTCTGATATTCCCTCTATTAAACAGGAGGTATGTGGAGAAGGTAGGAGAGGACCAGAAAGCTTACTGCAGAATTTGGGCTTTTAGTTGAATACTAAAGGAACTATATGAAGTCAAAAGACAGAGAACAAGAGGAAGAGATTTCCAGAAATAGAGAGAAAATTCCAAGAATAGAGTAAAAAAGCATGATTTTAGAGATGAAGAATTTTTAAAGGTAAGAAGAGGCCAATATAGGAAAATCTTTAAATACCAAATGGGATAATTTATATTTGATTATAAGTGAAATAAGGGAGCATTGGAGTTTATTGAATAGTAGAAAAACATAATCAGTCTTACACGTTATTTTTAATTTCATAGAAAGGCTATATACATCATCAAAGATTTTTTAAAGGTAGAAATAAGATTTGACAAAACTTCAGATATGTGGAATTAATTTGAGTGAGGAGGAAAATATGACAAGCTTGGTTGATAAGAGGTTGGTTATATCCTCAACTGTAATATGGAGGTTGTAAAGAAGAGAGACTTTGGAGGAAAAGTTCTGTTTAAATATGTTGAATTTGAGGTACCTTTGGTACACAGGCAATTAGATGATACAGTGGTTAGAATACCAGACTTGAAGCAAGGAAAACTCATCTTCATGAGTTCAAATCCAGTTTCAGACACTTACTAGCTATGTGGTCCTAGACAAGTCACTTAACCCAGTTTGCTTCAGATTCAACATGTGTAAAATGAACCTAGAGATGAAAATGAGAAATTACTCTGATATATTTGTCAAGAAAATCTCAAATGCGGTCAAGAATAATCAGACATGACTGAAAAATGATTGAAGAACTGTAAGGAGCCTTTAAATGGGCTTCACCACAGCGCATCATTGAGGCCCGGAAGTAATTTCTGTGGATATTAGGACTGCCCTTGGGCGGGATCCTGGCCATATTGAGATAGCTTCGTAATGGGTGACTCTCTCGCTGATTGGCTGTGTGTGTGACCTCACAGGCCCTATGTAAGCCCACTGCAGGCAGCAGGCGCTCTCTCTTTAACCTTGCTCTCTTCACCCTGGCTCCCTAGCCTGGGTGGCCAAGCCGAGATGGATAGCCAAAAGAGGTAAGGGTTTTGGTAGTGAACACGTGGGTCTTCTGACCAGGTGTTCACTCGGGAACCAACAAGTCAGGGCATCAGTCAGGTCATTATGTGAGTAGGTATAATAAAGGCTTTTAAGATTACACGTGGCTGTTCTTGAGTGCGCTACCGGTTATTAAGCTATAGATTCAAGAGATTGTGGCCAGAGACCTTTGAAGGCCTCAGAGGAGGCGAGCCAGGTAGAGTTCACACTGCAGAGGACAGTGGTCAAAGGTACTCTGGTGGGCCTAGGACAGACTAGTAATTGTAACTGCCAGGAGAGCACGCTACAAAGAACGATAATAGTATATAGTATTCAAGATGTCCAAATGTTCAAGATACAGTTTGAATTTAAGAGAAAGAAAAGGGCTGGATAGAAAGGATAAGTGAGAAAGCTTGCAAACCAACGTTTTGCCTTAATCTGGTTCTTTTTTCAATTTTGCCCCTAGATCAATGAATCAGGCAGGCACACAAAAACTTTGAGAAAATATAAAAATATCAATGAAATCTGAAGTTGGGACTAAAATAATCCAATCAATATTTCCTCATAGTTGGATTTAGCCTAAATTTGTGAATTAGAAAAGTATTAAGAAGGATAGCACTATTCAACTTATTCATTTAATGAAATAACACTATTCATTTATTTTTCCTTTGAACAATATGTATTGAGTGTTTTTGAACTGAAAAATATATCTGATAATAATATTAACAGATTAGGTACTGGTATATGTCTTATCAGGCCTGTACTGTATTTAAACTTTAAAATACATCCTCTCTCTACTTTGGAGTTTGAAAGTATTCAAAGCATGTTTTCCACATTTATAAGTTAAATTCTTTAGAATTTCTTTTAGATGTATTAAAAATCTGTCATGGATAATGTTATATAAATATATACAATAATAAATGGTGATATGACACAACTGCTTCAAAGTACTGGCTTTATTATTGCAATTGATGTTAAATGCAAAACCAATTATGTGCTTTGTAGAAAATTAAAACTTTATAATGTGTGCTTTTCTCTTTTAATAAGAAATATTATTGATTTTCACAAAATGAATGCTCCATTACACTAAAGAATTGCATGGACTGAGAAACAGCATTATTTATAAAACAATAGGGAATCAAAATTCAACCAACTCCTGTTTTGAAACCTGATCTTGACCTAGAAATCACACCTGCTGACTAAGTTTTGTGTCATATGACAGGAATTTTGTTTTTCTTTAGAGGATATTATACAATGATTTGATTTTATTTGTTATTACAAATAGTAACAAACATTTGGCTATGGCAGTGACAAGATGATTCTTTCGATTAAATTATGAAAGAATGATAAAGAAAAACACACTGTGCCACCTTCATGGTTTCAGAATAAGTTGAATATATATTTAAAATCTTTTGTATTTAATCACTAATCACAAATGAAATAATTAAATTTATATGAATTCATAGAACTAGCTTTTGGACCAGGTGTTTCTTTTAGTTATATATTCAAATAAGTGATCCCATCTTTTTCTTCCATATGAGTTTATAACATCTATGTGATATAAAACTATTTTATAATAAGTATGGCCTCCAATTAGGGACAAAATAGATAAATAATTTGTGATACTGTGGCAGAGGCAATACTGCCTTAATTTTAGATTGTGATTGAATAATAATGAAAAAATAATAATGAAAATAATGCAATTGACTTAAAACCAATCCCCAATATATTCACTTAGCACTGACCTTTTTCTAGCCAGTATGCTACAAGTTCTACAAAGACTACAAATGTCTCTCTCTCTCTTTCTCTCTCTCTCTAAGAGGCTTACTATCTATAGGATATCTTTTAAATATTGTATGTTAGCTCTGACTTTTTCTATTTAAATATGTCTAAGTCAGCAAAATAACATTTCCTATAATTTTATTTCATTTTTTAAAAGTAAAAATTTTATTATATGAGAAAGTCTGTGTGGAGTACTGCTAAAAAAGATATCCACTTCATGTTATTAGGTGTTCAAGTTAAACCTCAATGGTTTATAGCAGTAGATTTAAAAAAAAAAAAAAAGAATGCATTAACAATTGCTTTCCACTGGCTCTTTTAAGTAATACTTTCCTTTTCCTACCTATTAGAGAAATGGGTTTAATTTAAAAGCCAGGAACTTTTCACTTAATTTCTGTAATCACTGAAACTGCTATTTCATAAAGGATTTCATAATAAGAACCAGGAAATGATACCTTCAATTAGGAAAGATAAATTGCTTCACTTGGGAAATAGACTTCTGTAGAGGAATATTACTTGTTATAGCAGAAAAAAAAGTGCAGTAGAAACAAAATTCATCATATTGGTCAAAGATAGTGATGGCGTTTTTAAAAGTTGCCAACTTTTATTGGAAACACAAAAAATTTGTATAAAAGATATTCAGAAATCACTTTAGAGAGGACTAATACAAGAAAACATTATTATTGGGAGATTTTAGGAGCAGACTTAAAGGAGACTAAATTCAGGACTTAAAACCTTTTTCCTGATTGTCTTTGGTATATAGAGAAGGTTTGCAGCGCTCCAAGGGGTGATCATAAATGAATAGTACTAACTGGCCCAAATTCTTTCCCCTTTATTAATTAGAGAGCTCAGTCTGAAGCTTTGGGCTAAATAAAGTAAAGGGGAGTAATTGGGACAGAAGGCTAGCTAATCAAACCAGCAATAGGAAAAAGTAAATATCATATTTTGATTTCAAACAGGAAAAGTAAGATAGACTCATTACTTATTATTTGTTCATTAATTTCATACCAAAAATCCTTCTTAAAACTAAAATTTAAAGCCCAATTTTACATAATAAAATAATATTTTCTAACAAGGCAAGTTCATGATATATTTTTTGAAAAAATATCAATGCAATTTTCTAATTAATAGGAATTATAGAGCCAATATATTTCAACGCTGAACAAATTCCATATTTTAACAATATTATTTCTTTTTAAGCTTAATGTAATTACCTTCAATGTAAGAAGCCTCATTCTGACATCTACTTTTATATTCATTTGTACTGGAAGGGCTTTGTGTAGTTATGCTATGGTTTGTTATATCTCAAATATATGTAATTTGCCTGCCTTCTTAAGAATGAAAAATTTCCATAATTTTATTATCTATGATTTCATACGTATGTTTCACTTGCCCTATTGATAAAAATTATAATCCATCTATATTTTAATAAAAATTCTTAAGTATTAATGTGCCTCTGGAAGAGGAAAGGAAGCAAAACAAAGATAATTTATGCAAGAATTATAAGGTGTTAAAACAATTTTAAAATTGTAAAACAGATCATCACAATCATAGCTAGCATTTATATACATTTGTATAGTTGCACATATAAAACATGCAAATATATATGTATATATATACATACATATATATACATACATACATACATATATATACATATATACATATATATATATATATATATATATATATATATATATATATATATATATATATATATATATATATATCCCCCTATATGTACCTAACATTTACATAGAATTTTACAGTATATAAAAAATCTTTACAACTTTTCTTATCACAATAATCTGGAAAGTAAGGCTATTGCATTTTTTGACAATGAAGAAAATCAGGTAGGAAGAAGTGAATTGCCCAGAGTCACATAGTTAATAAGTTTAGGAATTAGGATTTGTATTCATATTTTCTTAACTCCAGGTCCAGTGCTTTATTTATTGTGTACCTAGCTGCTTGATCAAGTCAATAAGTAAATATGACTAAAGGAGGATAATAAGGATAAATAATGTTATCTGCTTGTAGAATGAAATACATGTAATGGAATATGGTCAATATATTGGTTTGTTTTGTTTGACTATTATTATATCCTATGAGAACATATATATTTTATAATGTGGGGATTTAATAAAAAAGGGGACTAGTAATGATGATATCAAAAAACAGAAAATAAAGTTATATCCTTAAGATTATTTTAATCACATAAGAGAAGAAAATTATGGAAGAGATAAGCAGGAAAACTTTGAAACTCTTTGTTGAATTTGCTATATATATATATGAATCATATTTAGTAGGAATTCATGGATTAATTTACAATCCTCCTTTTCTTTTCTTTGCATCAATTCCCCTAACTCTGAACACATATATTCTTAGTCTCTTCTTCTCCCCTTGCAAGGATGTAGAAGTTTGATTATGCACAGATATTTTTTGCCTTTTTCTAGCTATCTATCACTCCTTTCTGAGTCAAATCTTACCCAGGAGAAGAGACGCATGGACCTTAAAAGGCCACATTGTTTGAATGCCAAAGCATGTTTGCCTAAAAGAATTATTTTATGGAGAACTCATACAAAGCAAAAGCTCTTATGGTGATTAGAAGCAACACAAGTATACTCTCAAGGTCACTCTGAAGAAGAATTTGTATTCTGAAATTGTATTGCTATAATCAGCCATAGTTGTATACACTATAACTTGGCTGTAATATATTTATGTCCTTTTGGTCCTCTTTGAAAATAAAAGACAACTAACAAATCTACAGGTTGTGGAAGATCTGAGTATGGGTGAAAAACAATAGGCATAAATGGTTGTACATGCAACTGATTTGGAAGCAGATAGGGTAAGGCATTGGCAAATGGTATAAGGAATAAGTCTCTATTGGAGAGAAAGCAAGGACACTGGAAAGATTTTGTTTCATGTTTTATATAATGAGCTCAGTGCAAGAGAAAGTCATTAATTAGGAGCATAACAAAGAAAATGCATCCCAAAGGCATGGATTGTTCTAATAGTAATGACTTTACTAGGTTCTATTATTCTTTATTATTAAAATTCCCTTTTCTGTGTGGGCAGAAAAAACTAACTGTTCCTTATCTGATTTATGTCATATATTTAATATTTACTTCAGTTCTACATTTTTTCTTTGTTGTGGGTGGGAGTTGGGGTGAGTGGTTAGAAAGAACTATAGAGCCAAAAAAGTAGAAACACAGGAGAATTGAGTTTATCTCTAGAGAAGGTCAGGCAATTCTAGAGTGATGAAGCCAGGGCAAACCACAAGGTGAGGTAAAGGATAAAGATAGGATTTTTTTCAACTTCTATAATCTCAGTCAAATGTTATCTATCTAGTCAGTGTGCAATATTTCTAAATAGAAAATGTTATGTATTTGTGAAGTTTAAGGGAAAAAAAAATTAAAAATTAATTGCAGCAATTGAAATACTCTGGTCAAATTGAGGATAAACTTAAGTTTTCATATGACAGTCATAAAATCTCTCCTTGCAATCATACTTGTAGTCTTTCTAGCTGCTAAGCCCTGGTGCACATTTCATTAAAAGGACATAGCCTTTGAGGATTAAAGGTTATCTTCATGCCACAGCACTAAATGAATTTGGGATAAATATTTGTTGGTTTTATTTCTGTGCAAAATAGTTAGTCCTGCAAAGAAAAGAAATATAAAATGTTGTTCTTTTCTTATAAAAAACATGATTGGTAAAGTACTTCAGTTGTTTTAAATTGACATACATCTTTATTATGCATGCATATTATTTTTGTCTTGCTATGGTGGTTAGTCAGTTAGAAAATGATAGTTTTATGAACAAGACAAATACGATGCATCAAATATAAAACATCTGTTATAAAAATTATTGTTTTTAATTTGTTGATAGTTGCCAAACATTTCCTATCAAGTGATGTGTTGGTATTTTTAATGCTGTTTTTGTTTTATTATTTGCTTATTGTTTCTATATTTTGGTCATGACAACTCATAAAGGCTGACGGCAAAATCTTAAAGAAGTTCCAATTTATATTGGTAGAAGGGAAAAATCAATTAATGAAATCCCACATGTATTTCAGTTTGTTGGTGATGTTACTTTCCCTCTGACTACTACATTTTAGCTACAGAGAAAACTCCTCTCTCTCTCTCTCTCTCTCTCTCTCTCTCTCTCTCTCTCTCTCTCTCTCTCTCTCTCTCTCTTCTCTCTCTCTCTCTCTCTCTCTCTCTCTCTCTCTCTCTCTCTCTCTCTCTCTCTCTCTCTCTCTCTCTCTCTCTCTCTCTTCCCCCTCTCTCCCCTCTGTATTTTTCTGCCTGTCTCTGTGTCTATCTTAGTTTGTCTGTCTCTCAGACACACACAAATACACACACATATATACAACTACCATTCTAAAATTTTGAGCAATTTTATGTATTGAGAGAATATTTCACTCAAACCAAGAAAACTGGATTTCAACCTAAATCTATATCAATGTTATTTCTTAGTATTATTTCTCTGTACTCAATCTCCATTTGCAACTAAATTAACCCAGTTTCTTTTTATCTTTTAAGTAGGCATGAATGAATAAGTTGGAGAGAAGTATTTATAATTTATTTATTACACAGTAAGCATTTTTCTAAGCAATGAGAGTACTGATATACATACATGCACACATATATAATTTATATATGCATATATACAAATAGATATAGATGATGGTAACCAAGGAGGAAGAAATATTTTGATTTGGAAAATTACAGGGATGTTAATCAGAGTTATTAATCAATACACATTTATTAAGTTCTTACTATGCTTCAGACATTGTGCTAAATACCAGGATACAAAAAGAAAACAAAAGGACAGGAGAACCAAGTTAGATGGTAAAGTGGATAAAGCACTGGCTCTGAAGCAAAGAGGATTTAAGTTCAAATATAGCCACAGATACTTGATACTTACTAGTTGCATGATCCTGGGCAAATCACTTAATGCCTCAAAAAAATACCTGCTCTCAAGGAGTTTACAATCTAATGGGTAAGACAGCAAGTAAGTACATTCATATTAAAATTGTATATGGCATAAATAGAAAGTAATTAAAAGAGTGGTGGCAGTAGAGTTAAGAAAGATTGGGAAATGCTTCCTTTAGAATAGTTATCAAAACATCCAGACTGCTGGTTGCATATAGACCACAACACTCTGAGTAGGTCTGAATCCAATTAAAATGTGAGAAATACTTATCTATCTATCTATCTATCTATCTATCTATCTATCCATCTATACATTCATATATATATATATATAATATAAATAATATACATTTTAAAATCAAGTCAATATGTGGATTGCAACAAAACTTATATGCAAATTAATACCCTTGTATACAGATTAATAGCCCTGTTTTCATTTCAACATCACTGTTATAGAATGGATTTTCTTTGGATCTTGAACAAAGCCAGAGAAGCTGGCAGACTTCGAGAGGGAAGAGGTTTTAAGAAACTGATGGCAGTCAGGAAATACAAAAACAAAAACAAAAACCTGGAACCAAGAGATGGACTGTATTGTTCATAGAAAAAGCAAGGTACCTAATGTTACTGTATAGAAAAAAATATAAGATGTGGAGTAAGATGTAGAAAGAGTAGAGGGAATGGGAGGGTAAAATAATGGATAATTTTGAATGCCAAACAAGATTTTAAGTTTGGTCTTAGAGGTAATAAGGAGCTACTGGAGTTTCTTAAGTAGAATAATGGCATAGTTAGACCTGTAATTTTGGAAAATTACTTTGATACCTGACAGAGAATGAAATGAATTAAAGAAAGATTTGAATCAGGCAGACTCATCAATAAGAATATTTCAATAGTCTAAGTGTGGGGTAAAGACAGAAAAGTGATACAGTGAATAGAGCCGAGGACAGAGTTCTTTGAGTCATCTATGGTTAGAGAGGTTAACGTCGATGAGGATTCAGTAAAGCAGATTGAGAATGTCATGTAGAAGGCATTAATTGTGTGTTAAAAATCAAGATAGAAAAGTAAAATCAATAAGAGAGTGATAATCAATGTCAAAGGCTGCAGAGTTGCCAAGAAGTATAAATATTAAGAGAAACAGTGGATCTGGCAAAGTAGATATTGTTAGTAACTGGATAGAACATATTTAGTGAAGTTAATAAATGAGATTATAAGAGATTGTAAGGATAGAGAATAGAGAAAGTGAAAGCACTTGTAATAGACTTCTCAAGGACATAGCTGTGAATGACAGAAAAGTTATGGGATAGAAATTAGCTAAGATGAAAGGATCAAATAAAAGCCTTTTGAGCTTGGGGTAATTGATATCCATTTTCCAAAAACAATGATAAGATTGATTTAAATACAGTTTCAGAACTACATGGGAGTGACCTAAGTGATATCTGATAACATGTCCATCAATGAAATGTAGTAAAGATAATCTCAGATTTATGAAGGAAAAAAAAAAAAAGAATTTGACCCCAAGCACTTGTAAGGACTAAATATATTAATGCATATGTGGATTCAAATGCCTTTGTAAACAAATTTTATATTATGAAAGGCTGTGGATTGATATATAAATTTGTTAAATAGATTGGCAGTATGTGGCAATGATCAAGTTGGACTTGGAGTTAGAAAATACTTGTCTAAGTGTGTAGTCATGACCAATATTTATTCATTTTGAGGCTTAATTTCCTTATCTGTAGAATAAACATAATAAATGTAATAATGATCTTATAGAATTGCCATGACGTTCAAATGAAATAATGCATCCAAAATATTTCATGGGCAAAGATAATTAAACTTGTGGCTTCATTGGTACAGGGAAATTTAGGAGGAAGAACTGACTCCACTATTACAGATCAGAACCTGCTCTGCAATGTTTTCATCTTAAAATGTTGGTGAGAGTGCTGAAAGTTTAAATAATTTACCTAATATCTGTCAAAGATATGATAAGCCTTGATTTTTCTGACTTTGAAGCCCCCTACACCACCTCAATCACTACCCTACCCTAGCTCTCTCTAAATATGTATATAACAGAATTCAGAAGCTTTAATTATTCATAAACTCATACATCTATATATAGTATACAGACTTCAAAGCACTAAATATTCATTGTAAATTAAAATTATAACCTGTAATTTGTAGAAGGTTAAGAATAGCAGATATAATGAGGTGGGAGATAATTATACCAGTCTTTGCCACTTTCTACACTAAATCAAAGTGGTTCTGCCTTTGAAGGAGCCATTTTCACTTTGTTGACATATATTAGGCAGCTATGTGTAACAGTGGATAGAATGCTTGCTTTGGAATCAGGAAGACATAAATTCTAATCTGGTCTCAGACACTTACTAGTTGTTTGATCCTGGGCAAACCACTAAACTCTGTTCACCTCAATTTTCTCGTCTGTACCATGATCTCTAAATAAAATTAGGTTGGAGAAGGAAATGAGAAACTATTCCATGATCTTTGACAAGAAAACACAAAATGGGATCACAAAGAGTTGGAAATGACTGAAAAACACACTCTAGTATGAATCCATGCTATTATGGAAAGAAGGAAGTAGAGATGGAGGAAGGAAAATAGAGAGCAGTGCTTAAGAAGTCAGAGCGATTGTTCTCATTATAAAATAACTACCTATTTCCCAAAATTATAATGAGGATGAAATAAGACAATATTTATAAAGCATGTTAGAATCTTAAAGGGCTCTACTAGCTATAAGAGCAACACCTATATCATTATTACTATTATTATTATGTGCTGGGAACAGTGCTAAGCATGAAAAGCAAAAGGGAGAAGGACAAAAATAGTTCCAGATCTCCAGGAGCTAATAATCTAATGGGGGAGGTAATGTAAAAATACCTGCACCAACTCTTCATCAAATGTGTAAACAGAAGGTTATCATCTAGAATGTGGGGTGAGAAAGATTTCTTACAGAAGCTGAGATTTGAGCTAAGCCCCGAAAAAAGTCACACAATCTATGAGGCAGACATGAGAATGGAGAATTTTCCAGGTTCTGGGTAAGTCAATAAAAAGGCATAGGATCAGGAGATAAAATGTTGTGTTTGAGGAATGTCTTAAATGGGGATGAAGTATAAAAAGACTAGAAAGGTAGGAAGGGACTATCTAGTCAAAAGTTTTATTGAATAGATTTTACCTTGATCCTAGAAATAACAGGGAGTCACTGAAGTTTGTGTGTGTGTACATGTGTATGTTTAGAACATCTGATCCAGACTGAGCTTATTATTTATTGTAAGAAGAGACAGGTCCAGAGAAGAAAAATAAAAGAAATTCCCAGGTCAAAAGATTAACTATAGACTAGAACTAGAAGCTTTTTCTCAACTTCCATTTAGGTGCTTTTTAGAAACAAAGAATTTATCAATGAAATGAATCTTACTTTCTAGGCTATGTAACCCTTATGCTAATTTTTTGAGAGGTAAAACTAAGAGAGTATAATCTACTTGCCCAAGAGCACAAATACAATTACTGCTTGAATCATGTGAAACTGGTAACTTTGCCACTTGTTTCATGCAACATTTTCTATTGTTTTTATGAATATTGAATTGATAGAATATTCAACTTTCCTTAACTTTTTTTTTATTTAGGTGGAGGTATAATGGTAGTAAACTATATAAAAGCAAATTAAAGAATCAAGAAAAATGAATTCTTTTTAATATATAAATTGGAATGTAATTTCTAAGTGTGAGTTTATAGAAATAAAAATACTATTTTAGAAGGCAAAATGATATTTGAGTGAAGGAAGGAATAGTGATCCTTGAATCTAGGTTCAAATTCTTTGATATTTTGCAACCTATAAGAACATGCAAAAAGGAATTCAACTCCCTTGAGCTAAAAGACCATCATTTTCCTCATGTGGTAATGGAGAATAATATAATTTCCATTAATGAATTCATTGATTTGTTGTGAAGAAAGTTGCTATTAACTGTTAAAGTATAAATAAATGTGAATTATTTTCCTTTTTAATCTTTAAAAAATATTTGGCTCATGTTATTAGCATGAATGTATATATGTATATAGCCTATGATACTCTTTTTTCAGGTCAACCTACAATGTTCAGGTGCAAAAATAATTCTATCAATGTAAATTAGCACCTCCTCTGCAACTTTTATTCTTAGAGATGCTTTCCTGGTGAAAGTGAAGTGAGAAAAAAAGTGATTTGCACAGAGTCAACTAACCAAACCCAAATCTTCCAGACTTTAATTCTAGTTTCCTAGCTACTTCACCACAACTTTAAATAAATTATCTGCACAATATAATGTGAAAGAATAAACATGCTATGAAATATATTTATGATTTATATGAACATATTTACACATATGTATGTACATACATATGTATTCTTATGGTAAAGCAAATGTTTAGGAAATATTGAATGCATACAAAAAGAAAAGCTGCTTATCTGTTTTTTTTTTTGGTTTTTTTTTGGAAAATACCCTTCTTACATTTACTTTCAAGTATCCAGGTAAACAACCATTCAAGGTTACACTTACAATGTATTTTAACAGCAACAATTTTTTCCTATTAAACAGCACAATAAATCTTGAAGCTTTTTTGGATGACTTCCCCCCCCCCCTTTGTTTGTAGCCTTGAACAAAGCACCTGATGAAAAAAATTTCTGGGAAATGATGTTGAAAAACAAGAGCTTATAAAATTTCATTTTATCTACAAAGAGACACTATAGTAAAATAAGGGAGCGAGCATAGGGAAAAAATGGTAACTCTCTTTCATTCCTTTCATTGAATTAATGGTATCCAAATACATACACTTATTTCTGAAAGCAATCAATTCTAAAATGATTATAAAGCAAGAAGTAGTATATTGTGAACACTACTGAATTTTTCTGAAATAGAAAAAAACACATCAAAAGAAAAATAGAAATTAATTTTATGAGAGGCATCTGACTTAAAACTTTTAAATTGAATGTAGCTTTAGTATTTTGCTTTTTATAAATACCACTCATTTACTTAATCAACTACTTTGCATGACTAAACCATGATCTTATTTATTTTTGATAATTGCTGGGGTTTTAAATTGAATTTGCTGTATACATTTTTATTCAAATACTTGATGAACTTGTCAGTTCATCAATAATAACATTTCTTCCAAATATGCAGAAAATAAACAATTCACACCAACTCATAACATGAGACTTGTCCATGTACTCTCACAAATCCAAGGAGATAGGATTCTCTTTTCTCTTGATTTTTTCAAAGATCTTAGTACAGCACACAGAAAATCCACAATGTAATTAGCTACTTAAATTTATTTTGCTTTATTTAACAGGTACACACAAATGTGCTCACTCTTATACCCCCTTCCCCCATAATATATATATATATGTGTGTGTGTGTGTGTGTGTGTGTGTGTGTATGTATATATGTATATATACATATATGCACACATACATATAAATTCATGCCTTCACACATCCACATATCCCCCCATACACAGACACACACACACACACACACACACACACACACACACACACACACACACACACATATATATATATATATATATATATATATATACATATGTATGTATGTATGTATATACAGAAAGAGAGAGAGAGTTTTATATACACATATATAGGTGACATGCATACTTATCTACATATGCTCAGACATACATACATATAAACACACTTTTGCCCATATGTAAACATGTATCTAAAACAGTATAGATTGTAATATGTAATACAGATTTCTCTCTTGATTGAATCTTAAAGTTTGACTTTGTCCAGTAACAATAATTACTATGTGCACTTATTTTTCTTTTTTTTAATTATAGCTTTTTATTTACAAGATATATACATAGGTAATTTTTCAGCATTGACAAATGCAAAACCTTTTGTTCCAACTTTTCCCCTCCTTCCCCCACCTCTTCACCCAGATGGCAGGTAGACCAATACATATTAAATATGTTAAAGTATAAATTAAATACAATATATGTATACATGTCCAAACAGTTATTTTGCTGTACAAAAAGAATTGGACTTTGAAATAGTGTACTAGCATGTGAAGGAAATCAAAAATGTAGGCTGACAAAAATAGAGATATTGGGAATTCTATGTAGTGGTTCATAGTCATCTCCCAGAGTTCTTTCACTGGGTGTAGCTTGTTCAGTTCATTACTGCTCTATTGGAACTGATTTGGTTCATCTCATTGTTGAAGAGGACCCTGTCCATCAGAATTGATCATCATATAGTATTGTTGTTGAAGTATATAATGATCTCCTGGTCCTGCGCATTTCAATCAGCATCAGTTCATGTAAGTCTCGCCAGGCCTTTCTGAAATCATCCTGCTGGTCATTTTTTATAGAACAATATTCCATAACATTCATATACCACAATTTATTCAGCCATTCTCCAATTGATGGGCATCCACTCAGTTTCTAGTTTCTGGCCACTACAAAGAAGGTTCCATAAGCATTCTTGCACACACAGGTCCCTTTCCTCTCTTTAGTATTTCTTTGGGATATAAGACCAGGAGTAGCACTGCTGGATCAAAGGGTATGAACAGTTTGATAACATTTTGAACATAGTTCCCAATTGCTTTCCAGAATGGCTGGGTGTATTCACAATTCCACCAACAATTATAGTTATTTTTCTAATAAATTTTATTTCTGGTCCTTGTTGTAGAGTTTGTGTATCTCTCTTCTTTCCTAAACCTGCTAACTTTTTTATTTTAATTTTTCTCCTTTTACTTACCTTGTTATTACTTTACCTCCCTTCATTCATGAATCCCTCCCTTATCTTCTTCCTATATCTTTTGCTTCCCTCTCTGCCCATACTTCTGTATCTCTTTATATATTTTGGAAGGTGCTATTACCTTCATGGTATATATGTAGTGTTGCCTATTTAACCCATTCCTGATAAGAGTATGTTTACAGAACTCCGAGTTTTCCTCCCCTCTCTAATACCTCTGTATCTGTTCTTCCTCTGCATTTCATTTTTATAATTTTTTTTCTTTTGAGGTACCCAATTACTGATGTCAATCTTAAACATATGGTTTACATTTCCAATGTTAAAAAAAAAGAAAAAGGAAAAAGGAAAACAAATAAGTTGTCTTTGTTAAATTCCTTGAAATTAATCTTTGATATTGTTTCTTCTGTGTTAAATTTTCTATTAAGTTCAAATTTGGTTGAAAGTCCTGATAATCTTCAAGTACTTTCAACGTGGGTTTTTTTTTTTTTTTCATTCAGTATTATGGATAATTTTGCTGGATATATTTTTGGCCTGAAGTATAACTTGTATATATGATTCCAGTAACTATGGTTTTTATTGCATGATAAATTCTGTACAATTCTAATTATAGCTCTAGTTAGTATATTTGATTTTTTTTCTTGTTTCTTGAAAAATTTTCTCTTTGATCTTTTTTTTTTTTTAAATGTGGCAATAATATTCCCATGTGTTTTTCACAAAGGATCCCTTTGAAGTGGTGATCAGTGGATTTTTTCTATTTCTTATAAGATATTTCATATTTTGTTCTGTTTTTTCATTCTTTATATTGTTTTGTTATTTCTTGTCTCTTCACTGATTTCTCCTTGTCTAATACTAAGTTTCAAAGAGCTGTTTTCATCTTTAAAATTCTGTATCTCCTTTTTAAGTTTGATAATTTTCCCGATAATCTTGTTTTTCTTAGTTTAATATATATTTTTTAGTTTTTTCCCCAATGCCTCTCATTTGAATTTTAAATTATTTTTGAGTAATTTTATAAATTCTCTCTGGGCAGGGAACCATTTAATGTCATTCTTTGGGGTAGAGGAAGCTTATTTTGCTTCAGTGTTCTCTCAAGATGAACCTGGGCTTCCCTATTTCCATAGTAAGTGTCTATGGTTGGGTTTTTTCTTCTTTGCCAGTTTGGCTATTTTTTTTTTTTAATTTTTAATTTTTTTAAATTTTAATTTTATTTTATAATTATAACTTTTTTTTGACAGTACATATGCATGGGTAATTTTTTACAACATTATCCCTTGCACTTACTTCTATTCAGATTTTTTCCCTTCCTCCCCCAACCCCCTCCCCCAGATGGCAAGTAGTCTTATATATGTTAAATATATTACAGTATATTCTAGATACAATATATGTGTGTAGAACTGAATTTTTTGTTGCACAGGAAGAATTGGATTCAGAAGGTAAAAATAACAGTTTACACTCATTTCCCAGTGTTCCTTTTCTGGATGTAGCTGATTCTGTCTGCTATTTTTTTTTTTAATGGAAATATTAGCATAATAATCTCTAATCGTGATATGAGGGGATGATGCTTCTAATTTCACTTTACCTTTCTCCTGTAATCCAGGACTCCAAACCAAGAGCTCCACCATCTTACAAGTATCTAAAGCAGCATCCCTGCCACTTTGTCTCTGCTCTCGCAGGTGTGCTGGCTCTTTCTCATTTAGGCTATTCCACCATCTTTCCGGAATCTTCCTAGCTATATTTTTGGTGATATATTTCTTTAAAGACGGCTTTTACTCTGATAAAAACAAAGTAACTACCATTACTCCTTCTTTCTCTATTTATTTTTTCTTTCTCTTTTTTCTTTTCCCTTATTTCTTTCCTGACTCCTCTTCTTTTTCCCTTTACTTGCTTCCTTCCTTCCTTGTTGCCTTCCTTTCTTTCTTCCTTCCCTCCTTCCCTTCTTCCTTCCTTCCTTGTTTCCTTCCTTCCTTTCTTTCTTTCTTCCTTCCCTTCTTCCTTCCTTCCTTGTTTCTTTCCTTCCTTTCTTTCTTTCTTCCTTCCCTTCCTTCCTTCCTTCCTTCCTTTCTTTCTTTCTTTCTTTCTTGCTTTCTTTCTTCCCTTCTTCATTCTTTCCTTCCTTCCTTCCTTCCTTCCTTCCTTACTTCCTTCCTTCCTTCCTTCCTTCCTTCCTTCCTTCCTTCCTTCCTTCCTTCCTTTCTTGCTTTCTTGCTTTCTTGCTTTCTTTCTTCCCTTCTTCCTTCTTTCCTTCCTTCTTTCCTTCCTTCCTTTCTTCCTTCCTTCCCTCCTTCCTTCCTTCCTTCCTTCCTTCCTTCCTTCCTTCCTTCCTTTCTTCCTCCCTCCCTCCCTTCCTTCCTTCCTTCCTTCCTTCCTTCCTTCCTTCCTTCCTTCCTTCCTTCCTTCCTTCCTTCCTTTTTCTTTCTTTCTTTCTTCCTTCCTTTCTTTCTTTCTTCCTTCCTTTCTTTCTTTCTTTCTTCCTTCCTTTCTTTCTTTCTTCCTTCCTTTCTTTCTTTCTTCCTTCCTTCCTTTCTTTCTTTCTTTCTTTCTTTCTTTCTTTCTTTCTTTCTTTCTTTCTTTCTTTCTTTCTTTCTTTCTTTCTTTCTTTCTTTCTTTCTTTCTTTCTTTCTTTCTTTCTTTCTTTCTTTCTTTCTTTCTTTCTCTTTCTTTCTTTCTTTCTTTCTCTTTCTTTCTTTCTTTCTTTCTTCCTTCCCTCTTCCCTTCTTCCTTCCTTCCCTCCCTCCTTCCTTCCTTCCTTCCTTCCTTCCTTCCTTCCTTCCTTCCTTCCTTCCTTCCTTCCTTCCTTCCTTCCTTCCTTCCTTTTTCTTCTTCTTTCTTTCTTTCTTTCTTTCTTTCTTTCTTTCTTTCTTTCTTTCTTTCTTTCTTTCTTTCTTTCTTTCTTTCTTTCTTTCTTTCTTTCTTTCTTTCTTTCTTTCTCTCTCTCTCTCTTTCTTTCTTCTTTCTTCTTTCTTTCTTTCTTTCTTTCTTTCTTGCTTTCTTTCTTTCTTTCTTTCTTGCTTTCTTGCTTTCTTGCTTTCTTTCTTCCTTTTCTTTCTTTTTTCTATGTCTTCCCTTCTTCAGTTCTTTCTTTCTTTTTTCTTCCTTCTTCTTTGATTTATTTCTTGTTGTCTTTCTTCATTTCTTTTTTGTTTCTTTCTTTGTTTTCTCTCTTTTTCCCTCTTTCTCTCTCCTTCTCTCCTTCCTCTTTGCTCTATGACAAATAGTTTTAGAGAGTTGTCTGAGTGTTGTGATATTAAATGATTTGTTCAATGTTATACAAGCAGTAAGTATAAGTGTCAAAGGTGCTGCGTAGTTCTTCCTGGCTTTAAAAATAGTTTTTTTGGGGGTAATTTTACCTCTTATATCTTCTCATTGAGCCCTTATTTTTATGCATTACATTCTGGTTATATCCAATACATACTTTTTCATTGTCCTCTAAATGTATCTTTAATTTCCTAAAAACTCTTATGTATAGTATGAGTTATCAGAGTTGAAGCCTCGCAGGAAGTTAATTCTTGTCTTTGGCTTGTTCTCAAGTCAGATTCCATTCCTATCATTGTTACTACACTGATAAACAAATAAATCCTGTTGTAGGCTTAATAGTGATAAAGTTTTGATTTTTTGTTTTTTGGGATTTGTTTGGAAGACTAAGAGGAACATAAATCTGTGAGCAAGGGTAATTCACACAGAACCAAGGTGCTTTTCTTAAAGTGGAAAAATAACATTTCAAGCTGTGTTTGGAATTATTTCTTTTTTATAAAAATGCTCCAAGTAGCAATGTGTATATGTTTGTTTTTGTGTTTCTTTTCCTGAAAAATTTTTTTTCCTGAGGCTTGTTATTAAGAGTGGAAACTGTAGTCTTCACTTTGATACAACACTTAAACAGAGAAGTTTCCATATTTAATGGCATGTGTAATAGAGGAAATAAATATAGCACTTGATGTGAAAAAAATAAAATAGGGTAAGCAATGATAATGCAAAATTTAGAATTTTTTGTTCAGTCATTTCAGTTGTTTCCCACTCTTTATGATCCTGTATCAGCTTTTCTTTACAAAGATACTATCATGATTTGTCATTTCCTTCTCTAACAAGTGAGACAAATAGGGCTAAGTAACTTGACCATGGATAAGTCACTTTCTCTTTTGGAAAAACCAATGAAGTGTCAGAAAACAAATCAAACAAAAAGAAAATTTGTTTCTACTTTGTTGTTTCCATTAAAACCTTTCACTGTGTGCATCACAACAAATGTGGAAAGTCTGCAAAGACATGGAAGTATCAGATCATTATACTCATCTCCTGGGGAATCCGTATGTGGACCAAGAAGCAAGTTAGAACCGAACATGGAACAATTGATTAGTTTCAGCTTAGAAACAAAATATAACGAAGTTGTATGTTGTCACCTTATTTATTTAACTTATATGCAGAGTACATTATTGAAAAATAATGCCATGATAGATGAATCAAAAGCTGGACTTAAGGTTACATTGGTTTCACTAACATGAAATCATGATTGTGGGATATTTAGCTGCAGGGAGTAATGAATAAAGAGAATCAGAGACTTAACATTGAGATGGTATTCAATTAAGAACTAGCAATATAACATTTACAGTCTGAGAAGAACTTTGTACTTGACTCTTGGAAATCAAATGAAAAAGGGAATCTTTTGGGAATTGGCTTAAATGTGATGAGGAACAAAATGGAGAGAGACACTTGGAACATGGTCAATTAAGAATTCCTTCTTGATTGTTAAGTGTATGAATGTAGGGACAATGTTTTATCTATAGTACTTTTTTCTTTATCTTAGAGCATTGAATGTATAGCACACATGCATAACATTCCATGAATACAATAAATTAATAAATTTTTACATAATGGAATTGGGCAGTTATATAAAGTTATATAAAGGAACCAGGTTCTATCATATGTAATATTTAAAGTTCCCTTGGAAGACAGATGTCAGACAGCCTGGATACCATTATGAACTTTGAAATATAGGTAGCAAAATTTTTTGCTTGGGATCTCAGGAGCTTGACTAGTCCTGGGACGAAAGCCTATCAATTATTTTATCTTGTGATCTTTTCTTGATAACACTCTGGGAGGAAACTGGTCTATTCTGAGCGCTTCAGTTTTTGGCTTTTTTAAGCTATTCTCTTTTGCTTTAGCTTTCATTATAGTGTTGTCTGTTGTTTCCCTTAAAATGAGTTTAGAGTGATTGACATTGAAGTTTTCAGACAGTGACAGGATAGCTATTCTGAGATGGTTTCCTGCTGACCAGTGATGGAATGCGTCACTTAAATTTGGCATCCTCTAGAGAGATCCCACCTGAGAAATGAGCCTTAGATGAATGGAAGATTAAGTTCTGAGAGTTTGTTTTAAAAATACACTTAAGATGGGTTTAGCTTTCATTCAATTCCACAATGATAGCTCTGACTCTTTGGAATGCTAATCAGTTAATAAGAACTTTTTTGTAAATTTTAATCACATATTAGATGTCAGGCACTGTGCTAAATGATAGAGATACAAAGAAAGGCACAAAAAAAATCAACTCTCAAAGAAGCAGTCCTTAGAATAGGTTCATTTCCAAAATGTGGACATAAGATGAACTGAGGCTGAAATTTTATGTTGTGATTTTCTTCTCCAAAGATAGATTTTTCTTTCACATTAAACACGAGTTCTTGCTTCCACCCATTACAATCTTTTAATTGCCATTGCCCCTGTTATCAAGTAAAAGAAAAACAGGAAATCGCTAAACGATAGGTTGCTACCTCTCCCATCTTTCCACAAATAGCTACAATGCTTTTGAATCTTTGCCACAAAATTAAAAATACATTTTACACAACTTGACCCATGAATAAAACTTTCTACTTATAGCATGGTGTCTATTAAGACATGATTTTTGAGTTCCTTTTCCTATATCAGTAGTGATGGGGTTTCTTCCTTAACATCTAAAAGGAAAACTATTTTCCTTTAGCTGCAAGGATCATATTAGATCACATATGTAAAACTATATTTCTATAGTATAACATAAATATATCCATTATTGAATGAGGGAATCAGCTTAATATTTCTTTAAATTCCAGGGAATCTTATTTTCATAATGCTTTTATCTTCAGCATGACTTTTTAAAAATATGTGCTGACTTTTTCTCAGTTGCTATGGAGACCATGGCATTATTACTTATTTTTGCTGCAAATTTCTGTCTTAATTTTTTTTCCTTTTTGAGATTTTAATTCTCCCTTCTCTTTGAACATATCATTAAGAACATATCATTACTCAACCCTTCACCTCCCTGAGACTTATGGATTGTCCATCTACTTGTGAAATACATGAATTCTAGGTTCTTTGATTAATCAAGAATAATCATGATTAGGAAAAGATACTATTAAATGATAGCTTCTAGGAGAGGAGGAATTTATAGCATGTCATGATGGGATAAATCTGAGAGATCATCAAATTGAGAGGACTCATTATGAAGATGGAGAAACTGAGACTTAGAAAAAAAAAAAAGAAAGTATTTGCCCAAGGATATAAAGTTAATCAATATGGATGTGGCTTTTTACAACAACAAGGTGATTCAGTCCAGTTCTAATGGTCTTGTGAGGAAGAGAGACATCTGCACCCAGGGAAAGGATTGTGGACTGAGTGTGGACTACTACATGGTATTTTCACTTTTTTGTTGTTGTTTGGCTTACATTTTTTTTTCTCTTTCTTATTTTTCCCTTTTTGACCTAATTTTTCTTGGGCAGCATGATAATTGTGGAATATGTTTAGAGGAATTTTGCATGTCTCACATATATGGGATGACTTGCTGTCTCGGGAAAAAGGCGGGTGAAGGGAGGGAAAAAAAATTTGGAGAAAATATTTTGCCAGGGTGAATGTTGAAAGTCATCTATGAATTATGTTTTGAAAATAAAAACAAGTTTTAATAAAAAATAAAATAAAAAATAAAACTAATCAATAAGTGGAACTGTTCAGATGTGTTACCTGGATCTCATTTCTTCTTTCATACTTAGATCTGTTTTATATATTTTTTCCTTTCTTTGGGGATCAATACCACATCTATCTAACAAGTTTAGAAGAAAGGTCCTATCTCCATTGTCTCATTTCTATCATATTTGTTAGAAATGTCTCCCCAGATTGGGAGAAAGCAAACTCATATGGCTTTTGAAATTGTTTTGAATGGGTATTCTGTAGATATCTATAGTAAAGAATACCATCCTGTATCCTTAGTTATCTTGTTTACCAATTTCTGTAGCCTATTTGACCTTGTTAAGATGGTACTAAGTAATTTATTTTCCCTTATCACTAGAAACATTTCTGTAAGACTATTTTTTTACTTGTAAATTTTAATTCAACAGACTTTTGTTAGGTATTTTCTACAAGTGAGTCCGCATGATTTATCCTTGGGTTAAAGGCAAACATCAATAGCAACGATTTTGTTTTGCTTTCAAAAAACGTACATTCTACTGGGAAAAGATTATATCCAGAAAAACAAATAAAATGAGGAATATACAAAATCAATATAATTTTGAAGGGATAACAATGATGACTGGTATCAGGGTTCTTTAAAAAACCCTGTGTGTGCCATAGATACCTTTGGCAATCTTGTGAAATCTATGAAGGTTTCTAAGAATTTTGCTTTTAAATTAATAATTGAAGGAAGCACAAAATTTTAGTTAGAGATGAAAGAAAACAAAGAATTAAAAGTTTCCCATTTAAGTTCATGGATCCCTTAAAATCTTTTGCATCTGAGATTAAGAACTCTGGGACTAAATTTATCAAGAGAAGTTTCATGTATAATGGGGCAACTGAAGTTAAGCTTGAAAGAAGATGAAAACAAAATTCAGAGACAAGATTATAAAGAAAGCATTTGGGGGCATGGGATAAAGCATCAAAATAGAAGACAAAATGCTTAAAATGGAGAATAACTTTTTTTTTTACAATGAATCAATGTGTACAAAACATAAAATGAATAAGGGAAGAAATGTCTAATAAATCTGGAAAGATAGATTGGCAGTAACATGATCCTTATAATGTCAAAGGAATCTGCAGTTAATCTTACCAGCAAAAGGGGACCATTGAAGCTATTTAGCAGTAATCAAAACCATGGTTACCAATATTAAGTGGCAGCTATGTGTAGGACAGATTCAACAGATTAGAAACTGAAAACAGGAAGACCATTAGAAGCTACTAAAATAGCATAAATATGATGTGATGAGTTTTGGAACTAGGTTTGTGAAAAGCATTGTGAAATCTATCAGATTTGATAGATGTAGATACAGAATCAATGAATTTGGAAACTTGTTGGATATGGTGGGAAGATTAGAATGAATGAAAGGTTAGCATTAAAACAGTCCTTTAGGGTTTCTAAACTAATTTATGAATATTATCTCATTTGATTGTTACAATTCTGGTAAGTATATATGATAAATATGCCCAATTCACAGATGAAAAAAATGAAAAAAAGAGTGTATAAGAGATCAGAATGAAATATTTAATAAATACATGATATTTTAAAGAATAATTTATTTAATCCCATTATATTCAATTAAATTAATATTTAGTATATTCCTAAGATGATCTATCACCGTCCTAGCCAATATATACTTGCATTTCCTATGAGTATGTTCCACTGTGTTAAGTACTAGGAGACACATTTTTAGAAGACCAAAAACCTGATATTTTCTCTCAAATATTTCATAATCTAAGAAGAAAGACTACAAGAAAAGTCCAAAAGAACAGAAAAGGAACTGAGAGGAAGGGAGAATGATTAGTCTTAACCTTTCCTCAAAATGGAATTTCTGGGGGAAATTCATGAATGAAAGCATCACAGGGGAAAAAAAATAATAAATGTCCAAGACAAGAAGGCATCTGTGGTGAAGGGATTTTCCAAGGTAAAATGGCAAATTATACTGGTGAAGTCTGGAGAGTCAGAAACAGATCAGGAAAGAAGTGACCAGAAGTGCCTCTGTGTTCCTGTCAGTCTTCTTATTCCTTTTACTTGTACTTAGCCATTGGGTTATCTTATGTAGGGTCAGGAAGGTCAGTTTCTAGAATCAAAATTCTCTTTACATAATTAAGTGTATACACACACAATACTCTCACACAACATATATATGCATATAAAATACAAATATTTAAAATATACTTTTGATATGTAATATACATTAAACCATTATATACACATACATGCTGATTTAATAAAATAGCTGACATTTGTTCTGTAATATAAGATTTAGAAAGTATTTTATATTGATTATCTCATTTAATCTTCAGAATAACTTGTGAGGAAGATGTATGCTATTATTATCCATATGTTATAACTGCAAAAACAAAGTTTAAGAGTGGTCTGCCCAGAGTCTCATAGCTAGTGGGTATTATAGTTAGGTTTAAAATGCAGGTTTTCCTGACTCTAAATCCAAATCCTTTGATGTTACAAGTAAAGAGCTAGAAAAACCTCAAAAGTTTTTATGATCTGTTAAGTATGTTTAATTTTTACATTTAATAGATATAAAGAATAGAACACTGGACTTGGAACCAAAAAAATAAATAAAAGGGTTCAAGCCTGAACATAATAGTATCTGTATTGATCATGAAAAAGTTCTTTAACTTTTTTGAGTTCAATTTACTCATCTGAAAAAAAAATAATACTTTAACTACAAACCTATTAGTTTTATTATAATGAAAGCAATATATAAGTTTGAAATATTACTTTTAAAATTTATCCTTAGTAATAGTATCATTCTCCCAAATTTTTTAAGGTAAATACTAAAGTAGTAAATATTAAGTAGTACTAAAGAAGTACTTATAGTAAATACTAAAAATCTTTGATATTCGAAAGAAGTAATTATAACCAGGTTTATATGTTGTGTATGTACATATACAAATATTATGTGTTGAAAGTATAATCAAATGAATTTTGCCTGATTAATCTAAATATTTTTAAATACTACATTTTACATTTGAGGAATACTCTCTTCTATTTTTATTTGTTAGGTTTTGAGAATTGAATGAATAAACAAAACAAAGAAAAAATCAGAGCTAACTGCTTTTTCTATAAAGTTCTTTCTTTGACAATGTTCTTTCAGTTCCTTTTATTTGAAAACTGAAAACTTGATTAGTTAATGAAAATCTTTAGCAACTGCTCTTAAGAAGGGTTTGTGTTTGTCTCATAATTCAATGTCTAGAGGAATTTCAGTAGGCAGCTTTGGTGGAACAGCAATGACAAGAAGAAAACAGTATTATGAATCACACAAAGAAACCAAATGCTGTGAGCCTGTTATTCCTTCTGTTTATGGTTTCTTAATCTGAAACATTTCTAAGAGGCAACCACATGTCTGTAGATTATTCACATTGTTTACAAGTAATATCTAGAAATGTTTTCTTCGTGTGTGGGCAGAGCCTTGAATAATGCAGTGACCAAGATAGTATCCTGTTGTACCAGAGCTGAAAAAAAAAAAAAAAAAAAAAAAGAGACCGAAGAAGGGAACTAAAAGACAAAGATATACCTCAATTAAAATGTGATATTCCTCAAAGAAACATAGCATTCTGGTATCAGGCATCAAAATTGGACTAAAATTAATGACAATAATAATGAAAAGGCCAGGGTTCCATCTCAGTCATAACTCTAGCCTTTCACATGGTTCTTGGGATCATTTAGACCAATGATTGTGGAAGAATATTACTTAGGTTTGTTTTGGTTCAGTTAATTCTATTTTCTAGAAGCTTACCTAATTGGTTCTTGATGTTCTCTTATACCACTTAGATATAACATTTAATCTTCAGTATCCTGACTTTGCATAGGCTATCTGGAATAATTGAAATTACACTTTCTTCAATTATCTTTCACTAAGAATATATATATATATATATATATGTGTGTGTGTGTGTATATATGTATATATATACATATATATATATATGTATATATGTATATATAGTGCAGCTGTTTTTATTTTTCATTAATTTTATAATTATTATTTTTTGACAGTACATATGCATGGGTAATTTTTTTTTACATTATCCCTTGTATTCACTTTTCCAAATTTTGCCCTCCCTCCATCTACTCCCTCCCCCAGATGACAGACAATCCCATACATATTAAATGTGTTACAGTATATCCTAGATACAATATATGTGTGTAAAACCAAATTTCTTGTTGCTCGGTAAGAATTGGATTCCGAAGGTATAAGTAACCTGGGTAGATAGACAGTAGTGCAAACAGAATATTCTGGCCTCATTTTCAGATTCCATAGATAGACAGATACAATATATGTGTGTAAATCCAGTTTTCTTGTTGCACATTAAGTATTAGATTGCGAAGGTATAAGTAACCTGGGTAGATAGACAGTAGTTCTAATAGTTTGCATTCACTTCCCAGTGTTACTTCTCTGGGTGTAGCTGTTTCTGTCCATCATTGATCAACTGGAACTGAATTGGATCTTCTTTATGTTGAAGATATCCACTTCCATCAGAATATATCCTCATACAGTATTGTTGATGAAGTGTACAATGATCTCCTGGTTCTGCTCATTTCACTCAGCATCAGTTGATGTAAGTCTCTCCAAGCCTCTCTGTATTCAACCTGCTGGTCATTTCTTACAGAGCAATAATATTCCATAACATTCATATACCATAATTTACCCAACCATTCTCCAATTGAAGGACAACCATTCATTTTCCAGTTTCTAGCCCCTACAAAAAGAGTGTGCAACTATTTTTAGAAATCCTTTTAGCCTTTTTGACCACAAGCTCTTTTCTGCCCCAGAACTGTTACATATGTTTCCCTGTCCCATTGTACCTGTAAGATCTAGTGTGCTGGTAGGGGCTGGGGATCCTCTGACTGAGAATGCACTGGGACTGCTTACAGATTCCCACCACTAGCACAGATCATCTCCACTGAGCTTCTGAGTCCTCCCTGGTGTCCTTGCACTGAGAGGTCCAGAAGCCTCCAACACTGCTGCTAATGCAGAAGTTCTACCTTGTTGATGTTGGGGTCTGAGCTGCAGCTACAGCTGGGCTTGGGCCTGTGCTGGGAGTACTGAACTGAGCTCTCACTGTGGTTCCACAGACCTTTTGTACTGACAATCCAGGTCCTCTTTGCTGTCTCTGAGCTGAGAGATCAGGAAGCCATCAATCCTGCTGCTGATTCAGAGGCTGGGCCGCTGCTGTGGCTGGCTCTGGGATTGAGCTGGCATTCCCTCCACAGAGTCACAGATTTTTTCTACTGAGTTTCTAATTTGTGTTCAGCTGGAAAATGTCTACTTAATCTTTTGGGGTGTTTTGATGCTCTAAAATTTGTTTTGAGTCATTATTTAAAGGAATTTGAAGTAGTTTTGGGGAAAATTGGACAAGTTCCTTTCTTTGCTATGTTGATTCCAAGCTCCCTCACAAAAATATTTCTAGTAATGAGTATGTGTGTATTTACATACACACACACTTACACATACAAAAACACACTCTCATTGTGAATGACAAAAGTATCTTCATTTTTCTGAGATATTGTACATTAATTAAAAATGAAAACATGGAAACATTGGCCAAATGAATGACAAATTTTATTTTATATTCAGATATTTCAGTACAGTTAAAATTATCATTAACATTTCTTCAAAATTTAGATATCAAATAAAATTTTAATATATTTGTGTTATTAAAAAAAGAATGGCTGGATATTTTATCTACCTATCTACCGACGTACCTACTTAGCTACCTACCAATGTATCTGTCTATCTATGGAATCTGAAAATGAGGCCAGAATATTCTGTTTTCTTTTTTTTTTCTCCATTCTATGCCATGAAATATATAATTGCTGCTTTTATGGCTAATGCTATTACAAAGAATAAAGTGGTAGTAGAGTTCATAAAATTTTAAAACAGTTTTCAAAAGTCAGATATGATGATCTATGAATGACCCTCATGTCTGATCCTTGCATGACAGATTAGGTATTGAATACTTCATGGAAAAAGTGGAGGAAAGATTAAAACTAATTTGTAAAACATTAGACATTAAAAGCAGTACATATAGATCAAACAGAGAATCCAGAATTCCTGGAAATCTCACCATATAAGTCAAAGGAATGTTTTGTTTGTGCAGAAAAAGAGACTCACTTAATATCAAGCCAGAGATATGAACAATATTCTTATTCTAGGTGAAAAGACATGTATTTAAATATGATGCAATCATGAGGAGATTGACTACCCTATTGCTGAGAATTCAAAATGTGAAGAGGCAAAGTGACTTTGTTGGTGAAGTAGAACTGTTAAATTAGCATTGGCAGTTGATAAGAATCTTTGCTTTATATAATGTGGGTTGTCAAGAAAAATGTACTAGAAGAATCTATTTTAATAATTTCTGTAGGAATAAGGTCATCAGTCCACCCACTTGTCTCCAACTACTTGTCTCAAGTGAAAAATGCTGTTCCCATTCTGTCTTAGAATTATCAAATTTTATAGAAGGCTATGTAGTACCAAAAACTTTCTTATTCCATGTACAAATATATTAATTATATTAGCACTTTAAACTATATTAATTATGGTTTGCTTTCAATAAAACTTGACTGATTGCTTCCTTAAATAGCATATTCTTATTGTTAGGGACTATTGACATATTGAATTTTTAATCTGATTTACTTATGGGCAATACTCTGATATATAAAAAAAAAAAAAAAAAAAAAAAAAAACAACTGGGAATAGAATAGAGAAATTTGAGGTAGTTGGGTGGTAGAGTGGATAAAGTGTCAGGCCCAGAATCAGGAAGATCTGACATTAAATCTAGATTCAGACACCTATTTGCTTTGTGACTCTGAATAATTCATTTAAGCTCAGTTTCCTCATCTGTAAATTAGAGACAATAATAGCACCTGCCTCCAAGGATTGTTATAAAAATCAAATGAGATAATAATTATAAGTTACTTAGCACAATTCCTGGCACACTGTAAATGCTATGTAAATTTTAAATGTTATTATTTCCAAATAGAGCTATAGAATGTTTCACCCATAAGTCATTAGACAAATGTTTTATTTGTGTAATATAGTTAGTTCTTATAATGATATTTTCATATTAAATATGATTATTTATATTTTTCCACTTTCTAGTCAAACCTATTAAATTGAAGACTTTAGATTTCTTTATTTCCACCTTCAAGAGGAATATAAAACTGATACATCATTTATTCACATTTTGAATTCTTTAATTATTTTAACACCATGTTAACACTTTATACTTGCTCCAGTTAAATTTCATTTTGTTAGTTTTTTTTTCTTCTCCAAATCCCTTAAGATTTTCTTGGGTCTTCTTTTGCTTATTTACTAAATTAGCTGTCCCTCCAAATTAATTTTTATCCAATGTAAAATATGTATCTTTAGCTTCATTTAAAGTCATTGATGAAAAATAGTTAACAGAACAGAAAATGAAGACGTATATAGGATATCATTAAAGATGTGTTTGCATATTATTTTCTATATTTTAATTATATGTGTTATACCAATTCTAAATTCATTTTAATGCATAATATACTACATAATATGTCATCTTATCCTTGATTATATGAGGAGACTTTGCAAAATCAAAATATCTCACAGAATTTCAAACACTGTATAATACTATAGGTTTCTCAAACTAATAGTTATTAAAAAAATCAGATTTAATAGGCTATTCCTTATATTTAGTGAAATAATAGCATTCTTTTTTTAAAGTACTTACAAAACATTTTTCAAATAATTCACACCTTTTTCATAGACTTTGGCATCAACTTCACTAGTGACAATTTGTGAATTCCATATTTTCTTTTAAAAGATTAGGCTAATATTAACTGACCCACTCTTCTAGTCCCTCACCTATTCTTTCTGATTCTACAAAGATTATTATGAATCACAACCTGAGCACAATTCACTCTATCATGGTAAAGAACAGAACTCCATGTTGTGCTATAGTTCATTTAATGAAAAGATCACCCTACGAAGTTCTCCATTCCATTGACCTTCTACAATAATACCCTGTATGATTACATCTGTTCAGGGAGAATTCAAAGATTGGTCATTAGTTCAAAGCATTTTACCTAATCATCCTGTTCTAGCAACATTCCCTCCAAATATTTTTTTTTTTAATTTTCCTTCTTCTCTGTGGTTTAAACATATATGAATTCTGTCCTTTTGTTCCTTCAGAAATTCACTATCAGTGTGGGACAAACAACCTCTATGAATAGTAGTAAAAGCTGCCCCACTAGGGATGCAACTAAGCTGGCCAGTTGGGCAATAGAGAACATCCTTCCTTCCTTCCTTCCTTCCTTCCTTCCTTCCTTCCTTCCTTCCTTCCTTCCTTCCTTCCTTCCTTCCTTCCTTCCTTCCTTCCTTCCTTCCTTTTTTCTGTTTTTTTTTCTTCACTATTTCATTACTTAAAAGGTCAAGCTCTACTCATGACCCTACCAGTAAACTCTATTTACCCCATGAATTGTGTACAAATAACTTTGGAGATTTGGGCCCTCAAGTCTCTTTGTGTGGTCTCCTTTCTCATACCTCCAAGATAGGTGCTCATTCTCACACCCACTATGAGCACATACACACATTCCTAACCATTAAAAGAAAAGGGAACACCAGGGAAGCTGCAATGGGTCTGGAGAATGAGGCTAAACAAAGCTGATTTAATGACATATATACTTATTTTGGCACATGATGGAGAAAGATTTAGAAATCCACATGAAAATAAAACTTTTCCTATGTAAACTCCTATGAGAAAGGAGCTAGCCAGGGCCTCAAAAATCTCTCAAGGAAGTTTGGGATCCTCAGTTTTCAAATTCTGTTCTTCAGGGCATATATGTGTATAGTGGGAGAGACAGGGGAAGCCAAAGAATGAAGAGGAAAATCAAAGGCAAATAATGAAATATTAAAGGGCCACAAGAAAGAACTAATTTGAAGAATTCAAAATGCAATGGAAATATATGTGAATAAATACAAATAATAAAGAGAATCAATAAAATAATATACACAATAATCACAACTATAAAAGATAGGAAGAAAAATGAAACAAAACATTGTGTTGTCAAGATCCAGAGCCAGTGTATGTCTGGTAGGTGCCATCAGTTAGTTGGTGGTTGCGGTGTATTTCTGGTCAAAAAACTAGAAAGGAAATGGAATAGAATAATTGATGTAGTTCACAGTTTCTTCCAATTCATAATGAAAATTCAAAGTGTGAACTTCTCTCTGCTTCAATATATTGATTCAAATTCTGAATCCTTAGAAGGATCTAGTAATTGTCTGTTTTTACTTTCTTCCAAACTAAGTGTGGCATCTATTTCTCCAATTTTCTTAATAATATAAGCCATAGAATGCACTGAAGTCTTCATATACAGTATAATATGTGAAATATTTCTGAAAACATGTCAGTCAAGGGAAGTGCTTGGCTTGGGCCTGACATTAGTGAATTTGTTTAGGAGAAACCATGAAGCTTATTGTGATAGAGATCCTAGTAGTTAGTGTTCAGTTATCCATTCTGTTTTAACATGGATACAAAATTGCCCAAGCTGTAATGGCTTTTGTGGAGTTAGGCAGAATGTCTTCAAATATGCAGATGATCAGGAAAAAAATTCCTTGTTAAAAAAAATCAATAAAATCCTCAGACTTTACTAGTCATTCAACAACTTGGGATGAGTTTCTTCACTCAGAGCAAATTACTATCTTGGCCTTGAGAACTAATCCATTTTAGTATGATATAACTATTGAATAATAGAAATTTAAAGAATTTTAGAGATCATTTAGCTCACCTCCCACTCCTTGTTTTACATAAGAGGAAAAAGGGACCTAGAATGGAGAAGTAACTTGCTGGAGATTAAAGTATCCTATAATATATCTTAAAGGAGATTAATAATTATTTTATTCAATTTTCCAAAATAAAGGAAGAATCTTTAAATAAAAAATGAGATCAACAGTATGATCCACAGGAAAATGTATGGCTTTTGTTATTATTCTTTGGGAATCATTCATCTTTATTCTACTATCCCATTTTCTTTCTGTGATACACACACATTACCTCCTCCCCCCCGCAGAGCATATGCTAACATTGTGTTCTATTTAATAGACTTAAAGTTAGCTTCATATTTCCTTTCTTGTGATTAGAAAGTATAAGACATAAGAAAGTATTGAGTTATTGCATTATCTCCAATGTATATTTAATCTAGTTATAGGGAATAAAAAGCACAAAGTAAGGATGACAATGTATAAGTGTTTCCATTCCTTCCTTTTTAAAGCATTTTGATCACTACTTTAAGGGGATATGCTGTTAGGGGTTTTAAAATTTTGTTTCTTTGAGTTTGTTTTTGATTTAATATTTTGATAACTTTATGCCTTTATTAATGCATAGTCTTTACAACCCTGTCCCATATTATCGCATATTATTTTATTGTTTTATGCAACTAAAAACTTCTTTCTGATTTGGGCTCTAGTAATTTAAACAGCATGCCAAAGAAGTTCATGAAACAACTATGTTTAATAGCTCTTATTTTATTTGTTGTTATTATTATTAACTCTTGACATGTCATTATGCATTTTATTTAAAATCATTCAATTTTTATTTTTGGTTCATGCAACTTTCTGACAGATAAATACATAATTGTTCTGAGAAACTATGTGCCTGTGCCAAAATGTTTGTGGCAGCCCTTTTTCTAGAAGCAAGGAATGAAAACTGAGGGGATAACCATCAGTTGGAGAGTGGCTGAATAAGTTATGTTATGTGAATGTTATAAAATATTATTGTTCTGTAAGAAACCATCAGGAGGATGATTTCAGAGACGTCTGGAGAGATTTACATGAACTGATGCTAAGTGAAATGAGCAGAACCAGGAGATCATTGTACATGACAACATCAATATTTTACGACAATCAATTCTGATATATGTGACTTTCTAACAATGAGATGATTAATGCTAGCTCCAATTATCTTGTGATGAAGAGAGCCATCTACATCCAGAGAGAGGATTGTGGGAACTGAATGTGAATTGTAACATAGCATTCTTATTCTTTTTGTTGTTGTTTGCTTGCATTTTGTTTTCTTACTCATTTATTTTCCTTTTTGATCTGATTTTTCTTGTGTGGCAAGAGAATTGTATAAATATGTTTACACATATTGGATTTAACATATTTTTAACATGTATAACATATATTGATTGGATTGCTTGCCATCTAGGTGAGGGGGTGGAGGAAGGAGGGGAAAATCTACAAGGGTCAACATTGAAAAATTATCCATGCATATGTTTGAAATAAAAAGCTTTTAAAATAAAAAATAAACTATATGCCTACTTTTCTGGTAAGTAGATTCTTACTTTGTATTCTTGAGTGCTTATTTGACAGCATCTGTAAATGTATGAAAGGGATGACCATGAGATGGATGGCAACTCTTAGAATTCTGTTAATTACAATGCTAGAGTAGATATAAATATTTTAGATTCTGAAAGGCACAGAAGCAAGAGACATGCCAAAGCTTATTAGCACTTAGAAGTCAATGTCAAGCTGAATAATAAGGTTCGATGGTTACCATTTCATCAGAAGGAATAGGGTTAAAATCGCATTTTCTTTAATCATACAAGTAATGCAACCAGTTAAATTTTTGTTGGTGAGTGACCAAGGAAGTGAGAAAAGAAAAAAAAAACAGGAGAAAAGGAAACCCATTTGATTGTAGGTGTTTTCATGTCTATATAACTTTACTTTATTCCCACAACCATCAACCTGTAAGGTCAAGAAATATCTTTCTCAACGCTATTGTTCATAACCACTATTGTTCTAACTGTTGTGCTTCCCTCTGTGATTATTATTGTTATTTTGTTGTTTCTGGGGTGCCTAATTCTTCATGACCACATTTAGAGTTTTCTTGGCAAAGATACTGGATTGGTTTGCCATTTCTTTCTCTATCTCATAACAGAGGCAAATAGAATTAAATGACTTGCCCAGGCCATACAGCTAGTAAATGTTTAATGCTGTTTATGAAACTCAGGAAGACTCATCATCCTGATTCCAAGCCAAATGTTTTATCTACTGTACCACCTAGTTGCTTCCTCCTATGATTATTATTTGATAACAATGCATATTTTGTTTTTGGCAAATTATTTCCAGTAACCAAGCTATAAAATACTTCTTGCTCTTTGTTTTCTTTCCCAAGGCTCTGTATGTAGTAGTAATAGAATATAACACAGACATGAATTTTGAAGAATGGTGTTTAGAACTAATTCTTCTTTCTATATAACTTTAATAAATGTCCTTTTCTAAAAGACAAATATGCACTGATAACCAATTGATATCAATTAATAATTATGGATGACTCATCAATTCATATTTTACTTTTAGAAAATGATATTTATTAAAGAACATTGGGTTCCAAATACCATCCTTTAAAAACGTCTGTGCTATATTCCTCTTCCAGATCATAGAAAGCCCAGAAAAAGGTAGTTTGATATATAGTGGGCATTAGATAGAGAATCTTGGGAAAGAACACATATAGCAAGAGAAAATTTATAGCTCCTGGTTATGGGAAATCCTTTTCCCCTCTATTTTCATGGCTTATGAAAAAGACTCTTTAGATATGACATAACTTCTAGACTTTGAAGAGCCTTGAAACTGCCTTGCCTCACCATGTTTATCGTGTCCTTGCCTCCTAATGCACAATAGTAGTTTCTATATATTTTGCTAGAAATAAAATGCAAATTTGAATTCTAGCATCTTTCTCTTCACTGAAATTCACAAGATCTTCCTCAAGTCAAAGGTATGAGGAGATTGCCAAAGTGCTTTCCTTGCCCTAAATTTAATCCTGCTCACAAGTACAGCTTCTGGCACTGCTCTCTTATGACTCACCACTCTTTCAAATTCTCTGATTCCAAACTGGTTTTATATCTTATCAACAACAAACAGAGTCTGACCAAATTTTCTCAATCAGTCAAAACACACTTCTTTCATAATGTTATTTTAATTTATCCAATAGTTTTTAAGGACTTCTAAATTAATTAAATATTTTTTTATATTTAGTAATAAGGCTATGATTGATAATTAATTTATTTAATCAAAAGCCCTATCCTAACAATCATGAAAATATTAGTGAAAGATGATATATTGGGATTGAGTATTCACATAAATATTTCCAAAATCCATGCATGATCCCATTGATGTAATTCCTCTCTCTGTTAACAGAAATCTCAATTCCTCTACATTTTAGTAAATAATCTTCTTAAACTATCAAGTATGAAAATATCCACATGATAAAATAGACCTGAAGTAATCCTCACATAAAGAATATAATGATTATAAGCAGGACTTACAATTGAAGGATTATGCAGAAGAAATAATGTCAAGAATACCATCAGAGAAATGTGCAACCTGGAATAAAAAAAAAATAGATGAGCCAATTACAAGACAATAACAAAGGATAACCAGTGAAGCATTTGGGCTTTAATGAAATGCCAAAAGAACTTGAGGTAGGGACCCAAGATCTCATAATCTCCTTCAATGGATTTCTATTAATACATTTGCAAAAACAGGACAAGATGTTCAGGCAAGTACTGGTGGTTATATATCTTACTAAAGAGACTAATTATATCAGTGAGGTTACAGATTCATTAGCATATTGGAGTACTATGTTCACATAGAATTGTTGACAGAAAATTACTATATAAACATATTCTATTATTAAACCATGACAAGTAACTATGGCTCTCAAATGGGAAGGTGTGATGTTCCATATTTAGTGCTTGAATTCCAAGTCTGAAATTCCAGGGAGATTTAATCCATCAATAAACATTTGTAAGCACCTATGATAAGGCAGGAACTATGCTAGATTCATCTCAAACCTAGCTTAGCTAATGCTCTATTTCAATCATGGCCAACTTGCATGACACATTTGCTTGTGTGAGAAGTGCCAGAGATTTTCTTCCTTCATTTTTTTCCTGAGAAAACAAATATGATGAGTACTTTTTTGCAATTTCATTCACAATGCATACCTACTCATACTAAGAACTAAGAGAAACTTTAATGATATTGTAGGTGTGGTCATTATAAATAACAGTTCTGATAATCTCAGCAAAGTGGAAGTTTGATTTATACAAATAGTCAAATATTAACTACGTGTCATGTGCCAGTCAGAAGTAATTCCATAAATTGTAGATACAAATAAAAGCAAAGCATCATTCCTGCCCTCAAAGAATTGATGGTCTAATAGAATAGATAATAAACAACGAAACATATATAAGATATAGATGAAGTAATTTGAATACAATCTCAGAGGAAATTTTAATGACATTATGGCGGTAGAAATTGTAAATATTAGCTCTCCTAGCCTCTCTGAAGTTCTAAAATGCTTTTCTTTTTTCATCATAGAACACAAATATTAGTGATTCTTCTACAGTTACAATAGTTTAAAATACTGCTATAACATTTATAAAACAAGTTTCTCTTAATTCCAGTGGCCTTTATATACTACACAGACAATTGGTTAAAAGTACTGTACAACTGATTTGCTTGAATTGTTGAATGTTGAGATCTGATAATAGAAGATCATGTTTGAAGTTTGTACCATGGATAAAACTGGGAGAGAGAGTAACAGTTCAAGAAATTTATCAACTGTGAATTTCATTATAATCTAAATCAGTATTAACTAAGAGGTAAGAGATCATTCTGAACTGCAGTAAATGCAGTAAACAGCAAGGGTTATAGCAAGGAAAAGATAAGAAAAAATAAATGTAATTGGATCATTTTTCTTGATATTTAAGTAATACTGGGAATCCTTATTTATATAAATATTTCCCCCATGGGTTTAAAGTGACTCATCAATATTTTCTCATTCTATGCTACTTTTGCTTATAATATCCTATATGTCTTCCATAGAAGATCTCCACAACATAGGAGCCCTTCAAATTGATGTTTGCTTTATTCTGTTTTACAGTTTTGGAACTACAATTTCATCATTTATGTTTGCCATCTGTTTTTCCTTGAACTTGCTAATTGACTAGAAATGTTTTCTCCTAGCTAATCCATTTTCTCTTTTATATTTAGGAGATTGTACTAGATAATCTCTAAAAAGTACAAAATTCAACGATTCTAGAATTGCGTTAATTACTCTCTGGTATATCATTGCAAAGATTTTTCATTGTGCTTGTTCCACAGTGAAGAAAGAGAAAATCTTTGGGAAAGGAATCATTTTAATGTGTGGATATATTTGTATGTAAAATCCATAGTAAATAATGTTGAATGCTAGGAGGATCCAATAAAGGCAACTTGTTATAAACACTGAGAAATAGTTCAAACGTCAAGTAATGTTCATTAAATTATTTTGTTAAATAATGCTGTCTTAGTGGAGTCTCGATGGTGTAGTTCTCTTACCAATGCCTTGTTCCTTCCATAAACAAATTAATTAAATTCAGCAAATACGTATAAAGCACTTACTATGTTCAAAGAATAATGCTAGGTACTAGAGATTTAAAGACAAATGCAATATTATTACTACTACCTAGAAATTAATATTCAACAATCATAAAGATAGAACTGAGATAACCAATAGACGGCATATGGCTTCCTTTCATATATAAACAATGTTAAGAAAACTTGAGAAAAGCTCTAAATACATTGACTAGACTGTTTTAGATTTATGGAGGAGTATGGACAAAAGTGGCACAGAATGAGCAAATAGTCATTTATTTCTAAAATATATGAATAGGGAAAACAATTTAGAAAATTGTTAGAGTAGTCCAATTGACAGGTTATGTAAGATGGGAGAAGAATGGTAGCCATTAATATAAGGAAAAGGGGTCAAATGGTATAAAGGCATTTTTTTTAATTGAACCTGAGGAGCATAGTAAAGGGTTAATGATAATACTGATAGTAGCAACCTGAGTAACAGCGTGGATGACATATTCATCAGAAAGAAGACAGTATGAAAGAGTTATATTGTAGAGGGTATAAGGTTTGATTGTTTGTTTTCCCACAAAAAAGAAATATGGTGTAACTTATAAAAATAATTTGTCTATATATAACCCATGTTAGAATTTTCAAAAGCTAGAAAAGTTTTGAAATTGTGTTTTCTATATTAAGCTGAAATTTGAGAATGATATAATGTATTTGGAAAAGAAACTAAACACCATTTCTGTAATTAGGCAAACTAAAGCCATTTATTTAGAGTTAAATTACAATGATAACATATAACTTTGCATTTGTTCCTTGTAATACAATGGAAATAAAAATAAAAACCTCAGAGTTTTTTAAAAAAAATTAATAGGGTTTTAATACAGTATCCTGTGTATCAATCCCTAAAAATACCCTAAAATTAGTATGTATTTAGCATTCTTAAAAATGTGATGATAATGACGGGTTATATTTTTCATGCCTATAGATAAAGTTATAAAAAAAATCATATAATACTAAATATGGGAACTTTTGTTTTAGATAATATAATAGTGCTGTGAAAATTTTTAACATCTTGATTTAAAAGTGAAACTATATACAATGTCATTTTTCATAATTAGGCTTATTGACGTGTCAAATTAACACAAATTAACACTAAATATAATAAGTGAAAATTGATCTTTCATTATAAAATGGTCCAACATAAATATAGTTTTTAAATGCCATATAATGAAAAGAGTGCTAATCACACAAATGGATTAAATCTGTGTTTGAATCTCAGATACATTACTTATTATCTGTAAGATCTCATGCAGGTCATATATCCCCTCTGTGTTTTGGATTCCTCATCTGTAAAGTGAGGACATTGAATTAGCATACTTTCAAAGCTCTTCTAGTTCTTATTCTAAGATATTGTAAATAACAATATTAGACATAATGCTATATAATGAAAAGAAAGTTCAGTGTTGGAGTATCTGAATTAAAATTCTTACTTTGCCACTTACTACATATATGACACTTGCTTCTCATTTTCTCTTGGCTTTAGTTTTGTTGTGTAAGAAACTGAAGGGACTAGGTGATCTTTAAGTTCTCTTCTTAATGTGTCCCATCATCCTCAAAATCCTGAAACGAAGACAATCCCAAAAGATTGTCTTGCAATGTCTCCTCATTATAATATCATTCAGAACCTATTTTCAAAAAAAAAAAAAACACTTCACAAAATACAAAATATTGAGATGATAAAAAAACTCATAAATATATGATTAATAATTCTGAAAAGCTTAGGAACATATTTTGGTTCACATTAATATAAACTCTTTGATTAACACACAGCCAAAATTATGTTTTAAATGTTTGCATTATTTTCTAATAATTGTTTTAACATTTTAATATCTTTTGACATTTATGGAACTTAATTCTCTTCTTCCTCTTGGTAACCTCTTAGACTCTTAGGGATGTTACTTCTAATGTTCATGTATTTCACTAAATAGTTTACAAATTACTAGATCTTATCTAAGGAACTTTGAAGAATCTGGATGGGTAAGTCTGAAAATAGAGCAAAGTTGTACTCAAATTAACTCTGTTTCTGCAGGGCTAAGACAAATTAAAGTATCTCCCACTCAAAGTAGGGTGTCTTCCTTGCTACCTTAATCAGTTGCAAATACCTCTTTCCTTTGCCATAAATGCTACTTTTGCCTATTTTCTGTATGGATTGATGAAAGAATGCATCATAAATTTTTTTGGGGGAATATGTATAATAACTCTAATACCATAGTAAACACTCATTATGAAAATCTAATTAAGTCTGGTTGTCTAATTGATTTCAATTAATAATCAGAAGAGAAGATATATGGGGGTGGGAGTTAATGAGATTTAGCCTTAGGAAAACATTCCACCATTACCATTCAGGAATATGCACAGATTTTGATGGAACAGGAGCTCTTGAGACATGATTTAGCAGTTAGAGTGAGTGCTGGAATAGTAATCTCAGAATCTATAGATACAATAAAAAGAAACTCTACTGGGATGTAGCATGGAGTCACAAGATTCAAATTCAAATACTACTTTTATCATTAACTTGCTCTGTGACTTGGGCAAGTTCTTTAGTCTTTGTGAGACTCAGTTTGTAATATGAGGATGAAAAAAGTCATTGGATGATTTCCTATATTCCATTTTTAAACTGTCTAGTTCTATTATAGATATGGATTAAAGAAATGCAATTTTAGGTGTCCTTTACAATTTACTATTTGAATTTCACTTGCTATTTTTATTAAATGATGATGAAAGCAAATTATTTGGAATTAGGAAAAAATATGTTCAAATCCTTTTTTTAGACACTAATGAAAAAATGGATTCAAATCCTTTGCCAGACACTAATTTGTGACTCTGGGCAAATAACATTTTCTTTTGATCTCAGTTCCTCAATTTACAAAATGAGGATAATAATCTCAATTTGGGTAGTGATGTGACATAATGGACAGTGGAACTAGAGTCAGAAAGCCTTGAGTTCAAATTTGACCTTAGACACTTATTAGTTTCTGCATCTTCATTATTTAGCAAAATTGATCAAATTATTTAGCTTCAGTTTGTCTCAGTCTCCTTATCTGTAAAATGACCTGGAGAACAAAATGGCTAATCATTCCAGTATCTTTGCCAACAACACATGATAGTAGGAGATGTGACTGATAGAACTGAACAACAAAAATATCATTTACCTCATCAAATTTAATGAGGATCAGATGAGATATTATATACAAAGAGCTTTGGAAGCTTTGAAGTACTGCATAAATGTTTCCTCTTCTTTCTTCTCTCCTGTTGGAAAGAAGAAAACAAAAAATAATTGAACACTTTGAAAATGTTACATACTTTAGATGGGTTAAATAATGATATTTTCAGTGTTCTATTCCTATTTGAAAACACTGCAATGATAGGATTATTTTGGTTTTCATCCAAATTCATTATCAGCCTTATACAGGATATATAAAAATACTCATCAGAAAATTTCAAAAGTTGAAAAAAAATTGGTTCATATTCAGCACTAAAATTAGATAGAGATGTGTGGAAGCTCTAATTTTGTACAACAGCTTTGCCCACATCTTATTACAGTGCCAATAGCTTGACATTTCAGACATTATGGTATCTTTTAACACCTGGAAGATGATAACTTAGAAATTGACTGAGAAATACATCATGTATATAGTACAGTTTCAGAGGTGTGTCCAACCAGGTCTTTTTAATTCAAATTCAGCATTATAGAGTTTACAAATCTTCAGATTTTGTGATGTAAAGCCTTGAGTTACAATAGTCACAATAAAATATGATGGAAATGTGCAAAAACATTTTTATTGAACCTTGAAAACATTCAGTAAATAATGTGTGTACATCTGTTGGTAAATTAAAAACACATCTGCTTCAACAAACGAGCATTTAATTTAAGAAAAAAAAATGAGTTAACGGGACTACTTTTTACAAATTCCTCTGCATAGATGTTGAGGAAAACATGCCATGGGATAACTTCTTATTGCAGTCAATGATAAACACAATCAAATTGTTTAGAATGCTAAATTTTCAGTTGCAGTCTAAGACACTTATATTTATTTTCTTCAGTCAAGAAAAGGAAAACATTAAGTTATCTAATTACTACAAATTTTTGTAGAGTGCATTCACAGTGATTCCTTATTTACTTGAGATTTTCTTTGATATATGTGAATATTATTGATAACTGAATGAATTTACAAATTATTTTATTAGGTTAGTAATTTTTATCTAAATATTATTGAAATGAATTACATAGTCCCCTGTCACCTTTGATAGTACACTAAATATAAGTACCTTCTTTCTGCATAGGTATTTATCACTATAAGTCAAAATAGATTTATTAAGAATAATGCATACCAGAGCAACTTTGTTTTTATTTTTTGATGCAGTTGTTAAATTATAAAATCAGAAAAAAATGTAAATTTAGTACTTCAACCAGGTGTTTGCTAAACTCTTTTGTTTTATCTGTTGGGACAGTTATAGGGAAATGTGAAGTGGATGATAATACAATTTTATATAGACAGATAACTAGCTGAATAGCTGTACTGAAAAGAATAAATTAATAATAATGATAATAATTTTAAACATTTGTACAGTATTTCAAGGTTTATTTACATGTATTAACTCATGTTAATTTTTTTTTAACCTTCTGAGGTGGGTATTTCGAATATTATTAGCTTCATTTTACAAAGAGGTAACTGAGTTTCCCAGATATTAACCGACATATACATATATATATATATAACCAACTGTTTATAGAGCTAGTAATAATCTAGCAGTTTGTGAGTATTCTTACAAAACATAGTTCTATCCTTATCTCCATCTTATTCAAAATGTATTCTCAGTGATTAAGATTGCCATAGAGTTTTCATGTATATCAAATTTGAAGACAACCCTAAATGTTTAAGGATAACTAAGTGAATGTATCATTGAAATAGAATTTTAAAAGACCCAAACAATTTGAAATAATGTGATAAAAGCAAATAAATAATATTTATCCAGGATAAATAGAAATCTGTACATTAAGCTTAGAAAGCAAGTTCATAAATGAAATTTGAAATGCCATTGAGAGGCATAATTTCTAGAACTAGAAATATGCTGGTTTCACTGTTCTGTACACATGATTAGTACACATTTGGCAAACTGAGGTAAATTCTAGATGTCATATTCAAAAAGGGATATTGATGACCTGATGAATGTCAAGAAAAGGACAGCCAGAAAGATCAACCATCTCAAATCATGAAACTTGAAAGAAAAGAAATATTTTGAAGAGATTGGATTTGATAGAATGATTTAGTCTTTGAAAGGCTGTTGTATATGAACAAGTGGATAATATTTCTACTTGAACCTAGAGCAAGAGGGAAAAACAAAACAAAACAAAAAAAAAAACAACAAAACACAAATTTAATCTCGATAAAAACAAACAAACAAACAAAAAAACCTCATAAGAATTAGGATTGTTACAAGTTGTAAGGGAACATTTTGCTCTTTCTTCTTAAGGTTCTGCAAACAAAACCTTAATGACTACTTGTAAGGCTTGTTGTTTGTAATAGGAGCTTAATAGGGCTTCTGGAACTTCAGCAGTTCTTTTGGCTAAAGCATTTTTTTTTGTCCAATCATTAGATTGGTACAACTGGGTACTTTATACACTTGATGGTGTGAGTAAGCAAAAATATAATGTAGTATATGATGTATAGAAACTTAGTAAATTTTATTGACTATTGACTGAACTAGGAAAAAAGATAAGTCTAGAGGCAGATAAATGGTTGGAAGTCTTTTCCTGAATTTCAACTGCCTTCTGTTCTCTATCTTCAGTTTGTGACTTTATAAGAATGAAAGAGGAGTTGTATTTTTAAAGGTTTTTATTTTTATGTTATGAACTTCTAAGCTTGAATTACTGAAGCAGTTTCAACTGGATTCTGTTGTTCATAAATGGCATGTATTTTTTTTTAAGAACAAAAAAAAAAAAAAAAACATCAGATCTGCTGAACTAAGATAAATTTAGACTTAACTCACAGTATTTGTGACTGAGAATTTTTTTTTCCCATGGTGGAGTGTTTGTTTTTGTATTTCATTTAGTTAATTCACTTTTAAATGAGGGTAATGCATCATGGAAGAAAAAGAGCCTGGGTTGATGGACTGGTTAGAAACAGTTTTTCCCCCAGTGACAGAAGCCTTGTTTAGGATAAACAACATCATGTGTGCATGTGAAAAAGCTATTTCCTTTCTGGTAACAGAGATAAAAGAGGCTGATAAAGAGTATTCCTTTATACAAATTCTCCTTTGTGGCCAGTGAAGAAAACAGATGATATCTGGGAATAAATGTAGTTTATCAGGAGTTGAGTAAAACAGGCATAACAATTGCTATATTCTTTTGTTATCTCTTCTGTTTGGGGGACTAAATAGCTCAGACCCTCAAGAAAGTAGTATGAAGTTATTGATATTGCCAAAACTTTCCTCTCCAAAACTGTAGCTGAGATTAGTACATTCCAGTTTATTTTTACTTGGGAAGGAATTCAGCATATTTTACCCTTCTTTCCTAATGTTATTTAAATTCCTTTTCATATATCCATAGTTTGGTGCATGGGGACTTGAAAGTATTAATGTCAATCATTTGTCAATCATATCATTATGACTTTATTAGATTATGTCATGTGACAAAAGACTAAGATTGGCTAATATTAACCACATGGTAATGACAATAGTAAAGGAATCAAACCAAGATAAAATAAAAGTTCAAGTTACACTGGATGTAAGGAAATCCTTTCATTCCAGATTTAATCTATACTAACCTATTTTTAAGTCCTACCTCAAAGACTAAGATAAAGTTCAAAAATTTTTGGACACTGATGTTTTTTGAAAACCCACTTTCTATAGATGATTATTTAATTGATTTTTGTTTGATAAATTTACTAATAATTATGTGTCTTTTGAATGGGCTCCAAAGTATATTCTTGTATTGTGGGATTCCAGGATTCTTTCCCTTTTTACCCTTATGATCTAGTGGGACTCATTATCCTTTCTTCATTAATAGTTCTCTCCATTATTTGAAAATTATGTGCAATTGGATTTTAGAAGCTATTAATCCAACCATTAAAAATATCTTAAGCCATCAAGAACTTGAAAATTTTTCACAGATATGCTTGGCTACTAGATAAACATTCAAATAATAATAGCACTACCAGGATAATGGGTAGAACAGTGAGTGACATAATAAATAGCCTACAAGGCAAGAACTTGGTTAGCTTGTGTAACATTACTAATATCAAAACCATGAACTTGGCAACTATATGGAACCTGAAAACAACATGTCACATAACCCTGGCAGCAAAATAATATGATGAGCAGAGACATCATGGTGTGTAGTCCCCAGCTATTTGGAAGGTTATTACGAAGCATGGAAGTCTCAAAAAACTATACAGGTCAATAGCAGTGCAGCTTCCAATTATATATGCTTCCATAAAAAAAACAATTTTTATGTGGACCTTTATTTGTTTTTTTGATGTCCCTTATTGTCACACTTTATGGTAGCTAGGTAGCACAGTAGATAGACAATTCAGCTGAAAATCAGGAAGCTTCTTCTTCCTGAGTTCAAATTTGACCTTAGACACTTGATAATTATGTGACCCTGGGAAAGTCACTTAACTCTATTTGCCTCAGTCTCTTCATCTGTAAAATGAGAAGGAGAAGGAAGTGGCAAACCATTCCAATATATTCTTAAGAAAAGCCCAAATTGGGTCATTAAGAATCATTCATGACTGAAATAACTAAAGTAAAAAGGACCTCTTATTTTATTTGGGTGGCTAGGTTGTACATTGGAGTTCCAGGGCTGAAGTCAGGGAGACTTATTTTTTTTAAGTTCAAATCTGACCTCAGGAGAGGATTCTGAGTTGGCAGAGTAGTCCAACAAACCCCAAACTTTCCAGATTTCTTCCAAACAAGATAAAATTGCACTTTAAGGCAAATGTAGAACAATTAAAAAAAGATAAAGTTGGAGTAGAACATGGATCTTCCTGGGATAATTATATAAGATCATAAAAAAAAATGCTAAAATCAAAATCTGACCAGTGTGAATTATAAACACTTCCATGCTAATATTAAAAAAAATAATAATAAGTGTTGTGTACTATCAAATGATTATATGCCCCCAAAGAAGAACTCAAAAAAGACTTCAAAAATCAGATGAGGGTTAGTCCCAGCGATGGAGCCAAGATGGCAGAGTAAACACCACATGAAACCAAACTTCTGAACAGAGTCTGATGGAATGAAATCATTCTCCAGTTCAAAATAGACTGAAAAAACTTCAGGAAAGGTCAGTCTCACTGGAGTGAAAAGGGTGTTCAGCCCAGGTCAGATAGACTCTGGGAAAACTCAAAGAGTAAGATAAAGCCCTAAGAGGCTTTTTTTGAAATGCTCATAAAAGACTTTAAAAGGCAAATGAAAGAGGGAGAAGAAAAAAAGTGAGAAAAGAAATGAGAGGTATGTATGAGAAAATCAAGCAATTTGAAAAAGAAAGGAAAAAAAATTGCCTGAAGAAAACAACTCCTTAAACAATAGAATAAATCCACCCCCCCCAAAAAAAGAATCCTACAATATTTTGTTTACAGGAAACACATTTGACCCAGAGAGACAGATATAAAGGTAAGAATATGGAACAAAATGTATTATGTTTCAGCAGAAGTTAAAAAAAATTGATCTCTGCTAAAGCAAAATTAAAAATAGATCTTTTTAAAAAGATAAGGAGGTAAAATATATCTTGATAAAGAGTACAGTAAACACAATAGTAATGATACTAAATGTGTATGTACTAAGTGGTAGTGCAGGCAAATTCCTAGAAAAGATTTTCTTCCAGTTACAGGAAGAAATAGGTAACAATACTGTTCTAATGAGGGACCTCAAGCTTCCCCCAGTCAGAATCAAACAAATCTAACCACAAAATAAACAAGAAAGAAACTAAAGGAGGTTAATAGGATTGTAGAAAACCTAGACATGATAAACCTCTGGAAAAAATTGAATAGGGACAGAAAGAAATACATCTTTTTTTCTCAGAAGTACATGGCACCTACACAAAAGTTGACCATGCATTAGAGCATTAAAACCCTCACAATCAAATGCAAAAAGAAGAAATAGTAAATATTTCTTTTTTAGACCACAATGCAATTAAAATTACATTCAATAAAGGGCCAGGGAAAATAGAATACAAAACAATTGGAAATTAGATAATTAATTAGATAAATCAAATGAGAAAAACGAAGGAACTTAAAAAAAATCCAAGAAAAACAGGAATATAATGTTAAGAAAGCAACTAACCAGAAAAGCAAAGTCAGAATGTCAAAGAAGAAAATGACTATTTGAAAAGCAGAATTGGACAAGGGAAAGTTAGCAAAATTATGAGACCAAAAATATAATAAAGAATGAAAAAAAGAAGAGAATGTGAGAAAACATCTCATAAGAAAAACAACAGATCTGGAGAACACATCAAGAAGAAGACATAATAGAATTATTAGACTACCTGAAAGCTATAATCAATAAAAGAAAAACTTGATGTAATAATAAAATAAATAAAGAAAATTATTCTGAATTGTTAGAACAAGTGAGGAAAGCAGAAATTGAAAAAATCCACTGATTGCCATCTTAAAGAGATCATATAAGGAAAACTTACCCAAGGAAAATAGCACAGTTAAATTTCAAAAAGTCTAGATCAAGGAAAAATATTACAAGCAACAACAACAACAACAACAACAAATTAAGGATGGCAGAATCACAGTTATAATCAGAAGACTTAACAGCATATTGGAAGAGCAAAAGAGCTGAGTGTGGTCACATATATCATACCCAGCATATTAAGGGATATATATAATATATATATATATAGTCATGAAGAGTCAGACATAACTAAATAAAAAACTGAACAACAATCCTAATTTTGTTGTGTGACATGAATTGTGAAGTGACATGAAGTGTGCTGTGAACCTTATACCTTAGTAATTGATAGTCAGGGATCACAATATAAATTTTTGTGAACCAGAAGGCTTCAGTCAATCTTTAAATTTTGCTCCACCTATCAAAATTAGTGAGTGCAGAGATATAGTGGAGCAAATTTAGAATAATTTGAATAAACTTCCCTCCCAGGTGAGTTGACTTGAGACCTACATGTGGTCCATTTGAGCAAAATTAAAACTAAAACAAAATATAACTTTCCATCCTTTTCAGAGAACTATTTTTGGATTGTTATAATGTCATTGAAGACACTTTTTCTGTTCTAATATATTTTTGGATTCCTTTTGCTGACTTATATGTTACTTCTATTTATGGGTTAATATGTTTACATTAAAGATAGTTGCCCTTATTATTAGTAGTAGAATAGGCAAGGATTATACTTGAGATTTGAGGCTTTACCAAAGGATCAGAGGATTATAGAATTAGATCTCAAATAAATGATTTAGGACTTCAAGTTTAATCCCGTAACTTTACAGATGAAGAAATTGAGGCACAATGAAGTTTAAACGATTTGTCCAGGGTTGTCAGCTAATAAGGATTTTATTGCACGTATTCTAGAAGACCTGGACTATAAATTCAATAACTTTTTCATTAATTCACATTGCCTTTAAGAGAGTAGAACTGTCAGGAATCTAGAAACTATGCCTGAAAAGCAAATTCAAAGGAAACTAGAGACCTATTTAAGGAAGGAAGTTGTATTCAACATCATTGTGTCATATAATTATATCTTCAATACTCAGGTAAGTGAAGGTGTTTACTCATACTAAATGTCTACATTGCTTTGTTTGTTTGGTGGTTGTTATTATTGCTTCTGGTTTTTTTTTTTTTTTTTTTTCATGAATTTTCTAACTCCTTTTCACTATTGGGCTATCAATTCTCATTCTTTGCTACTGTTATTGTATGCCCACATGTTAAAGCTTCAAATCATTGTTTTCTAATTGCTATTTCTCATCTATTATAGGCTTAGAAAAATCAAATTTGTTAAGACTAGATAAAAATTTAGCCCTGATTAAATAGTCCAGTGGGTAACTTCTATAAAAGTTAATGGGATTTATGGGCTTTGGAACTTTTTTTGCCTCCTTAGAGCTTCTGTTGTTGCTACTCTTACTTGTTATTGTTTGTAGAATTTTTAATATTTCTTTTTATTTTCATTTGAATTTTGAGTGACTATCTGAACTTGCTTAATAATTGTTCTGGAATATATCATTAAACAATAAAACTCAAAGATAAGAATAAACTGGTTAAAATTTCATTGAATTTTCTCTTTTACTTTTTTTGTCATTTGTTATGAAGGGAGTGTTAGTATACTTTAATAGAAAATGAGGTGAAAATATAAGCAGAACACACATACACATTCATGCACACTTGTGTATATGTATAGACATGCATTACTCATATGCATTCATATATACACGTAAACACTAAGCAATAAATCTTTCATTAAAGATATTTGTATTATTATATGTCTATCATTTTGTGAAATTTAAATGAAAATTTGAAAACAAAACAATCTAATTTGTAAAATTAGAAAATAAAAAACTCTATGGGGTTTAGAAAATAAATTAAGAAGTCATAATCATAAAACCTATAATACAAATCTTTTATAATGTTTACAGAAATATTTAATAAGCTTTCTTATACATTTCCCTATATAAAACTTTAGTACTTTGCTGAGTTTCTCAAGCAAGCTGGATCATAGAATCATGGGACCCACATAGGAGGCACATTTATTCAAACCTTTCTCTTTATGAGCTTCCCTTTGAAAATATTCCAAAAAATAAAAATTTTTCCTTTGCTTAAATATCTCTGATAAGAACCATATGACCTTTCAAGATAACCATTCCACTGTGATGGTTTTAAATGTTATAAAGTTCTCAAGCCTTTAATATGCCAGATTTTGACTTCTATTCATTGTTCTTAAGTCCTGCCTCTGGAGTCAAACTGGAATCAGCATGATTCTTTTTCCAAATGATAGCCTTTAAAATAGCAACAATTGTGTTTGTTCAAAGTTATCTATTCTAAAAACTGAAAAGTATTACTTTGACCAATTCTTAAACAAAGGTATCACCACCTATAATGCTGGTCCTTTCCTTTGGACAGATTCCACCTAATCAAGATATTTCTTAAACAATTTGCTATCAGTGATATAAACAAAGGTCTTTTTGATCCTTTTCATGTGCTATGGTCTTCATACTAGAATGTGAATTCCTTGAGATCAGTGATTGTTTTGCCTATTTATTTGTATCCTCAGTTTTTAGCAAAGTGCTTTTTGTATACATTATATAATTATTTTTCCCTTTCATTGATTCATTTATCCTTTTATCCACTTATTCATTCATTCATAATTAAATAAATTATTCCTAATATAATCTGACCAGCGAGAACTAAATAAAAAAAAAGTATTTATAACCAAGTTAGATCTTTTGCCATTCTTAATGGAGTCTAAGAGCATAAATTTTTCTGGCAATCATGTCCTGTTATTGAATTACTTATACTTACAATCTACTTAAATTTTCCATTTTTTGACAGAAAGACTTAGAACCATACTACTATTCTCTTATACTTGTGAAATCAAAAGCAAACTTAAATTTTATCTTTATCCTTGTGGAATTTTATTTTATTAACTAAAGCTTAATGTTAAAGCTGCCAAGAACTTTTCCTATAATAATGAGCAAGCATTTATATAAGAAAGAATTAAAGTTTACAAAATGCTTTACAAATATTAATTAATTTTATCCTTACAATAAAATTAAAAGGTAGATATTCTTAATACCCTCATTTACAGATGGAGAAACTAAGGCAGGAAGAGGTTAATTAACTTGTGTAGGGTTATATGATTAGTGAGTGTTCAAGACTAAATTTGAATTCAGGTATAGTTGATTGTAGATCTAGCATTCCATCCACTGTCCTGAATAACTGCCATGTTCACTGTCATTAAAATATATATATATATATTTTTTTGTTTGTTTGTTTTTGTTTTTATGTGTAAACCTGATAAAATTTTACTCATGTCTTTATTTGAAATTCTAGATAAACATGTTAAACTGTACAAGGTTAAGGGTCATGCCTGAACTACTTCACTAGAGATCATATTTTATCTTTTTTTTCCACTCTTTTTTAAAAATTAATTTAATAATTATAACTTTTTTTGACAGTACATATGCATAGATAATTTTTTTTAACAACATTATCCCTTGTACTCCCTTCTGTTCCGAATTTTTCCCCTTCTTCCCTCCACCCCCTCCCCTAGATGGCAGGCATTCCCTTACATATTAAATATCTTATAGTATACCCTAAGTACAATATATATGTGCAGAACTGAATTTTGTTGTTGTTGTTGCAAAGGAAGAATTGTATTTGGAATGTAAAAATAATCTGGGAAGAAAGACAAAAAAAAAATGCTCACAGTTTGCACTCATTTCCTAGTTTTCCTTTTCTGGGTGTAGCTGATTCTGTCCATCATTGATCAATTGGAATTGGATTAGCTCTTCCCTATGTTGAAGATATCCATTTCAATCAGAATATATCTTCATACACTATTGTTGTTGAAGTGTATAGTGATCTTCTGGTTCTGCTTGTTTCACTCAGCATCAGTTGATGTCTCTCCAAGCCTCTGTATTCCTCCTGCTGGTCATTTCTTACAGAGCAATAATATCCCATAACATTCATATACCATAATTTACCCAACCATTCTCCAGTTGATGGACATCCATTCCTTTTCCAGTTTCTAGCCACTATGAAAAGGGCTGCCACAAACATTTTGGCACATATAGGTCCCTTTCCCTTCTTTAGTATTTCCTTGGGATATAAGCCCAGTAGTAGCACTGCTGGGTCAAAGGGTATACACAGTTTGATAACTTTTTGGGCATAGTTCCAGATTGCTCTCCAGAATGGTTGGATTCTTTCACAACTTCACCAACAATGCATCAGTGTCCCAGTTTTCCACAGCCCCTCCAACATTCATCATTATTTGTTCCTGTCATCTTAGCCAATCTGACAGATGTGTAGTGGTATAGAGATCATATTGTAAGCAAATAAAATCCTGATAACTTTTTGAATCTGATTTTTCAACTATTTCCAATACCTTGTCTTCAGGTGTACTAAGCTTTGGTGAAATTCATGGAAACTCCATCTATAACATGGATCTAATTTCAATAGTTCTTTCACAATAGGAAATAAAGTTCATCTGCCATGATTTTTGAGCATTGTTTTGTTGTCCCACAGTTCCCTTTTAATGTCTTGACCCAGTTTCCCTAATTGTCCTGCCTCAGTTACTCTGCTCCAAGAACTCAGGCTATAAACATTCCCTCTTAATGTTTGATGGGATAAAGGTCTTTAACAATTTTAGACATCATTAGAATATCAGGAGCCTCTCCAGTACCTCCTCCCATTAGGTTATCCCCTTCTGTGAATGTCTAGTTAGCTCCCAACTAACCTCAGGATCAACCAGAGTCAGGATCAGCAAAAGTCCTTGCTCTTTAAGGGGAGAAGTAAAGGAAATGGATGAAACTACACCAGGGTGTTCTTCTCAAAAGTGACTCTGGCTTTTCTTATTCCACCCCCTAATCCCTCCTACAATTATCTGTATACACCAAAAGATCTAGCCAGCACAGAATAGTGAGAAGGGCAATTTTCCCAAGAATATGCTAATAAAGTATTGTCCAATAGGTAATTAGTTTTAAGTGCTCAGTTGTCTGATTCCAGTGCACCTATTCAGAGTTTCAGCCCTTTATACCCATGCAGATGCCTCTCCTATTAAGTCATCCCCATCTCAGGTACCTCCCCCATTATGCCATCATTCTTGTTATCCTATAAAAGAATCTTGTAGCTGACATTCCCAGCTGGATTCTTGGAGGCTACAGTATCATTCAGGCCTGGGACCAAACCATGGATCCATTTGGTCCCGGTAAGTCTCTCCCTTTCAAATAAAATATTAAAAACTCTCTAATCTCTATCTTGCCTCAATTCTCCAGTATTATAGCTCCTATAGCTACTTCCTAAATGAGGCATTTTCTGATCTCTTCAAATGATAGTGCTCTCTCCTGAATCATTTTGCATTTTCTTTGTAATTGTTTTTATTATAATGGGAATATGGTGTTTCAAGTTAAAAACATGTAAATTCTTTGACATAAAAAAATTGTTTCCTATTTTACTTAGGCCTTTGTATTCTCATCACTTATTACATTGTTTTATATATGATAGGTTCTTAAAATACAAAAAGCTTGAAAGGCAAGGAAAAGACAGGAAAAAAGACAGGAAAGAAAACAGAAGGCAGGAAAGTGGGAAGCAAAACACACTGGATTTTAGGTTCGATTCTGGAAATTATGTTTCATTATCTAGTTGTTCATTAACCTCGTTAATAATACACTACAGAATTTTGCCAACCATCAAAGTCAAGTCCTCTGGCTTATAGTTTATAAAATGTTTTCTCTTTATTTTTTTAAAAGCCAAAATTGCTCTTTTCCAATGCTGTACAATTTCTTTTGTTTCCCAGGCTGTTTAAAAAATCATATATTAGCTAAACAATTTAATTTGCCATACATATTTATACTTGATGAAGTTTTTTTTTTCCTCTCCTCTGTCTAGTTGCTTTGAACTCTTCAAGGGCAGCTAGATGCTCTCACCAGCTTCTTATTTTCTTCTGTATTAACAAAATCTTTAAACTTTTGCTCTTTATTTTCCAGTTCAGAAATCATTTTCCTTAACTCAGAAAACAAAAGCAAAATATGAGCTAAACATTTCTGTGGGTTTTGTTAAAGCACAGATAGTCTAAGAAATCAGTTTTGTAGATTTTGGTCAGCTCAAAAGAGCACAATTATTATTTACTAATTACTTCTAACAGTAGTAAGATGCTACAGGGGATAGAGTGCTGGGCCTGGAGTCAGGAAGATTGAATTTAAATCCAGGCACAGAAACTTGCTGGTTCTGTGACCCTGGGATGATCAATTAAGCTCTGATTGTCTCTGTTTTCCCAGCTATAAAAAGTGGTTATGCATAGAATCTACCTGACATTACTATTAAGAATCAAATGAGATAATAATAGTAAATAATTTAAAACAATGCTTGGAATGTAGTAGGCACTTAATAAATACTTCCCTCCACTATTTTCTTCTTTTTCTTTCTCCAACAAATGTCTGTTCATAATTGATATTCATTAGTCATTAGTTAATACTTTAGAGTGAGTGTGTATCTCTGATGAATGGAGCAGTTGGAAAGACTATATCCTCAGGCAAATGTTTCATAAAGGTCTCCCCATTTAAAAAAAAAAAAAAAGTTTACTTGTTTACATTTATTAAGAATTGATCACAGCCAAGTAGTTAAACCTTGCATATTAAATGATTTTTCTGAAGTGGGTATTTAGCATATAATATGCAGATTAATGTAATCTCAGAATTAAAATAAATACTCTATAAATATGTACAAGTGAGTTAGAAGAATCTCTGAGTAAGGAGTTCTAGTACTACATTTTAAAGTTTTCATTTATTAACTTCTTTAGATCCTGAATTACTAAGAGCTATTCTGAGCACTAGTGGTACCTAGGTCTCTAGAAAGAAGACATTTTTACAGCACAAAAAAGTATTGGAACTATGGGATAATGGCAATTTCTTAGATTTATATATAGAACTTCAATTCTAGTTCTGACTTTTCTACATCTTGCCTGTGTAATTTGGGTAAACAAACTGCCTAAGTTTTTTCTCATCTGATTAATGAAATGTTTGGACTAGTTTATAGTAAGAGAAGTGTCAATACTCCATAGGAAGATGGCTCCCTTCTCACTATTTTGTCTTCTCACTTGTATTTGTCTTTCAAAGTTTGTGTTTACTTGGCACAACTTTTGTGAGTATGTGTGCATATGTGTATGTTTCATATATAACAAATTATTTATCTGTTAGTCCTCCACACACCAGCAACCAGGGAGGCAATAAGAGATAATAGTTTATTGAGTTTTAATGACATGGAACTATCTGAATTGCCTTTATCTCATTATAAAATTTATCAATAAAAACTGGTTCAACCTTGAATACCTTGTTGATTTCTATTGATCATCCCATCAAAATGTTGCTATCTTGATATGTTATTTTATTTTTTCCCTTAGTGGCATTTTATTTTTTTATAGTTACTTGTAAAAGAGTTTTCAACTTTCACTTTTATAATATTTTGAGTTCCAGATTTATCCCTTCCCTCTCTATCCTTCAGTCTCCCTAAGACAACAAAGAATCTGATGTAGGTACATGTACAATCATATTAAACAAATTTCCATAGCAGTCATGGAGTAAAAGAAAAATCAGAAAAAGGAAAAATTAAAAGAAAGAAAAAAAAAGTACTATACCTCAATCTTCATTCAGACTTTGTGTGAAGGAGAATAGCATTTTCCATCATGAATCTTTTGTAACTGTCTTATATCATTGTATTGCTGAGAAGACCTCAGTTTTATTAAAGTTGATCATCTCAGAATACTGACTTTTTGGAAACAGTTCCAAATCACTTTAGAGAATGGTTGGATCAGTTTACCAGACTACCAAAAGTATCTTAATTTTTCCCACATCTTTTTCAATATATGTCATTTTTCAGATAACTGTAGATGCTTTAATTTCTTTAACTGAAAACTGTTTGTTCATATTTCTGACCATTTAATAATTGAGGAATGACTTGTATTCTTATAAATTTGACTTAGTTCTCTATATATTTTAGAAATGAGGCATTGATTAGACACACTGACGGCAAAAATTGTTTTCCAGCTTTCTTCTTCCATTCTAAACTTGGGTGCATTTTTTTGCGTGTGTGTGAATGTGCAAAACATTTTTATTTAATGTAATAATTAAAAATTATTTTTTTATATTTCTTAATTTCTCTTCTTAATATCTCTATCTCTTATTTGCCTGCACAAAGAATTTTCCTTTCAACATATGGCAAGCTAGGTAACTGATGACATACAATATGATATAAAAAAATGCAAAAAATTCATAGTAGGAGACACTTCCCTCAAGATTAATAATAGGACTTGAAACAATGGTCACCAAGTCAGCATAACTTTCATTAAAAGTAATAGTCTAATAAGGACAATAATAATAACAATGATCCTGGTCTCAAGAAGTTTATATTGCACTAAAGAAGATTATATTATTTGAGGTCTAACTTTTTAAAAGTTTCACACTGGTATCTGATAAAATGATTGCCTAGCAACCATAGTTAAGATAAGACCAGAATGCTATTTGTTAAAGTAAAAATATTTATTTTTAAGAGTTTATATCAGGATATATTTTAAAAACCGTATTTAAATTAGGCTTTGCAAAATACTCTCACTGAGGTTTCTGATTGCTTCAAAGGGTTATTGTAAAGGTCAAATGAGATAATGAATGTGAAAGCACTATATAATTATTATTTTAAAATATGTGACTTTATTTGTATCTTCATTGTTGTGTGGATTGCCTCTGGTAGTACAAGTTTAAACATTTCATGGCTTCTCTTATAATGTTCTATGAGATCAATCAATGTAATCACAAAATAAGAAATAGCATTTTCTACATATAGACAGAGTATAGTTTAAAAGTATAGTGCTTGATTTAAGTAAAAAATACTTTAATTCCAATCCTGCCTCACAACTTTGCTAGAACTGGCCAGTCAACCAAAAAAGCTCAATTTCCTCTCAGTAAAGTGAGGATAATACAAAATTCCTCACAAGTTACTTATGATAATCAAATGCAATAACTCATTTAAATACTCTATAAACAAAATTTTTATATAAGAATTTAAGATATAATCCATCACCATCACCATTATTATTATTACACGAATTTAAAAAACATCTTTTAAAAAATAATTTCTGCTTTTGCCTTTTAGTGATCCTAAAATTGTTGCCAGAGTCATTTATTTAAAGGATTGGGCATAAAGGGAAGTAAATAAAGGTTATCAATGGAAAGGTAATAGTAAACATGTTAGCAGAACTTAACATCTTACATTAAAATAATTTATCAGAATTTCTGGCAGTACCCTTATTAAATTAATAATGTCCAATTAACAAATCCAAAATAATTTCTAAAAAGCAACTATGTGCAAGGCATTGTTCTAGAGACTGAAAGATCTAAAGATAAAAATGAATGAGAGACATAGGATGAGTTCAGATAGAGGGAAAATGGTTCAGAGCATGAAGACACTGCTACTTGAGAGGAAGCAATGGGAGACACTCAGCAAGTAGCTCAACACATTGTATTTGTGTGTGTGTGTATGTGTGTGTGTGTGTGTGTGTGTGTGTGTGTGGGTGTGTGTGTGTGTTGGTGGGTATGTGGGTGATGGGTGTGGGTGTAGGTGTATGTGCAAGCACCTGGGTTTCTATGTGTATGTATTTCTGTTTTTATGAAGTGCCTTGTTTGATTAGAGAGGATTACAACAAATGAGGCAGTATTGCATGGTCTTTAGGAAATTCCAGCACTAGAGATATTCATGATAAAGAAAAAAAGTGGAACCTTGAAAAGTTTAATGTGAAGCACTAAACACTAATTTCAGCTTTGCATTTTTGCTTTGAGATAGTTTGCTTAATCCTTAATATGACAATTGTTTACATGAAAATGGAAACAAAATGGTTCTTTTTTGGATATATAGGTCCAAGGCATTGTGGGAACAGCTGGGAATCTAAAAGGATTCAAATATCATCTGGACAAAATTCGCTCTTTCATTTTAGGATTTCTATCATATGCCAATAATCACAGTCATTCTGCTATTTTCTTTCAGGAAGAACAAACATAGGAAGATTATACATTTCTCTTACCGTATATTTAGCTGGGAGGGGGTACATTTGTGGGTATTATTCTTGATAAATTCTATCAGTGTGCCTCACCAATCCTTGCTTCCTCAACATAATGTCGTCTTTTCAGCAGTCACACTATACATTTCACATGATGAGCCCACTATGCCTATTCTGAGCAACCTTGCAGAGACTGCTTACCAGGTGCTTACAGCAGCCAAGCTTTTCAGTTTAGAGGGTCTTGTCAAAGTTCACAGCTTAGTAACATTCACTGCAGTTCTAACTTTCTCTGCAATGTTATGGTAGTAATTATTTGGTGTTATTCTGGGAGTTAATTGCTAGGAAACAAAATTAAGGGAGCATGTCTGATTCTCTTTCTCTCCTCTGAGAGTACTAGAGGAAGAAAAAGAATTGAAAAGAGGTGAGCCTTGATATCAATCCCACATGGACCATTTCTCTTGTCATTCCATCTCATTGACAGAATTTTTCTTCAATAAAGTCACAAAGAGGTCAGAAGATTTAAAATTACTACTCTAAATCTGTTATGTCTTTAAAGATCTTTAGAAGAGCTTTTTGTCAGTTTAGGATCACTCAACTCAATAGGAAATTCAGGGAGCTTTCCATTTCGAAATTTTAGAAAACAGCTAAGATGTTGTACTACATAAATATAGACAAGTTTTAGAAATGCAATGACTTTAGGTGACCAAGTTAAATACAGCACCTTTAGTAGTTTATTATTATATTCCTTTAATAGATGTATGGCTGAAACTCGGAGTTTACTGACTTTGCATTTCTGGCAAGTCAAATAAGGCTATTTTATTCCTCTGTAGAAAAATGTGATTGAACAGTCAATAAAACTTTTGTGAATATAAACTCTCACATAATTAATTTTAAAAGATTATGCATTGTTAAGATCTCTGTCTCTCTGTCTCTCTGTCTCTCTGTCTCTCTGTCTCTCTGTCTCTGTCTCTGTCTCTGTCTCTGTCTCTCTCTCTCTCTCTCTCTCTCTCTCTCTCTCTCTCTCTCTCTCTCTCTCTCTCTCTTTGTCTCTCTCTTTCTTTCCAGAATTTTCTAAATAAGTAGAATGTATGTAGGAATTGACAGAATACTTAATTGTAATGTATTTAATAGAGTTTCATCTGCCTAATGACTTTAGGACGTTTTAGAAACTTCAGTTGTAATGCAAACAACTTTTGTTTTTTATTTGTTTATTTGTAGAAAAAAATAATTAGTGAAGAACAATGTTGTGAAAAGAACACTGTCCTTAAGAGTTAGGATTATAGAAGTTTTCGGGAAAAACCTGGATTTATATGAACTGATATTGAATAAAATTAGCAGAACCAGGAGAAAATTATACTCCATAACAGCAACTTCATGTGATGATCAAGTAAGATAGACTTAGATCTTCTTAGCGGTGAAATGATTCAAGACAATTTCAAGTGACATGATAGAAAATGTTGACCACTTCCAGACATGATAGAAAATGTTGACCACTTCCAGAGAAAGAATTATGGAGTCTGAATGCAGGGTTTTTGCCTTTGTTCTGATACTTCTTCCATAATATGGCTAATATAGAATTATCTTTAACACAATTATATATCTATATCTATATCTATATCTTTATCTTTGATTGCTTGCTGTATTAAAGGAGGGGGAAATGAAAGAAAAGAAGAGAAAAAATTGAAGCTTAAAATGTTATAAAGATGAATGTTGAAAGTTATCTTTACATTTAATTGGGAAAAAATAAACTACTGTTAACTAAAAAAAAAAAAAAAAAAAAATTAAGAGCTTAGGATTCAAAATTCAGTTCTTCCATGCATAGAATTCATGAATTTACTCAAAGTAGGTATCCACATACCTAGATGAGAGATGTAAGGCACCATGGGAGTGAGTAATTCATGCACGCACTTGATATTTAAAGAGATCTATTTTTTGATGACCAACAGGATGATTTCAGAAAGGCCTGGAGAAACTTACATGAACTGATGCTGAGTGAAATGAGCAGGACCAGGATATCATTACATACTTCAACAACAATACTATATGATGATCAGTTCTGATGGACGTGGCCATCTTCAACAATGAGATGAACCACATCAGTTCCAATAGAGCAGTAATGAACTTAACCAGTTACACCCAGTGAAAGAACTCTGGGAGATGACTTTGAACCACTACATAGAATTCCCAATACCCCTATTTTTGTCTGCCTGCATTTTTGATTTCCTTCACAGGCTAATTGTACACTATTTCAAAGTCCGATTCTTTTTGTATAGCAAAAATTACTGTTTGGACATGTATACATATATTGTATTTGATTTATACTTTAACATATGTAACATGTATTGGTAGACCTGATATCTGGAGGAGGGGGGTTGGAGGAAGAAGGGGAAAAATTGGAATAAAAGGCTTGGCAATTATCAGTGCTATGAAATTACCCATGCATATATCTTGTAAATAAAAAAGCTTTAATAAAAAAAAGAGATCTATCTTTTAGATAGACAAATATACTTCTTTTGTCCCCTGACATAATGTGTTCTCTTTGAGTTGAGATATCTTTTTAGCTTTTTGTTTTGTATCCCATTACCTAACATAGTGCTTAATATGATAGTAATATGTATCTATATAACAATATTAAATAAAAGCTTTGTTATTGATTGTTTCACAACTTTATTACATATATAAATAATAATGCTTAAAAGAGTATTAATATTATTATTGATCAGGATAGCTTTTATTTTGGCTAAAAGGGAGACAGTTCCTGCTAGTTCTATAATAAAGTTCCTCATCCCTTATCCCCAAGCACATTCAAATAATTGATACACATTTTGAAGAGAACAGATACAATATTTTGCCCTTTATTGTTGTTTTCTTAAAACTTTGTTAATGGTGAACTAGAGTTAATGCCTGCATATTTATACCTATTGAGCAATATTTGTCACCATTATTATAGACTGATATTTCTATCAGTGGCCTAAATGGATTCCTTTGTATAGGTAGAACATAATACCAGAAGTACGTATTTCCATATAAATAAAATAAATTGTTGCAATAAGTTTCTGTACTATTCTCTTTATCAGTCTCCACTTCCATCTCTTTGTTTCCATTTCTGTTTATCCTCTCCCTCTCTATCCTCCTCTTTCTCTTAATGAATATTTGCTTCATTTATGGAAGAAGAAAAAAGAGGTGATCACAGCAAGTTGGTTGGAGAAAAAATTTACCATGGTATGTTGAAAACACTTTGAGCCAGCTCTTGAGAGCTGATTGTTGCATTTTCAGAGTAAGCATTTATACTTGGAAATGGGTAAATGCTAGAAATCAGGCTGGATCTAATATTTGGATGATTGTCTAGACTTAAGAATTTAATGGAAAAATGTTAATGATGCAATTTAAACTTTAATTTTGTGACACACATTTGTTTCCTTTTTAAGAGAGCAGCCTGTTAAACATTTACCAGCACAACACAAGAAAAGAGTAAATAATTATATAATTTTGTGAGTTTTTGTTAGGAAATCCTGATGTTGTGAATTTTCTTCTATAATGATTTAGCAATTGTAATTTTATAAAATTCAACAAATATCTATTAAATTCCTGCTCTTTACAAGGCAATGTATTAACCTTTTTTATGATGCATTATTATCTCCTCTGATATAGGGATTGAGTCTTTGCATATATTACTTGATTCTCTTTTAGTTTCTTGAAGCTAAGAATTTTAGTGAAAATTTTTTTGAAATTATCTTTCTTCCCCTTTTTGCATTAAAAGCATTATCTTTTTTCAAAATTCACTTTGTAAATTTATCTCAAATTTTGTTCATTTTTCTTAAGACTTAGAGGTCTTCTTGAATTTTATTTCTAAGATTGAAAGCTCACTTTTTTTCTATTTGTTTACTTCTTTGTAGAAAAATTAATTAATAAAGAGCAGTGTTGTAAAAGGAACACTGTCCTTAAGAGTTAGAATTATAGCAGTTTTCAGGAAAAGCAGGAAAGATTTATATGAACTGATGCTGAATGAAATGAACAGAAATTTTAAACAGATAAAATTATGAACAACTCAAGGACACCCACACATTTAAAAATCTTTGTCCAAATCTAAACTATTATTTTGCCATTCATTTGTGATGTAAAAGAAATAACTTTATTCCTATGGATAATTTAACAAGATAATCATTATTATATATTGACTAGCTCTATATTAAGAAGTGGCATTGGTCAGTAGAATCTGTTGAGAACCACAGTATAATAAATATAACACAGTAATTACTATTGTTAGTTAATGTGGTGTGCATGTGCGTGAATATGCATATGCATGTATGGATGTTTGGGTCTAAGAAAGCAGAAGGTCCTGTTTCTCTACCTGGGAAAATACACTTGCCACAAAAATAAAGTCAGATTTAAATAATTGGAAAGACATTCAGTGCTCTTGGATAGGCTGAGCGAATATAATAAAGATGACAATACTCCCCAAACTAATCTATTTATTTAGTGCTATACCAATCAGACTCCCAAGAAACTATTTTAGTGAACTAGAAAAAATAACAAAATTCATGTGGAAGAATAAAAGGTCGAGAATTGCAAGGGAACTAATGAAAAAAAGTCATATGAAGGTGTTCTAGGTGTACCTGATCTAAAGCTATATTATATAGCAGCAGTCACCAAAACCATTTGGTATTGACTAAGAAATAGACCAGTCAATCAGTGGAACAGATTAGGGACAAAGGACAAAAAAGGGTACATCTATAGCAATCTAGTCTTTGACAAATCCAAAGATAACAATATTAGGGATAAAAATTCATTATTTGAAAATAACTGTTGGGAAAACTGGAAATTAGTATGGCAGAAATTAGATGTGGATCCACACTTAACACCATATACAAAGATAAGATCAAAATGGGTCCATGATTTAGGCATAAAGAATGAGATCATAAATAGATTAGAGGAACAGAGAATAGTCTACCTTTCAGACCTGTGGAGGAGGAAGGAATTTTTTTTGGGGGGTAACTAATAATCCATTTATTGGGCTAGTTGGCGATTAATGAATTGATGATCAGTGGTTTCTCTAGGTAACAAAAGGCCCTCACTGGAGATCCTGAAAGCCTTAACTATATTTCTATTTTTTTCTCCTTTTTTATTATTTAGAATTTTTTTCACAGTATATATGCATGAGTAATATTTTTAAATAATATTATCCCTTGTATTCATTTTTCCAAATTATCCCCCCTTCCCTCCACTCCCTCCCCTGATGACAGGAAATCCCATACATTTTACATGTGTTACAATATAACCTAGATACAATATATGTGTGTAAATACCATTTTCTTGTTGCACATTAAGTATTAGCTTCCAAAGGTATAAGTAACCTGGGTACATAGACAGTAGTGCTAACAATTTACATTCACTTCCCAGTGTTCCTTCTCTGGGTGTAGTTATTTCTGTCCATCATTGATCAACTGGAAGTGAGTTGGATCTTTTTTATATTGAAGATATCCACTTCCATCAGAATACATCTTCATACAGCATTGAAGTGTACAGCGATATTCTGGTTCTGTTCTTTTCACTCAGCATCAGTTGATGTAAGTCTCTCCAAGCCTCTCTGTATTCCTCCTGCTAGTCATTTCTGACAGAGCAATGATACTCCATAACCTTCATATACCATAATTTACTCAACCATTCTCCAATTGATGGACATCCATTCACCTTCCAGTTTCTAGCCACTATGAAAAGAGCTGCCACAAACATTTTGGTACATACAGGTCCCTTTCTGCTCTTTAGTATTTCTTTGGGATATAAGCCCAATAGCAGCACTGCTGGGTCAAAGGGTATGCACAGTTTGACAACTTTTTGGGCATAGTTCCAAATTGCTCTCCAGAATGGCTGGATTCTTTCACAACTCCACCAACAATGTATCAGTGTCCCAGTTTTCCCACATCCCCTCCAACATTCATCATTATTTGTTCCTGTCATCTTAGCCAATCTAACAGGTGTGTAGTAGTATCTCAGAGTTGTCTTAATTTGCATTTCTCTGATCAGTAGTGATTTGGAGCACTCTTTCATATGAGTGGATATAGTTTCAATTTCATCATCTGAGAATTGTCTGTTCATATCCTTTGACCATTTATCAATTGGAGAATGGTTTGATTTCTTATAAATTAGGGTCAGTTCTCTATATATTTTGGAAATGAGACCTTTGTCAGAACCTTTAACTTTAAAAATATTTTACCAATTTGTTACTTCCCTTCTAATCTTGTTTACATTAGTATTGTTTGTACAGAAACTTTTTAGTTTGATGTAATCAAAATCTTCTCTTTTGTGATCAATAATGATTTCTAGTTCTCCTCTGGTCATAAATTCGAGGAGGAAGGAAATAGATCCAGGAGAAATAATGAGAATATTGGACTTCCTGAAAATTATGATGAAAAACAGATACTAGACATCATCTTTCAGGAAATCATCAAGGAAAACTTCCCTGATATCCTAGAAACAGAAACTAAAATAGCCATTGAAAGACTCCTGACAGAAAGTCCAAAATGAAAATCCCAATGAACATTGTAGCTAAATTCCAGAATTACCCAATCAAGGAGAAAATATTGCAAGCAGCTAAAAGGAAACAATCCATATATGAAGCTGCTACAATTAGCATTACCTAGCAGCTTCCACTTTAAAGATCAAAGGGTGTGGAATCTGATATTCTGGAAGCAAAGGAACTCAGATGGTAGGCAAGAACCAACAACCCAAAAAAATTAGATACTATCTTTCAGGTGAAAAGATGAATATTCAATGAAAGATGAATTTCATGTGTTTCTAATGAAAAGACAAGAGCTAAATAGAAAATTTAATTTTAAAATGCAGAACACAAGAAAAGCATAAAAAGATAAAAAAGAAAGAAACAATGACTTTCTTTTGAAAGTTAAAAAGCTTATATCATATATAGGAAGATGATAGGTTTAACTCTTGAGATCTGCATCTCTGTTATGAGTATACTTAAAGGATGCAGATATGACTTTATTTTTGTGATGATATTAAAAAAAAAAGAAACCAGAGGATAAAAGGGGATTCTACTGGAAGAACAGGAAAATGGATTTAAAAAGGCATAAATTACATCCCATGAAGAGACATAAAAGACTTATTACAATTGAGGGAAAGAACAGAGGGAGATAAGCATTGTGGGAATCTTACTTTCATTAGATTTAGCTCAAAGAGAGAATATCAGATGGATTTAGTTTCACAGAAATTTAGCTTCGTTTGACATAGCAGAGGAAAAGGTAAAGGAAAGGAGTGGGCTAATAGAAGGGAGAACAAAAGCAGAAGGATAAAGATATAAGAAAAGAGGAGAGGCAATAACAGGGTAGGGCTGTTTGAGGGGAGTGTGGTCAGAAGCAAAATATGTAGGAAGCTTGGAAGAGAAAAGGAAAAAGAAAGGTACAACTGGGGAAAAACAATATGGCAGGAAATAAAGTTAGTAGTTTTAACTGTGAATGTATATGGGAAGAACACTTCCATAAGACAGATGCAGATAGCAGATTGGAGTAAAAGCCAGAATCCTACAATTTGTTGTTTACAAGAAGCACATTTATAGCAGAGTGATACATAAAGAGTAAAGGCTGGAGCAGAATCTATTATGTTTCAGGTGAAGTAAAACCAGCAGGGATAGCAATGCTGATCTCAGACTAAGCAAAAGCAAAAACAAATCTAATTTAAAAATATAAGAAAGGAAACTACATCCTACTTAAAGGTAACAAATAATGAAGTAAAGTCAATATTAAACATATAGGCACGAAGGGATATAGCATCAGAATTAAAAAATAATAATCAGATAACTGCAAGATGAATTAGACAGGAAAACTATAGTAGTGGGGTATTTCAATCTTGCTTTCTCAGAACCAGATAAATCAAACCATAAAATAAATGAGAAAGAAGTTAAGAAGGTAAATAAAATTGTAGAAATTCTTTTTTCTACAATTTGTCTCCATTCAATTTTTCAATTGTAGAAAAGTTAGATATGACTGAAAATTGAATGGAATAAAATTGAATGGAAAAAAAAATTGAATGGAGACAGTTTGGAATATACTTTTCTCAGCACTATGTGGAATCTATACAAAAAATGACAGTGTATTCGATATAAACTTCTCAAAATCAAATGTAAATGGGCAAAAAGAGTAAATACATTTTTTCAGATTATGATGAAATAACATTATATGCAACAAAAGGCCAGAGGAAAATAGACCAAAAGTTAATTTGGAATTAAATACTCTAATGGTAAAAACAACAGTTGATAATTTCATCCAAGAGAATGAAAATAATGCTATAACATCTTAAAATTTATGGGTTGGAAACAAAGTATTTTTTATAGGAAACTGTATAGCTCTCAATGCTTTCTTATGTAAAACAAAGAAAGAAAAAATCAATGAATTGGGTTGCAACTAAAAAATCTGGAAAAAGAACAAATTTAAAATCCCCAATTAAATACCACATTTTTTTATGATAAAAAGAACCTTAATACAATATTATAAGAAATTTTCTTTTTTTTTTCTCCATGATTGCATTTATTTATTTATTTATTTTTTATAATATTATCTCTTGTATTCATTTTTCCAGATTATCCCCTCCCTCCCTCCACTCCCTCCCCCCATGACAGGTAATCCCATACATTTTACATGTGTTACAATATAACCTAGATACAATATATGTGTGTAAATACCATTTTCTTGTTGCACATTAAGTATTAGCTTCCAAAGGTATAAGTAACCTGGGTAGATAGACAGTAGTGCTAACAATTTACATTCACTTCCCAGTGTTCCTTCTCTGGGTATAGATGTTTCTGTCTATTATTGATCAACTGGAAGTAAGTTGAATCTTCTTTATGTTGAAGATATCCACTTCCATCAGAATACATCTTCATACAACATTGAAGTGTACAGCGATCTTCTGGTTCTGTTCATTTCACTCAGCATCAGTTGTTGTAAGTCTCTCCAAGCCTCTCTGTATTCCTCCTGCTGGTCATTTCTTACAGAGCAATGATACTCCATAACCTTCATATACCATAATTTACTCAACCATTCTCCAATTGATGGACATCCATTCATCTTCCAGTTTCTAGCTACAACAAAAAGAGCTGCCACAAACATTTTGGCACATACAGGTCCCTTTCCACTCTTTAGTTAAATACCACATTTTAAATTATGAAAATAAAATGGGAGATTGATACGTTTGAAATTAAGATAACAATTGAATTAATAAACAAAACTAAGAGTTGGTTTAATGAAAAAACAACAAATATATATACCTGTAATATGATTTTTAAAAAGGAAAAAAGAAAATAAAAGTATTAGTATCAAATATGAAAAGGGAAAACTTTACACCAATGAAGAGGAAATTAGAGCAATAATTAGGAGTTATTTTGCTCAACCATATGTCAATAAATATGATAATCTAAGTGAAATGGAGAAATACTTATAAAAATATAGATTGTCCAGATTAACAGAAGAGGAAATAAATTACTTAAAAAGTCTCATTTTAGAAAAAGAAATTGAACAAGTTATTTAATCAACTACATAAGAAGAAACATCCAGGGCCAGATGGATTTACATGTGAATTCTACCAAACTTTTAAAAAACTATTAATTCCAATACAATGCAAACTATTTGGGAAAACAGATAAAGGGGTTTTATCAAATTCCTTTTATAACACAAATAAGATATGGTGCTCATTCAGAAACTAGATGGGGTCAAAACAGAAAAGAAAATTGATTGATCAATTTCCCTAATGCATATTAATGCAATTTTTAAAATTTGCATAATTTTATTTTTATTATAACTTTTTATTGATAGCACATATGCATGGATAATTTTTTTTCAACATTTTTCCTTGCATTAACTTCTGTGCCGACTTTTCCTTCCCTTCTATCTACTCCATCCCTTAGATGGTAGGCAGTCTCACACATGTTAATTAAGTTATAGTATATCCTAGATACAATATATGTTTGCAGATCTGTACAGTTCTCTTGATGCACAAGAAGAATTGGATTCAGAAGGTAAAAATAACCTAGGAAGAAAAACAAAAATGCAAGTACTCCATATTCATTTTCCAGTGTTCCTTCTCTGGAACTGAATTAGATTTTCTGTTTGTCAAAGATATTCACTTCCATCAGATTACATTATTGTTGTTGAAGTGTATGATGATCTCCTGGTTCAGCTCATTTCACTCAGCATCAGTTCATATAAGTCTTTTCAAGCCCCTCTGTATTCATCTTGCTGGTCATTTCTTATAGAACAATAATATTCATATAGCACAATTTACCCAACCATTCTCCAATTGATGAGCATCCATTCATTTTCACTTTCTAGCCACTACAAAAAATAGTTACCATAAACATTTTGGCACATACATGTCCCTTTCCCTTCTTTAGTATCTCTTTGGGATGTAAGCTCAGTAGTAACATTGCTGGATCAAAGGGTATGCACAGTTTGATAACTTTTTGGGCATAATTCCAGATTGCTCTCCAGAATGGTTTGATTTGTTCACATCTCCACCAACCAAATGCAAAAATCTTAAATAAAGTATTAGCAAAGAGATTATAGCAAGTTTTCATCCCCAGGGTAATACATCATGAGCAAGTAGGATTTGTACCAGGAATGCAGGGGTGGCCCAATATTAGGAAAACTATTAGTATAATTGACTATATCAGTAACCAAACTAACTAAAATCATATCATAGAGGCAGAAAAAACAATTTAACAAAATCCAACACCCATTTCTATTACATACACTAAAAATATAGGAATAAATTGAGTTTTCCTTAAAATGATCAATAGCATTTATTTAAAACCATCATCAAGAATCATATGTAATGGGGACATATTAGACCCATTCACACTAAGATAAGAAGTGAAACAAAGTTACTCACGATCACTAATACCATTCAATATTGTATTAGGAATGTTAGTTTTGGCAATAAGAGAAGAAAATTTGATTAAAGGAATTAGAGTACATAATGAGGAAACCAAATTATCACTTCTTGAAATGATGATAGTATACTTATAGAGTCCTAGAGTATCAACTAAAAAACTATAAGAAACAATTTACAACTTTAGAAAGGTTGCAGGATATAAAATAAATCCATATAAATCATCAGTATTTTTATGTATAACAAAGTCCTTCAGAAAGAGGTAGAAAAAGAAATTTCATTTAAAATAACTGTGGATAATATAAAGTATCTATGAATCTATCTTCCAAGACCAAGTCAGGGACTACATGAATACAATTACAGAACACTTTCCACCCAAATAAAGTCAGATCTAATCAAGTAGAAAACTATCAGGTACTCATGGAAAGGCCAAGCTAATATAATAAAAATGATAATACTACCTAAATTAATCTACTTATTCAGTGCCATACTGATCAAATTCCCAAGAAATTATTTTACAGATCTAGAAAATATAATAACAAAATTCATGTGGAAGAACAAATCATCAAGAATATCAAGGAAATTAATTTTAAAATAAATGAATATGGCCAATTTGAATCAGTCTAAAATCTATACTATAAAGTAGTAGTCATCAAAACCATTTGCTACTGGCTAAAAATAGAGTATTCAATCAGTGTAATGGATTAGATTCACAAGACATGATAATCACTGACTACAGTAGTATAGTGTTTGCCAAAGACCCCAGATTTTAGGATAAGAACTCACTATTTAAGGAAAGCTGATGGGAAAATTGGAAATTAGTATGCTAGAAACTAGTCATTGACCCACACCTACCACCCTGTACCAAAATAAGGTTGAAATGGGTTCATGATTTAGACATAAACAGTTATATCAAAAGCAATTAGAAGAACAAAGGATAATTTACCTCTCAGATATGTGAAGACAGATAGAATTTGTGAACAAAGAAGGATGAGTACATTTTTGAACACAAAATAGATGTTTGATTATATTAAGTTAACTAGTTTTCCTACAAATAATACCAATGCAAACAATATTAGAAGAAAAGCAATAAAGTGAAAAACATTACATTCAAGAGTTTTAATAAAGGCCTAATTTCCAAATTACATAGAGAATAGACTCAGATTTGTAAGAATTCAAGTCATTCTCCAATTGATAAATGGTCAAAGGATATGAACTGACAATTTTCAGAAGAAGAAATTGAAACCATTTTAGTCATAATGAAAAGGTGCTTTAAATCACTATTGATCAAAGAAATACAAATTGAGAAACTCAGAGGTACCACTATATACCTCTCAGACTGGCTAAGATGATAGGAAAAGATAATGATGAATATTGAAGGAATTGTGGGGAAACTGGGACACTAATATATTTTTGGTGGAGTTGTGAACCTATCCAACCATTCTGGAAAACAGTTTGGAACTATGCCCAAAGGGCTATCAAATTGTGCATACTCTTTCATACAACAGTGTCTCTACTGGACTTACATTCCAAAGAGACAGGACTCACATGTACAAAAATGTTTGTGGCAGTCATTTGTGTAGTGGCATGAAACAGGAAACTGAATGAATACCCATCATTTGGAGAATGGCTGAGTAAGTTATGGTGTATGAATGCTATGGAATATTATATTTAATAAGAAATGATCAGTAGGATGGTTTCAGAGAGGCCTGGAAAAACTTACATGAACTGGTCTTCAGTGAAATGAGCAGAACAAGGAGATCATTGTACAGGGCAACAAGATCATTTTAAGATTGATTCGAAAGTATGTGATGTTGTGATGAAAAGAGCCCTCTACACCCAGAGAGAGTGTTTTGGGCCAGAACTCTGAAACAAGGATTCTTACAAAGTGTTAAGTCAGTGGAATTGATAATGACAATGGTAGTTCAGAACATGCACTTAGTACTTACTATACTTCTACAAGATTCACACCTATGATAAGAGAGCAGATAAGCTCAAATAAACTCAGCCAGAATCAGAACTAGGGAAGACAGAGCCCATAGTGATGGTCCTCTTGCCTCTCCCACAGAAACCAAGATACATTCAGGAGGACCTCAAGAAAGCTGGCCCAGGCCCCAGGCAAGGAGATTATAAAGGATTTGGACTTTAACTCCTGGCTGTGCTCCTGATGATTATTGAACTGAAATGAAGACTGCTCCCAGAGACCCTAGGAAGATCAAAACAGAGAACATTACAAGAGAGGACTGTGGGAACTGAGTGTGGACCACAACATAGTATTTTTGTTCTTTTTGTTGTATTTTCTTGCATTTTGTTTTCTTTCTCATGTTTTTCCTTTTTTATCTGATTTTTCTTGTGTAGCAGGATAATTGTATAAATATATGTACATACATTGGACTTAACATATATTTTAATATGTATAACATATATTGGATTACTTGCAACTTAGGGGAAGGGGTGGGAGGAAGGAGGGGAAAATTTTGCAACACAAGGTTTTGCAAGGGTCACTATTGAAAAATTATCCATGCATATGTTTTGAAAACAAAAACAACTACAACAAAAAATAATTATGATCTTATAAACTCCCTCTACAAATACAGATTTGTACCTTCTCTAAAATGTATTATTAGGAAGTTCTCTGGAGACCTGAGGGGTTAATTTACTTATCCAGGGTCACATTTCTAAAAGACATAGTCAGGAATGCAATGGAATAGTTGTTCTATTTGCCACTAAAATTTGGATTTTTTTATTATTTAGAAAATCAGTGTGTGTGTGTGTGTGTGTGTGTGTGTGTGTGTGTGTGTGTGTATGTATGTGTATGTGTGTTTGGGGGGAAATGCTAGCAATTAATCTAGTGAGGTAAGTGAAAAGAAAAAATTTAGCTAGATAGGATTATTTAGATCATATGCCCTAGAAAGGTTTTTGCTTTGAAACTATACTATGTGTACAATCTCTTTGAGATTATATTACTATTGACTTTTAATAATACCCCAAATGCTGAATTAAATAAATTGAATACAGACAAGTGTATTCAGGATTCATGACCTATTTCCTCCTTCATTAATTTTTGTAAAGAGGAGTCTCAGGAACCAAGTAGAGAAGTCTTGAGGCTATATGATTTGTTTGGCATATATTATAAAACAGAAGGCAACAGATGTTGTCTTTGGTGGGGGTGAGGGCATGAAGAATAAGAGGGATTAAAGGTCAATACACAAAAAGTGCTTGTTGCTAAGCATTGTTCCCAGATGGTCTAGTACCTTCCAGGTAACAGGATCTGTGGGCCGCATGAGAACAGAGGGAGAATAGAAGCAAGAGAGAGTTCTCAGAGGTTCCCAAAGGGATAAGAAATGCAAATGATAATTGTGATACACAGAATCATCTTTATGCACATAAAAATGTATCCTGAGGAGTCTTTACTTAACTCTCTTTTTTTCCTTTTAACCACTCCCTATTCCCCTTTTCAAGCCAAAACTCAAAACCACATTTTGATGTCCGTTTTTTTTGTTTTCCCCATAGTGCTTAATGTTCTTTGTGTGTCCTAAATATCTTCTGTTTCAGCTGAGTTAAGGCCTTTGGGAACATTGAGACAATTATCCACATAATGATAGAAAACTTTATGATTAATTCTAAAGAATAAGTGATGGGATTTAATACATTTGATTACTTTTCCTATTTTTATTGATTAGATTTGTAAGCAAATGCACAATTATGAATTTAATTTAATTCAACACATTTTATTAAGTACTCACTGAATTACAAGAACAGTCCTAGGAGTTAATGATTTAAAAAAAAAAAAAAACACAGTCACTGCTTTCATGGAACTTATAACATAGATTCAGTTAAGTAAATACAAAGTAAATACAAAATAATTTTATTCAACAGAGTGTGTGAATAATATTAACTTTTATCTTTACTTTGTATTTTATAATAAGCTCTTAGGAACAAGTATTGCAGAACCAGAACTGAAAAGAAAAAAGAAACTAAGGATATCAAATTTAATTTATTAAAAGCATTGTTATTGGATGCTTTCATTAGGGAAAAAATGTATAAGAAGCATTAGACTTAGGTGGTATTATCTGTTCACTTCTACAAGAATGTTTACCAGTGGAATATCATGAACATTCAACCTTTGGCCAGGGCAGATCAGGAGAGGTAAGAATCAAGAATGTCATTCAGTCAAGTTAGACAATTAGCTTTTTATTAGGAATATGCAATATGATAGACATTCTGTTAAATAGCAGATACAAAAGCTAAGCTAGACAGGAGATTACGAATTTGGAAAATCTTTAGATATAAATAAGAAGTCAACTGGGACGCAAGGAAGTATATAGTCAGTAAAATTTATACCATAATCTAAAATAGTGGTAGGACAGTTTAAGTCATAACTAGTAATAAAATAATGATTGAAATGTTAGAATATGATATCTGTATAGCATGATACTCTCTTTAGTGGGGAGAAAAAGATGGGTATAATCTACATAGTTTCTGAAAAGGATTATCTCACTTAACACTAAGAATAAGATTATATCTCCCTCAAGAATCTAGGAATACACTCTTAGAGTTCTAGGTTTCTAATATCGACCTTTCAAATTAAGAATAATTTTTATCTAGCTTTAATTTTATAAAAGCATATTTATTTATTTCAATTTCATTTATAAATCATTTTATTTTTTCTCATTTTATATATATATATATATATATATATATATATATATATATATATATATATATATATATATATATATATATAAACTTTTTCAATCATGTTGGGAGAGAAAAATCAGAACAAAAGAAAAAAAAAACATAAGAGAAAACAAAAGCAGAAAAAAAGTGAACATGTGCTGATTTACATTAGTATTCCTAGTTCTTGCTCTGGATGTAAATGGCATTTTCCATCCAAAGTTTATTGGGATGCCTTGGATCATTAAACTACAGAGACAAAACCAAATTTCCCAATTGATGGGCATTTACTCATTTTCCAATTCTTTGCCACTAAAGAAAAGTTGCTATAAACATTTTTGCACCTATGGGTCCTTTCCCCTCCCTTATGATTTCCTTGGGGTCTCAGGGTATGCATAATTTTATAGTCCTTTGGGTAGAATTCTAAATTTCACTCCAGAATGGTTGTATCATTTCACAACTTCATCAACAATGCATTAATATTCCAGTTTTCCCACATTTCCTCCATCATTATCACTAATTATCTTTTCCTGTCATCTTAGCCAGTCTGAGAGTTTTGAGTAGGTAGCTCAGAGTTGTTTTTATTTGCAATTTTCTAATTAATAGTGATTCAGGGCATTTTTTTTTTCATATGACTATAAATGGATTTAGTTTAAGTTTAGACAATAGGAATCTTCTGAAAATTGTCTGTTCATGTCCTTTGACCATTTATGAATTGGGAAATGACTTGCATTCTTATAAATATGATATAGTTCTATATGCATTTTATAAATAAGGCTTTTATCAGAAGCAGTGGCTATAACAATTTTTCCCTTTTATTATTGTTTGCATTGGCTTTTGTTGTGCCAAAAATTTTTCTAATTTAATGTAATTAAAGTTGTCCATTTTGCCTTTCATAATGTTCTTTAGTTCTTCTTTGGTCATAAATTCTTCTCTTCTCCAAAAATCTGATAGGTAAACTATCCCTTGCTCTCCTAAACTGCTTATGGCATCACTCTTTACACCCAAATCAAGCACCTATTTTGACTTTATTTTAGTATGGGGTGTGAGATACTGTAGGTCCATGATTAGTTTTTGACATATTATTTTCCAATTTTCCCAACAGTTTTTGTAAAATAAGTGACTTATTATCCAATAACCTCCAGTTTAGAGGTTTATCAAAAACTGCATTACCCATTTTGACCTTATTTTAGTATCAGCTGTGAGATGTAGGTCTATGCCAAGTTTCTGATATATTATTTTTTCAGTTTTCCTAGCAATTTTTGTGAAATAGCTGCTGGGATTTCTTAAGTTTGTGGGTATATTAATGACTATAGTCCTTGATTATTTGTGTCATGTATATCTAATCTCTTCTACTCATCTGTTACTTTATTTCTTAGCCAATACCAAATGATTTTGTTGATTGCAGCTTTTTAATAGAGTTTTAGGTCTGGTACTGCTAGGCCACCATCTTCGTATTTTTTTCGTTAATTCCCTTGATATTTTTGCCCTTTTGTTCTATACTAATTATTACAATATATACATTGCTGGTGGCTAAGTCATGGCCATCAACTAAGCTTGGAACAGATTGTACATTTGAGAACAGCTTTGAATTTGGCTCACTATTGAAATCTTCAGAGATGCTTTTTCCTATAGAGGAATCTATTTCAACCCAATTGAGTAATTTGCATTATAAACCTCTTCAAAGCCATTCATCCTGTTGGAGAATAACCAGTATCAAGGACAAAAGTGTTATTCCACTTAAGAAGGCTCTTTCCAATGCCATACTGAATGAATATTTGGAGCAGAAGATAATAGAGTTTATAAAAAGTATTTCATGGACATTGTATTTCATGACAGTTCTCCTATTCACATTCTAGGTTTAGAGCTCATTATGACAAGTGTGGAGCAAATCAGCCTACAGATACTGTGGGAGAAAAACTTAAGAGACCATGAAGGCCACAGAAATTATTATTAACTGCTTCATACACTTAGTCTTGTCTGAAATCAGCATCCCTACTGTGCATGTTTCCCAATTTATCCATGTGAACTTATGGAAAAAGTTATATTGATTCATTTTATAGTCAGATTCAAAGCTGTATTATATGTATTTTTTTCTTAAGGTAGAAAATATGCTATAGGAATGTAAGGTTTAAACCATGGAATATTTACATATAATGTGTCTTGAAAGTGTGTGGAATTAAGGATAAAAAAGATGACAGTAAAATGAAAGCATAATGAACTATTTTAAAGAACAAGTACAAGAACCAAGCAAGATAAAAACAAATGAACAAAAGAGAAAGTAAATATCAAGCTTACATAATGTTTCAAAAGAATAAAAATAAGTCAATGGTCAAAGGAAAACCAAACCAAAAACTCTTCTCAGTTTCCAAGTTTTAAAGGATTTTCTGTTTGTATGTTTCATAGAAAGATTTTCTGGTTGGAAGAGATATTAAAAAAAGGCATTGGGGAACTTAGAGAAGTGTTCAAAACTACGAGTAAAAGAGTAGATTAACACAGGATCTATTACTTTAAAAAGAAAATGAAGAAAAAAAGGAAGAATAAAGAAAAAAAAACTCTGTTGGGCAGGTTCAATTTTCCAAATCATTATAATAGCATGTTTATATTTGTGCTCTTGTTTTATCTTTTTCCTTACCTTATCAGGAAATTACGTAAAGAACCAATCATCTAGAAAATTTCTTTGTAGAAAAAGGGAGAATTCTGTATCTGTTTTTGTTTTTTCTTCATATGGATGATTATTTAGGCAAAATTGTGTAAATATGTCATGTTCCCACATCTATCAAGACTCAAAGACAAAAAAAAAAAGTTTACCAAAAAGTGAAACTCTGACAATTTAAATCAGCAACTTGATTTTGATAAGCAAATTTAAAGTTAAAATATCCCTATAAGTCATCTAACTAGTTGCTCATTTCTCAGATTAGGTAGTAAGACCTAGAAAAGTTCAAAGACTTGCTTAAAATGACATATATGATGGAATTCACTCTCAGTAGCTGAATTTGGATGTAAAATCATGCCATTTGAATCCAGATCCCACTTTACATGTATCACATTGCCTTGGGGATATTATGCTTACATTAAAGAATATAACATGTTCTATTTCTCATTTTTGTCCCTCTGAAACATTCTAGCACATATACACACACATACATACACATTCTTCCTTAATTCCCACAGGGGCCAAGAATAGATTTTCCAAATCATTTTTCTTTGTAAAGTTATACATTATAAGATAAGTGATATCTTTTGGTTTACATCTGACCCTGTCATGCAATTGCTATATTTTTTTAAACAAGCATGCAATCTTGTATAATGCCTCGATTTGAAATCTATGTCTGAAATAGTAAACAAATATGGCCTATCAAAAAGAGAAAAAAAATACTAAAACCATGCAATATATATATATATATATGTATATATATATCACATATATGTATATGTGTGTATATGTACATATGCATATGTGTATATATTATGTATATATATATGTGTATACATATATTTATTGTTTTTTGGAAAATTACATGTTATGTATGCAAAAATCTAGGACATACTCTTCCACAGGTAAATATATACTTCAAGGGAAAATGGATTCAGATTCGGGGAATATGTAACAAAAGGGTAATTTGCAGCTTTGGGGAATTAAAAGTTCTTTTCTTATTTATGAGGTACTAAGACATTTCTCATTGTGGTATAGTTCAGTGGTATCAAACTCCAGTTCTTATAGGCCACACAGTGACTTAGAAGACCACAAATTAATGTTATCTACATTGTTTTCTATTTTGATTTAATTTCTTAAATATTTCCATAGTATTTTTAATTTGTTACAGCCTACAATTTGAGAGTTTGGCATTTCTACTATGGTGTGTTTGATAGGGAACAGGTGGAGTCATGAATATAATATATCTAGGCCATACTTAGCTTTAAATAATGATATTTTTGAAAGCTGATTAGATTCAAGGATACCATTAGTAAAAACATTGGGAAGATGGGAAACTTGACATCCTGCATATCCTTCAAAAATTGAAAAGACCCTTGTCCCATCAAAATGGGTTAGAAAGACAATCAAACCATGACTAAAGTCCTTGATCCAATCATTTTAATGATTTTGGATGACCTCTAGGATGGGATTAAGTTTCTATGTAAATAAATTTTTTTGCCACTGTACTTCAATTTCAAGAATTTTTTCTTTTTTCTATTAGCTTAAAACCTATCATTAACTGATTGATATATAAAACATATGTTTATGATTAAAAGTTTTCGCTTGATTAAGGTACCAGGGTATTATCATTCTAAGTGGTATAAGATGACTTGGTTGAATAAATCACCAAACCTACCTCCTCTATACTAGAAAAGCTAAGGCAGACTTCTACCTGAGTTCATGGTTTCAGTAGTAGCATTTCTATCAAGTAGTTTAAAAGAACAGTGTCAAACTAAAATAGAACAAGACATTAGATAAGGCATAAATATCCTTGTGGGATGCATATACACTTAGAAAACCATTTGTTTGTTAACAATATATATATATATATATATATATATATTATATTATATATGTGTGTTTATCTCATTGTACATCAGTGCATTAAAATTAGATAGGAACTACACTTTTACTTCATTCATGCTGCACTTGAATGTGTTGTAGGTTACATGTTGTATATCTAATACCCCTTATGATACAACTTATGACACTATTATGAAGAATATTATGAAGAAACCACTGTGCTTATGTGAATACATAGAAAGAAATAGGGCAGAAAGCTAGAAAAAAACATAATGTGAAAATTGCAGGTATTTAAAATGATTTCCCCTTAATATTTTCCATATATTTTTTATAATCATTATTATCTTATCTGCAGGGTTAGTATCTGTTCAAAATGGAGAATAGGATTTTAAATGCTAAATAGTTAAGGGAGATGATACTTGCAAAAAACAAAACAGAGTGAGATCAAAATGCAAGATTTGGAGTTCTAAATAATTAGATGTGTTTCTTGAGACAAGCTATTTCACATTTCTGGCTTCAGTGACTTCATGTAATAATGAAGATGATCATATGATGAGTTTATATTGCAAACCATTATAATCTTTTCTAGCTCTAAAACTATGTCATGAATATAGATATAGATAGATCCATATAGATCTGGATTTATCTAAGTAGACCTATCTATATTTATATATCTATAGACACATATTAATAGCTATAGATGGAGAATATTGGCTACATGAGAGAGATGTAAAGGGAGAGAGCCATGTATGGAAGGAAAGGAATTTCTCTCTTTTCAACTTAAGACTGAAAGATGGGATGAGCTCTACCTTTAGGAAGAATACAATTTGAAACATTCTTTTAAAATACTCACTTTCCTATGAATTATTTAGGTGCCTTATTTTTACAATGTCCAAGCCAGTTGGGGATGGTTTTAAGAAAAAACATTGGATAAGAGAATTGTTGATTTTGTTCTTTCTCTAAAGAAGAAAATTCTACACTATGGCTTTATCATGGCTCTTTTCCATATAAAGAAACAGAAAACTGAGGCTATCATGTCAAAATGATTCAAGTTTCATAGTAAAAACAACAGAGACTTTTCACTTAGCACGTAATTCATGCCTTCCCTTTAAAAGCTTTAGGTAACAGTTTTATTAGGTATTCAGGTGGAAGAATGTGAGAAATTCCAACATTGTATGATACAATGTTTGAATTTATTGTTGTTTCTGCTAATATAATTATAGCGATTTTGTTGAATATGTTGCAATGAGAGTATGGGAACCTAAAAACTCAAAGACTTGAATGATTAGGGCACCTTTCCCTTTTCAAAATACAAAACAATATTCATCCTTCAAAAAATAAATATCCATTTTTTTATCTCTTAAAAGAAAAAAAAAGAGACACTGGAAGTCCTAAAAAAGTCAAAATTTCTTTTATCTTTGCTTTTCTTTCTCTTTTGTACTAAAGTGGCCTTTGATCAATACTGGATTATTTTCTCAGGTCATCTATAGAAAAGGAAACCAATTTCCCACTCCTTTTTGCACTTGAAGACTTTGTTTCTATAATCTAATCCTTACAATATCTGATTTCACACTACAAAACATACAAATCCTTTTCAGTTATTCCTAAGAAATTTTCCTCATAAAAAAGTAGGTTAATTTTGTGTTATTATAGATAAGCATGAAAGGTAATGAAAAATTATTGTTTTTCCAAGGATACAAGGATAAGAGAAAAGACTACCATTCTAATCAAAGGTTGAAGGACCAGGATATAAAGATGGTTTTCAGGTCTATTGAGTAAATCTTTAGGAAGACAAATCAATTTTTTCAAATAAGCAAGAGATAAGACTTGACATTCTTTTTCTATTTGTAGAGACAAGTGAGGTATTTATCTGTTAATGTTTACAGATCAGTCATCTCTATTAGCTGTTACCTACCAGATGAATAAACATTGTTTGATTTGTGGCATTTTTCAAGTTGTCATTTGGTTCAGTCCTTTCACTTCATAGGTGGGTTTTTTAAATAGAATGATGACAATTTGTCTTGTTAGAAAAGAGCAGTCCAAAACAATCAATTTTAAGAACTATAGTTTGAAGATAAATATAATTCTGATTGAAAATATTATTCATATATAATTAGAATTCCATTTCTATCAAGTTTTTTTTTAAACTAGGTATCACTTTTTAAATATTTTCCATCAATGCATCCAAAGAAAAGGAATATTTTTACATCCATGAAACTTGTACACTATTCTTTAGTTGTTTTTTCTCCATTATTTAAGACCAAAGAAATCATGAATTTGGATAAAAATTCAATTATCTGAAATATTGGTATTATTTCTAATTGCTCATGCTACTGCTAATGATGGAACTAATTCAAAAAGAAAATAATGATGGTATCCTTTTATACCTTATTTGAATTTTAATAAGATAAATGGAACATTTTTTAAAATAAGGGGTGATTCTAAGTAGGGAAAAACAAAATTATTGAGCTAATAATACTATTAAAGTCAGGTTGGATAAGGATAAGTCCCAGATAAAAAAACATACATAAAATATTCCCTTCTGAAGGAAAAGAAAAAACAAAATTTTCAGGAAAGAAATGTATAAACTCTAAAAAGACCTTTATTACAGAAATGATTATTGAATCTATTACTTCTTATCTTGTAAGCCATTAAAAGTGAGACATTGCTAGTAGATGGAGTAGTTCACCTCAAATCAGGAAGATGAGAATTTATGGGATGAAATTTGACCTCAGACACCTAGATATGTCTCCCTGGGCAACTCACTTAACCATGTTTGTCACAATTCCTAATCTATAAAATGACTGGAGAAGGAAATGACAAACAATTCAAATATCTTTACCAAAAGTACCCCGAATAAGATGACAAAGTCTGAAATAATAACAAAGTTTGTTTTAATACAGCAATATTTTGCTTGTATTTATCTCAGTACGAAGCAATCTTAGGTCTATTGTCCTTCTTTTAAACAATCATTATGATAATTAAATTTGCTGGCTATTTACTTCTTTTAAGATTTTAATAAATTTTTAATCTTTTTATAAAGTTGTAGAAGGCATGGAGAGATCAAGCTAATATAAATTAGTGGTAGCACATGAATCCAGATCTTCTTTTGTCTAAGACACTTCTCATTTATATTTAAGTAAGTTAATATCAACATATGAATATATTTTTTGCAAATCTGTTATTACTTTCTATTTATAGAATTGTATTTAAAATATTTGCATTCATCTGATTCTACCTTTCAAAACAACACCTTTTTAATATTTCACAACTGTCCAGATTTCTTTGTATTTCTCATGCTTGTTATTCCTAAGTGTTATCATATAGCTTAATTTACCATTCTACTGTTACTGCATATATAGGTTTCTTTAATTTGTGTGTGTTTTTAGTGATACATAATGCTTTTTTGACCATATAATAAAAACAACTTCAAAAACACAGAATTAACTGTTGCCTTGTTCTTTTCCTCCATTCTTTAACTTTATAGCAGGGTTTTCCTTGAAACTTTTTTTGGTTTAATTTGCAGCTTCTGTTCTTTAAATTGGAAACTTATAGGACTACAGACCTATAGATAGAGAAAACAACTGTTTCCAAGCAGATTACGAGGATTTTGGATTACTGTATACTTTTGGTCACTTGATTGAAGGACAAAAGGCTGATGAAAGCCATTGTTTGCAAAAAATATACTTTGACAAACCCAACCTACACAAATTTAAAACCTTACTTGGCTTGTTATGATTGGACTTTGACTTTGATCTCCTACATCAACCTCCCTCCTCTTTCTCTCTCACTTCCTGAAGAAACTCCCTCTAGGGGCCTACAAGCACTTACATAAAACCAGCTAATTTGAATGGTTCTTGTAGCCTGATAATTTTTGAACGAGATATCATATTTATATTATACCTGTCTTGACTCTACCCTTTAGAAGAAAGACATATATTTGATCTCTGTGTTTCCACTATATTACCAGATGTAAAAGAGAGGATGTATCATCCCTATTAATTTTTTCCAATATCTTCTGATCCATCAGTTAATTAAATTGATAATACTGTTAATAGTCATGATCATAATAACATCTTTGATAACCTTGCAGAGGAGTTGTTTTAAGTTATTTATGCAGAAGTTTGTTAGCCTCTTGGTGCTAAATTACTAAAAATTTTGGTGACTAAATGCTTCATCACAATAATGAAGAATTATTAGAGATTGGAGATCATTGGATGGGAAATAGGCAAAGCCAAGACTAGAAATTTAGAATCCAAGGGCTCTGTGGAAGCTTTGAATTTAGTCTTTACATATGGGACAATGCAAGTCCAGGCTTGCCACTCAGAGAGAAAGTTACATTTTTTCAAAAGATCCTGTCAATATCTTTCTTTTACCAAATTTCACTTTATTTAATTTCAAGTGGAGACAACAAGGTTATTAGGCCCAAACCATAAAATTGTGGAGAAATAGCAAATCATTTCACAGGCAATTTCTATATGGTCACTACAAATCTGGCAGCTTGAGATCTTACCTTCATCCCTGTCATCTTCAGGTTTAAAGCAATCATTTTATATGGGCGGGGTGGTAACTCATAGTGCCTGGCTCAGCTGGCTGGAGGTTGTGGAACAGAAGCCCCAGAGAAGCAGAACCTTTGAACTAGGGACCGCGGTTTCTGGCAGACACTTCCAGTTTGAGCGCAGGGGCTTTTCATGTCACCTGCTGCAAACATCCACACCCCACCGGGACTCATAGGCTAGGCTTTGTGTCACCTTTACTGTTCAGTCTCAACCTCAGGGAAGCCACTAAAACACAGTGCCCTCAGGGCACAGCAGTGCTAGTCACCTCTGAGGCACTTCCAGGGAGGGGGTGGGGAACTCTCTCCCAGAGCTCTCTCTTAGCTCAAGCTCAGGGGCCGCTGCATCCATCCAGGCTGGGAAGAATCTGGTAAAGAAATAAATAAATAATTTCCTACCCCAGGGACAGACCCCAAAAGATTTTTTAAGTATGAGCAAGAAGCCCAAAAAAACCATAGATTCCTTCAACACAGAGAAAGGGCGGGTATCCAACCCCGAGGAAGTTAACAGCAGAGAGTCAGCAGATAACAATCTAAAGGGAAATGATCCCTGCCCCCCATCACATAACTCTCTCCATGAAGAGACTATTAAAAAGTTAAGAGAGTTTGAAGAAAAATGGGGAAAGGAAAGGGAAGCTATGATAGAGAATAACAAAGTTCTGAAATTGGAGTTGGAAAAAATAAAGAATTCACAGGAGATGCAGGGAAACAAAATTAGTGAATTAGAAAAGGTAAAAAAAATCACAGAAAAATAGGATTTCTGAATTGGAGAAGATAAAAAAGTCCCAAGAAAATAGGATTTCTGAATTGGAAAAAGAAAATAATTCTCAAAAAAATAATTAGGGAAATAGAAAAAAATTCAATAGAGCAAAATAATTCATTTAAAAATGAAATTGGGCATTTACAAAAAGAACTAAAAACTGTGAAAGAAGAAAATAACTCCTTAAAAGTCAGGATGGAACAAACAGAAATGAATGATTCACAGAGAACCCAAGAATCAGTCAAACAAAACAAAAAAAAAAAGGAGAAGTTGGAGAACAACGTCAAATACTTACTGGGAAAATCTATAGACCTGGAAAATAGATATAGGAGAGATAATCTGCGGATCATTGGACTTCCAGAAAACTGTGACCAAAAAAAGAGCATAGATTCTATTTTACAGTAAATTATCAAAGAGAACTGTCCAGAGATAATAGAAACAGAGGGGAAAGTAGATGTTGAAAGAATTCATCGAACTCCTTCTGAAATAGACCCTAAAAAAAGAATACCACAGAATATTGTGGCTAAGCTGCAGAATTACCACACAAAGGTGAAAATCCTGCAAGCAGCTAGAAAAAAACAATTTAAATACCAAGGTGCCACAATAAGGGTCACCCAAGATCTGGCTGCCTCCACATTAAAAGATAGAAGGGCCTGGAACCTGATATTCTGAAAGGCAAAAGATCAAGGATTGCAACCAAGAATAAACTACCCAGCTAAGTTTAGCATCTTTTTCCATGGAAGAAAATGGTCATTCAATGAAATAGAGGAATTCCATATGTTTCTAAGAAAAAAACCAGACTTAAACAAAAAATTTCATCTACATCCACAAGACTGAAGAGAAACAGAAAAAGGTACACAGAACCCTTGAGAACTATATTTCTGTTGTGGGTATATAGAAAGTACGCATGGATAATTTGATTTTACTGATATAAAAGAAAAAAAAGGGGGGTGTAGTAAAGGGAAGGGGTTAGTATCAGAAAAAGGGGAGGGAGTAATAAAAAGAGGGAAACTACATCCCTGGAAGAGGCATAGAAAATACACCATATCTGAGGGAATTTAGGGAGGGGGAGAATCATTGTGTAAATCTTACTCTCATCAGAAGAGGCTCAAAGAGTAAATAATTGTCATATGTGTTTTTCAGAGAATTCTCTCTCACCTCATTAAAAGGGGGGAGAGGAAAAGGGAAAAGGAAAAGGAGAAAAAAGGAAGGGACTTGGAGGGAGGGGGGAGGGATACTAAAAAAAAAGGGAGTGCTGTGCATCAAAAGGGGGGGTCTATAAATTAAATATTGGGGAAGGGGTTCAGGGGGGTCAAGGGAAAAAAGCATAATCTGGGGATAATATGATGGCAGGAAATATAGAATTAGTAATTTTAACTGTAAATGTGAATGGGATGAATGCTCCCATCAAGCGGAGACGGATAGCAGACTGTATCAAAAATTAGAACCCTACAATATGTTGTTTACAGGAAACACACTTAAAGCAGGGAGATACATATAGAGTAAAGGTAAAAGGTTGGAGCAGAATCTATTATGCTTCAGGTAAAGCCAAAAAAGCAGGGGTAGCTATCCTTATCTCAGATCAAGCAAAAGCAGAAATTGATCTAATTAAAAGAGATAAGGAAGGAAACTATATACTGCTGAAAGGTAGCATAAATAATGAAGCCATATCGATACTAAACATATATGCACCGAGTGGTATAGCATCTAACTTTCTAAAGGAAAAGTTAAGAGAGTTGCAAGAAGAAATAGTAAAACTATAATAGTGGGAGATCTCAACCTTGCACTCTCAGATATAGACAAATCAAACCACAAAACAAACAAGAAAGAAATTAAAAAAGTAAATAGAACATTAGAAAATGCCTTCTTCTCAGAATGACTGGGTGAAAGAGCAAATTATAGAAACAATTAACAATTTCACCCAAGATAATAACAATGATGAGACATCATACCAAAATCTGTGGGATGCAGCTAAAGCAGTAATAAGGGGAAATTTTATATCTTTAGAGGCTTATTTGAAGAAAATAGAGAAAGAGAAGATTAAAGAATTGGGCTTCCAAATTAAAAGACCAAATTAAAAACCCCCAACCAAAAATTAAACTTGAAATACAAAAATTAAAAGGAGAAATCAATAATATTGAAAGTAAAAAAAAACTATTGAATTAATAAATAAAACCAAGAGTTGGTTTTATGAAAAAGCCAATAAAATAGATAAACCTTTGGTAAATCTGATCAGAAAAAAGAAAGAGGAAAATCAAATTGTTAGTCTTACAAATGAAAAGGGGGATCTTTCCACCAATGAAGAGGAAATTAGAGAAATTTGCTCTTTCACCCATTCATTCTTTCAGATGAGATTATTCAGTTTCCAATTACTTTTTGGTCTATTTACCCCTAACTTTTTACTGAATGTAGCTTTTATTGCATTGTGATCTGAGAAGAAGGCATTTATTATTTCTGCCTTCCTACATTTAATTTTGAGAACTTTAGGTCCTAATATATGGTCTATTTTTGTATAGGATCCATGAACTGCTGAGAAGAAAGTAGGGGTAAATAGACCAAAAAGAAATTGGAAACTGAATAATCTCATCTTAAAGAATGACTGGGTGAAAGAGCAAATTATAGAAACAATTAACAATTTCACCCAAGATAATGACAATGATGAGACATCATACCAAAATCTTTGGGATGCAGCTAAAGCAGTAATAAGGGGAAATTTTATATCTTTAGAGGCTTATTTGAAGAAAATAGAGAAAGAGAAGATTAACGAATTGGGCTTACAACTTAAAAGGCTAGAAAAAGACCAAATTATAAACCCCCAACCAAAAATTAAACTTGAAATACAAAAATTAAAAGGAGAAATCAATAATATTGAAAGTAAAAAAACTATTGAATTAATAAATAAAACCAAGAGTTGGTTTTATGAAAAAGCCAATAAAATAGATAAACCTTTGGTAAATTTGATCAAAAAAAAGAAAGAGGAAAATCAAATTGATAGTCTTACAAATGAAAAGGGGGATCTTTCCACCAATGAAGAGGAAATTAGAGAAATAATAAGGAGTTACTTTGCCCAACTTTATGCCAATAAATTTGATAACTTAAGTGAAATGGATGACTTCCTCCAAAAATATAGGCTCCCTAGATCAACAGAGGAGGAGATAAATTGCTTAAATAGTCCCATTTCAGAAAAAGAAATAGAACAAGCTATTAATCAACTCCCCAGGACAAAATACCCAGGACCAGATGGATTCACATGTGAATTCTACCAAACATTTAAAGAACAATTAGCCCCAATGCTATATAAATTATTTGAAAAAATAGGGGATGAAGGAGTCCTACCAAACTCCTTTTATGACACAGACATGGTACTGATACCTAAACCAGGTCGATCGAAAACTGAGAAAGAAAATTTTAGACCAATCTCCTTAATGAATATTGATGCAAAATCTTAAATAAGATATTAGCAAAAAAGACTTCAGAAAATCATCTCCAGGATAATACACTATGATCAAGTAGGATTTATTTCAGGAATGCAGGGCTGGTTTAATATTAGGAAAACTATTAATATAATTGACCATATTAATAATCAAATTAATAAGAACCATATGATCATCTCAATAGATGCAGAAAAAGCATTTGACAAAATCCAACATCCATTCCTACTAAAAACTCTTGAGAGTATAGGAATAAATGGACTATTCCTTAGAATAATCAGGAGCATATATTTAAGACCTTCAGTAAGCATAATATGCAATAGAAATAAACTGCAACCTTTCCCAGTAAGATCAGGAGTGAAACAAGGTTGCCCACTATCACCATTACTATTCAATATAGTACTAGAAACGCTAGCCTCGGCAATAAGAGCTGAGAAAGAGATTCAAGGAATTAGAGTAGGAAATGAGGAAATCAAACTATCACTTTTTGCAGATGACATGATGGTATACTTAGAGAACCCCAAAGACTCTGCTAAAAAGCTACTAGAAATAATCCAAAATTTCAGCAAAGTGGCAGGATACAAAATAAATCCACATAAATCCTCGGCATTTTTATATATCACTAACAAAATGCAACAGCAAGAGATACAAATAGAAATTCCATTCCAAACAAGTGTTGAGAGTATAAAGTATTTGGGAATCCATCTACCAAAGAAAAGTCAGGAATTATATGAGAAAAATTAGAAAACACTTGCCACAAAAATAAAATCAGATTTAAATAATTGGAAAGACATTTAGTGCTCTTGGATAGGCCGAGCGAATATAATTAAGATGACAATACTCCCCAAACTAATCTATTTATTTAGTGCTATACCAATCAGACTCCCAAGAAACTATTTCAATGACCTAGAAAAAAAACAACAAAATTCATATGGAAGAATAAACGATCGAGAATTGCAAGGGAACTAATGAAAAAAAACTCAGAGGAAGGTGGTCTAAGTGTACCTGATCTAAAGCTATATTATATAGCAGCAGTCACCAAAACCATTTGGTATTGGCTAAGAAATAGACCGGTAGATCAGTGGAACAGATTAGATACAAAGGACAAAAAAGGGTACATATATAGCAACCTAATCTTTGACAAACCCAAAGATACCAACATTAGGGATAAAAATTCATTATTCAGAAAAAACTGTTGGGAAAACTGGAAATTATTATGGGAGAATTCACACTTAACACCATATACCAAGATAAGATCAAAATGGGTCCATGATTTAGGCATAAAGAGGGAGATAATAAATAGATAAGAGGAACAAAGGATAATCTACCTCTCAGACTTGTGGAGGAGGAAGGAATTTATGACCAGAGGAGAACTAGAGATCATTATTGATCACAAAATAGAAGATTTTGATTACATCAAACTAAAAAGTTTCTGTACAAATAATACTAATGCAAACAAGATTAGAAGGGAAGTAACAAATTGGGAAAATATTTTTACAGTTAAAGGTTCTGACAAAGGTCTCATTTCCAAAATATATAGAGAACTGACCCTAATTTATAAGAAACCGAACCATTCTCCAATTGATAAATGGTCAAAGGATATGAACAGACAATTCTCAGAGGAAGAAATTGAAACTATATCCACTTACATGAAAGAGTGTTCCAAATCACTATTGATCAGAGAAATGCAAATTAAGACAACTCTGAGATACCACTACACACCTGTCAGATTGGCTAAGATGACAGGAAAAAGTAATGATGAATGTTGGAGGGGATGTGGGGAAACTGGGACACTAATACATTGCTGGTGGAGTTGCGAAAGAATCCAGCCATTCTGGAGAGCAATCTGGAATTATGCCCAAAAAGTTATCAAACTGTGCATACCCTTTGACCCAGCAGCGCTACTACTGGGCTTATATCCCAAAGAAATACTAAAGAGCGGAAAGAGACATATATGTGCCAAAATGTTTGGGGCAGCTCTTTTTGTAGTAGCTAGAAACTGGAAGATGAATGGATGTCCATCAGTTGGAGAATGGTTGGGTAAATTATGGTATATGAAGGTTATGGAATATTATTGCTCTGTAAGAAATGACCAGCAGGAGGAATACAGAGAGGCCTGGAGAGACTTAAATCAACTGATGCTGAGTGAAATGAGCAGAACCAGAAGATCACTGTACACTTCAACAACAATACTGTATGAGGATGTATTCTGATGGAAGTGGAAATCTTCAACATAAAGAAGATCCAACTCACTTCCAGTTGATCAATGATGGACAGAGGTAGCTACACCCAGAGAAGAAACACTGGGAAGTGAATGTAAATTGTTAGCACTAATATCTGTCTGCCCAGGTTGCATGTACCTTCGGATTCTAATGTTTATTGTGCAACAAGAAAATGATATTCACACACATGTATTGTATCTAGACTATATTGTAACACATGTAAAATGTATGGGATTGCCTGTCATCCCGGGGAGGGAATAGAGGGAGGGGGGGGATAATTTGGAAAAATGAATACAAGGGATAATATTATAATATATATATATATATATATATATATATATATATATATATATATATATATATATATATAATAAAAAAAAGTCTATCATGTTTAACATATTTTGTAGTACTTGCCATCTAGGGGAGGGCATGTGGGGAGGGAGGGAAATTGGAACATAACTTGTATCAAAGCTAATGCTGAAGAATTATCCATGGATGTGTTTTGAAAAATAAAAAGCTTTAATAAAAAAAAGTGTTGCTCCTGTCCTTTAGGACATCATATTAGGAAAGTGACATTAGCTTTGGCTTATATTGCTCAATTTTTTAAAAAGTTCATCTGTAAATGTTTGAGTTTTCCCAAATGTTAATCTAGCTGTGGAAAGTATTAAATTATTAAATTTAATATTTCTTTCAGTAGAAATTTATTTAAAAAGCTATTCTGTCTGTGCATTACAGTGTAATAAATATTGGAGTTACAAAATCAAACAAGGTATTTAAGTAGTATGATTAAATACCAGCAGTGATACTGCTGGGTCTGTATCTAAAGGAAATCATCAAAGAAAGAAAAGGACCCATATGTGCAAAAATGTTTGTAGCAATTCTTTGTGTGTATGTGTATGTGTGGTGGCAAGAAAAATGCCTCATCAATGGGGAATGACCAAATAAGTTATAGTATGTAAAATTAATGGAATATTATTGTTCTATAAAAAAATGAACAGATTCATTTTAGAAAGGCCTGGAAAGATTTATATGAACTGATGCTGAGTGAAGCAAACAGAACCAGCAAAACATAGTAAACATCAACAGAAGGATTGTAGGATGATAAACTATGAAAAATTCAGTTCTTCTTAGTTCAGTGATTCAAGGCAATCCCAATACACTTTGGGTGATAAGTGCCATTTACAAACAGAAAGAGAACCATAGAGCCTAAAAGTATAGCAACATATTATTTTTTACCTTTTTCTTGTGGGTTTTCCCTTTTGTTCTGATTTTCCACTCCCAATGTGATTCATATGAAAATATGCAAAAAAAGAATGTACATATTTGTACATGTGACTAGGGAAAATAAAAATATATACAAATTATTACAGTATAAATTATTAAGTAATCATTTCATTGGAGAGAGTCAATTAATGAAATGAAATATTTGAAGAGGAAAAATATTATTTGTAGATAGCTGAAGGTAGAAGGGGTGGAGGTTGGGAAATTCTTTAGGGAAATAGAATAGTATAGGGTACTTTCAAGGACTTTATTCAGATATTTGTTTGAAAACCTGATTCTTCTACAAGTTTTCTTTGTTACTATTCATAAATTCTCCAAATTGCATATATGGGATGTTAAAGGAGCATCAACACCTTTGATGTGATGGGTTATCAAGGATTTTTCAGGGATGCTTATCCACATTGAACTCATAATGAATCTAACTAAACTCTAACATATGAAGTGTCCATGCCCCAGTAAATCACCTTGTCAAACAGATAAAATCAGATTTGGGGTAATCAATAGTTCTCAAACCCATTGCTGAATTAGGAGAATAACTGTCCTGATCATGTGAATATTCTTCCATCTCCACTCTCACTACCAAATGCAATAAGTAGATGAGAACAATTTATTCCAAGAACCAGACCATGAAGTTGGCTGAAGCAGGCATTATAAAAATGCTTAGAGTTTGGGTAGATATTAAAGACACCAAGGTCTTTCACTGCATCTCATGCCCTCACAATTACTTTTGATTTTTTTTTCTTGCCTTTGGACTTCCATGATTATGAAAGAGATAATGAGATTTTGTGCAACTCTACCTCTCTCAAAACTAATTTACACACCAGTCAAGACATCATCCCATGATGTCATTGGTTCTCTTCCAGAAAGGAAGGAGAAACAACAATATTGATAAGTCACCTAACCTCTTGGAATCCCAATTTGCCTATGAGATAGATAATCGCTAAATTCCCTTCCAACTCTAACCTCCTATTATCATATGTGCATTGCTGCTTATAAACATTTTTTCTTGCAAAAACCTTCATGAAGCAATTAGTAAAATTTACTGTCTATTTTTTAGAAATGACTAAATGCATGAGCAAAAAAGAGGAAAAAATATTTTCATCAACAGATTTCCTTTATTTTTTTTTTGTTAGAGCTTCTTGACTGATACATCAAATAAATGTCATAGTTAGAAGTCAGTGTTCTATAATGTAAAAACTGTTGAACTTAAAATTGAGTGAAAATTTACTTCAGTGAATTTCGATGTGGCCAGGGGCAAATCATTAATCTTTCTGCAAAATGGGGGAAATAATATGATTTTACTTACTTCATAGGGCTTTTTGTGAGGATTGTAAATCATCCAGAAATACATAAAGTTCAGCAATTATTACCTATAAATTAAAAAAAAAACTCTCTTAGAATGTTCTGTAAATGAAGGAAAGAAGTAGATTTGGTATAAATAGCACTAAATTAATTCATAGTTGATCAAATGACCATACCTAAATTACTTTTGAGTCAGTTAGAGTGAGGCCGCAAGAATGTTTCTTTGGAATTCTTCTTATACTAATGATTGTCAAATTTGCAAGTATTACACCATTTAGAAGATAAGGGGCAATTCTGATGGCAAGCAGAGATATGATCTTCAGTTGCATTAACAGAATTGAATAAGCAATAGAGAATATTCACTAGACAAGATTAATTAGATTATACCTTTACTCTTATTTCCCTCCAATCTTGAATACATTTGGTTTATATTTTATGTTTATTTTCTACATATTTTGTAGAAAAATGGGAATAGCTTTCTGTTATCTACCTCTGATATACTTCTTCTAATCATTTTAACTTAATATAAATCATTTATCAATTTTAATAGCTTTTAAAAAGGGGTATTTCCTGATTTTTTACAATAAGCAAATTTGGCAGAAACCACCATCACTCCCGATATCGGTGTGCCAATCTTCCACCAGTTGACATAAAGAGAGAACATTTGCCAATTTGTTATTTTATTTGCTAGAGTTCTCAAATTGTTTCTTTAGGTAATTTGCAACTTTTCTATAGGCTTGGGGGGAGCAGTGAATTTCTTCATTGGCTTTAAAATTTTAATTCCAAGTTAATGATGAAAAAATGTTCAAATCCTCTAGTTTTTCCCAAGTTAAGGGGTGGGTAGTAGAAGAAAGAACAAGGACAAAAATGAGACTAGTCTTCATAAAAAATCCCTATGAATAAGTAAAATAGTATTATTTTCCCCATTTTGCAGAAAAGTTAAATTGTTTTCCCCTGGGCACATAGAAATTCATTGCTGCTCACTTTCTTGCCCCAAAGCATGCGTAGTAAGGAGATGACTGAAAGGCTCTCCCATAAAATATGAGACATTTAAATATGTGATTATTAAACTGCTTTCCAAGTTTATAGATGACCCATTTCAAGAGAAGGCAGAAGAGGGAAGGAAAGAGAAGGAAGTATCTATCTAATGCTATTATATGCCATGTATCTTGATAAGGAATTCATAATTATTATTCCCACTTTATAGCTGAGGAAAATAAGAGGAAAATGGAGTAAATAAGAATTTAAATGAACTGTCAAGGACCATATACTCAGTAAGCATCTAAGACCAGATTTGAACTCGGATTTTGACTTTAGGCTCAAGTCACTGTTAACTGTTGCCTAGCAGATTCTTCATAATCAAATCATAAACATGACTGACATAATCAAATTTCTTCAATCTGAAAATGTTTTCTAGCATTATTTCACCTTATCCTTTCAAAGACCTTTTTATTGACCAGGGACTTTTAACAGCTATAATTTATTAATTAATATTTAAGCCTTGATCACATCTAGTTCATGCCAGTGATTGATTGATTTTTCTAACCTGATGAAGATTTCAGGGCTTAAAATTTTGTCACTTACTTTAAGTGGAGTGGGATGATTTGATTGATTGACTCAACCAACCCCCACCTTTATAATAATAAGAGCTCACTTATTCAGGTGCTAAATTTCCCATAACCTTAGACACCTGGAATAGAGCAATAATTTGGATGTAAAGAAGCAAATCAGATGCAGTAAATTGGAAGGATATGAAGTCTCAGAGAAAGGTATACTGAAATCAGGTAAATAAGGAGGAGAAAAAAATCTACAAATAGTAGATATGAAAAATAGAAAATACAATAATCTCAGTACATTTACCATAGAGGCAAATGATATGCAAGGGATATTGCTTGTATCCCAACACATAATTCAAAAATTGTGCCCATCATCAAAATGCTTGTTTGGTAGCAATGTTGCATATAAAGAGGCTTACAGAAGCCTCTTGGAAAGCATTCTCATTGATCTTTGTCTTTGAAAGAGGCAGAACAAGTCACACACATTGTGTAGCTTTGATCAGTAGTATATGATATATTTCAAAAATATTTCCATTAAAATTGTTAAACAAGGAAAAATATTTGATTTTTATTATACATCACTGATGTGGAAAAGTTTTTTTTTTCAATGTAAAAAAAAATAAATCTAGCAGTTGTTACCCTCAAATTAAAGAGAATTTAATAAAGCATCTATTTTTTTTTTCTAAAAATAGACTACCTGTTTGTTCTTAAACCTTCATAGCAAAGATAGAGACAAGATGGCAGAGGAAGGCAGGAACTCACTTGACCAATCCAAATTTTACTACTAAATAAGATAAAATAATGTTTCATCAATGAATTTTTGGGTAGTGGAACAACAAAATAGCAGAGTAAAACCATTTTCCATCCCAGGATAATTTAGAAAGTCAGTAAAAAATAAAGTTTGTCTCAATGGAATCAGAGGTGAGTGCAGTCCAGTGTCAACATTATCCAGGCAAGACAGCATAAGGCCAAGCCCCAGCAACCCAACAGTGAGTCCTCAAACCTTGAGACAGTGAGCAATCCTAGAACTCATTTTTCAAGAAATTATTAGGGAAAACTGACATTGTAAACTAGAGGATAAACTAAAAACTAATCCTCAGATCACTTCCGAAATGAGAATCCCAAAATGAAAACTTCCAAGAATGTTATAACCAAATTCAATAGTTCCCAGTTTAAGGAAAAAATACTGTGAGTAGCCAGAAAGAATTTTGTATCACAAAAAGCATTATACAAGATTTAGCAGCTTCTACATGAAAAGGATGGGGAGAGTTGAAATAGGATATTCCAGAAGGCAAAAAAACTATGGTTATAATCTACTTGCCAGCAGCTGGCCAAAAGTGCAGGATGAAGTAGTGAATGAAATGAGTTAAACCAGGAGAGTTCAAGCTTAAAGCATGGAACTAACTTTTATTTCTTACAACTTCCCTTTTATATCCTACCATAAGCATGTTTTTCTCTAGTACACATTACACAAATTCCAGAAAACCACAGTAAGTATAACCAAGGCTGTGACATTTCCATATTCTATTAGTCAAGGGGCATCCTGATTTGTTGTTTTTCTTTTAAAGGGCCCTCTTTTCTAGTGGATAAGATATACTCCAGTTATATAAACTTTCTTATCTCCAGTAAATAATATGAGGAAATTCAGATTTGACTTATTAGCTGTGGAACAGGCCTTCCCATAAGCCCTAAAGTCCTCCAAATGATCTTGTCTTCTTTGGTCTTCCAAAGGACTTACAGCTGGTGTCACATATCTACTCAGTAAAACTGAGGATTTTTCCCATGGAAAAATAGATATTCATTGAAAAAGAGGTATTTCAAGCCATCCCTATGAAAAGAAAAGAGCTGAATTGAAATTTTTCATTTTCAAATATCATGTTCAAGAAAAGTATACAAAGGTAAAAAAAAAGAGAGAATACTTTAATGATTTAATATGATTGAATTGTTAATACTTAAAACTTTATATCTAAAGATCAAAAAAGGTGTTTAAAATGTTGCTGTATAAATGGTGAAAATGGGGTCTGCCATTTAATACAGTCAAATATTCATTTTTATTCATTTAAAACTTATTCCACAGGAAGGGATTACAGCTGTCCAGGGAACTTCAAAAAACTCAGGAAACTTCTTACTGAGACTGAACTTCTAATAATGAACTTCTAGACCCACAATGACTACTCAGGTATGTTATTCCCCACCAATCGATGGCCTACATGTATCTGCCAAAGAAATTTACCTAGGAATTTTAGTAGACCATGAGTTACATATGCGACAATAAGGCATAAAAGAAAATAATAATATATTGGGCAATATTAATAATCACATTCCAGAAAAGGGAAAATATTCTTGTCATGCTATTCTAGAAGATATCTATTTTTTTTTAGTTCTGGGTATTTCATTTCAAGCAGAACATTAAAAGAGTGGAATTCATTCAGACAAGGTTAATCAGGATAATGAAGGAAATAACTTCTACGCAAAATGAATTAACTGAATCCTTTTCACATGAAGAAGGTGATAGGACAAGGGAAGAAGAAAGGATAGTAGCACTCTTTAAGTGTTTTAAGTGCTACCATACATAAAAGGGATTAGTATTTATTTCGCTTGACTCGGGGACCAATGGAACTAGGGACAATGGGTAGAAATTGCAGAGGAACATTGAGAATTAAATCAAAAAAGGAGGGAAAAAAAACTCCTCACAATTATTTATTAAAAAATGTTCTGAGGGGTGTAGCCAAGATGGCAGAGAAGGCACACTTGACTTTATGAGCCTCTCTCATACCCTCACTACTAATTACTAAATTTAGCCTCAAAAATAACACTTGACTGGTAAAATTCACAAAAATTAGAAGTGCAAAAAAAAAAATCTGCCTGATAGGGGGGCACATCCCAGGGCAGCATGTAATCTAAACAGTGCAGGACTTGACTTGAGGCAATAGAACTTCCACAACTGCTCCCTTGAGCAGAGTCACTTCTGGTGCCATTCAGGGGAAATACCCAGACCTAAGTCACTTCTGGTGTGGAACTTTTCCTAGAGCACTCCTACACACGGGTCGCTCTTTCCAGCCCATTTGAAGGACAGCTCCTGTCCATATACCTATTCCTGCTCTAGTGAGGAAGCTGATAACCTCCTTGCCCTGAAGACAGACCCTAAAAGCTTTAAGAAAATGAGTAAAAAATATCAAAAGTACAATTATAGCTTCTATACAGAAAGAGAGAAGGTTTTCAATCCCAAGAGACTAATAGTATACAGTCCCCAGACAATTGTTGGTCCCCAACACAAAAGGCTCTCCTAGAAGAAACTATAAAAAAATCTTAAAAGAGAACTAGAAGAAAAATAGGGAAAGGAAAAAGAAGCTATGCAAGGGAGTAACAACTTCCTGAAATGTGAATTGGAAAGGGTGAAGAACTCCCAGGAAGTGCAGGGAAACGGAATTTATGAATTGGAAAAGATAAAGAACTCCCAAGAAAACAGGATTTGTTAATTGGAAAAGAAAAAGAACACCCAAGTAGGATTTGTGATTTGGAAAAAGAAAATAACTCCGTTAAAAAAAAAATTCCATAGAGCAAAACAACTAAATTAAAATCTCAATTGGACATAGACAAAAATAAGTTTAAAAAGCTAATGAAGAAAATAACTCATTAAAAATCAGAACTGAAAAAATGGAAATGAATAGTTCATTGAGACATCGAGAATCAGTCAAGCAAAACCAAAAAAAAAAAAAAAAAAAAAAAGAAAGAAAGAAAACTTAGGGAAAAAAGTTAACTATCTGCGTGGAAAAACAACAGACCTAGGAGAGATAATCTGAGGATTGTTGGATTTTGCGAAAATTATGATGAAAAAAAGAGCCTAGATACTTTTTACAGGAAATCATGGAAATGGAATCAGAAGGTAAAATAGGCATTGAAAGAATTCATCAAACACCTTTTGAAAAAGATCCTAAAATAAAAACTCCAAAGAATATTGTGGCTAAATTTCAAAACTATCAGATTAAGGAAAAACTATTACAAGCAGCCAGGAAAAAAAAAATCAAATATTGAGGTGCCACAAAGATCACTCAAGATCTGGCTGCTTCCACATTAAATGATCAAAGGGCCTGTAATGTGACATTCTGAAAGGCAAAATAACTTGTAATGCAGCCAAGAAAAAAACTACCCATCTAAGCTGGGCATTTTCTTCCATGGAAGAAGATGGACATTTAATGAAACAGATGAATTCCATTTGTTTCTAAGGAAAAAAAAAAAAAAACAGATCAAAACAAAAAATTTGATCTCCAACCATAGGACTCAAGAGAACTAGAAAAGGGTAAAAGGAACTCTTGAGAACTGTATTTTTGTTGTGGATATATATAAAGACCATATGTATAATTTTATTTTACTGATATAATGTAAAAAAGGGAAGCAGACTATCTATATATTTCTGACACTATCCCCTATCTATATAGGGGATAGTGTCAGAAAAAGGGAAAGGGGGAGATAAAAAGAGGGAAACTACATCCCATGAAGAGGCAAAGGAAATATGTCATATTTGAGGGAATTTAGAGAGGGGGAGGAATATGGTGTGAATCATACTCTCATTAGAGTTGGTTTGAAGAGAAAATAATTGACATATTTGTTTTACAGAGAAACTTTTCTCATCTCATTAAAAAGTGGGAGTGGAAAAGGGAAAAGGAAAAGAGTAATAAGGGAAAGGTATAAGAAAGGGGAAGGGATTCAAAAGGGGTGGGAGAAATCCTAAAGAGGGAGAGTTGCTTGGGGCAAGTGATACCCATAAGTTTAATACTGGAAAAGTAAGTAACAGGGGCCAAGAAAAAGAAAAGCATAATCTGGGGATAATAAGATGTCAGGAAATACAGAATTAGTAATTTTGACCATAAATATGAATGGGATGAACTCTCCCTTAAAGGGGAGGGGGATAGCAGACTGGATCAAAAGCCAGAACCATACAATATGTTGTTTACAAGAAACACATTTAAAGCAGGGAGATACATACAGAGTAAAGGAAAAGGCTGGAGCAGAATCTATTATGCTTCAGGTGAAGTAAAAAAAAAATCAGAGGTAGCCATCCTTATCACAGATCAAGCAAAAGCAAAAATCAATCTAATTAAAAGAGATCACTATGCAATAAAAATACATTCAACAAGAAGTTAGGAGTAAATAGATCAAAAAGTAAATGGAAAATAAATAATCTCATCTTAAAGAATGTGGATGAAACAGCAAATTATAGAAACAATAATTTCATTCAAGATAAAGATAATGATGAGACATCATGCCAAAATTTGTGGGATGCAGCTAAAGCAGTAATAAGGGAAACTTTTATATCTTTAGAAGCTTACTTGAATAAAATAGAGAAAGAGAAGATCAATGAATTGGGCTTGCAACTTAAGAAGCTAGAAAAAACCAAATTAACCCCCTCAACCAAATACTAAACTTGCAATTCTAAAATTAAAAAGAGTAATAATTTTGAATGTAAAAAAACACTATTGAGTTAATGAATAAATAAATAAAATAGACAAATCTTTTGTAAATCTGATCAGAAAAAGGAAAGAGGAAATTCAAATTGTTAGTCTTAAAAATGAAAAGGGAGAACATTCCACCAATGAAGAAGAAATTAGAGCAATAATAAGAAGTTACTTTGCCCAACTTTATACCAATACATTTGATAACCTAAGTGAAATGGATGACTGCCTCCAAAAATATAGGCTTCCCAGATTAACAGAGGAGGAAGTAAAGTGCTTAAATGGTACCATTTCAGAAAAAGAAATAGAACAAGCTATTAATCAACTCTCTAATAAAAGATCTCCAGGACCAGATTGATTTACATGTGAATTCTACCAAACATCCATTCCAACTAAAAACACTTGAGAGTATAGGAATAAATGGACTATTCGTTAAAATCATCAGGAGCATATATTTAAAACCATCAGTAAGCATCATATGTAATGGGGACAAATGGAAACTTTCCCAGTAAGATCATGAGTGAAAAAAGGTTGCCCACTATCACCATTACTACTCAATATTGTATTAAAAATGCTAGCCTCAGCAATAAGAATTGAGAAAGACATTAAAGAATTAGAGTAGGTAATGAGGAAATCAAACTAATACTCTTTGCAGATGCTATGATGGTATAATTAGAGAACCACAGATTCTAATAAAAAGTTACTAGAAATAATTCACAACTTTAGCAAAATTGCTGAATACAAAAACAAATCCACATAAATCCTCAGCATTTTTATACATCACCAACAAAATCCAACAGCAAGAGATACAAAGAGAAATTCCATTCAAAACAATTGTCAAGAGTATAAAATACTTGGGAATCTATCTACCAAAGAAAAGTCAGGAATTATATGAGCAAAATCACAAAACATTTGCCACAAAAATAAAGTCAGATTTAAATAATTGGAAAAACATTAAATGCTCTTGAATAGGCCGAGTGAATATAATAAAGATGACAATTTTCCCTAAACTAATCAATTTATTTAATGCTATACCAATCAGACTCCCAAGAAACTATTTTAATGACCTAGAAAAATAACAACAAAATTCATATGGAAGAACAAAAGGTCAAGAATTTCAATGGAATTAATGAAAAAAAATCAAAGGAAGGTGGCATACCTGTACCTCATCTAAAACTATATTATAAAGCAGCAGTCACCAAAACCATTTGGTATTTGCAAGAAATAGACTAGTTGATCAGTGGAATAGGTTAGGTTCACGGGAAAAAATAGTGTACAACTATAGCAATCTAGTATTTGACAAACCCAAAGATCCCAACTTTTGGGATAAGAATTAATTATTTGACAAAAACTGCTGGGAAAACTGGAAATTAGCATGGCAGAAACTAGGCATGGACCCACATTTAACACCACATACTAAGATAAGATCAAAATGGGTCCATGATTTAGGGATAAAGAATGAGATCATGAATAGATTAGAGGAACATAAGATAGTATACCTCTCAGATCTGTGGAGGAGGAAGGAATTTGTGACCAAAGGAGAACTAGAGATCATTATTTATGAGAAAATAGGAAATTTTGATTACATCAAATTAAAAAGCTTTTGTACAAAAAAAAAACTAATGCAAACAAGATTAGAAGGTAAGTAATAAATTGGGAAAATATTTTTACAGCTAAAGGTTCTGATAAAGGCCTCATTTCCAAAATATATATAGAACAGACTGACTTACAAGAAATCAATACAGTCTCCAATTAATAAATATTTAAAAGATATGAACAGACAATTTTCAGATGATAAAATTGAAGCTATTTCCACTCATATAAAAGAGTGTACCAAATCACTATTGATCAGAGAAATGCAAATTTAGACAACTCTGAGATACCACTACATACCTGTCAGATTGGCTAAGATGACAGGAAAAAGTAATGATGAATGTTGGAGGGGATGTGGGTAAACTGGGACACTGATGCATTGTTGGTGGAGTTGTGAAAGAATCCAACCATTCTGGAGAGCAATCTGGAATTATGGCCCGAAAGTTATAAAACTGTGCATACCCTTTGACTCAGCAGTGCTACTATTAGGCTTACATACCAAATAAATACTAAAAAAGGGAAAGGGACCTGTATGTGCCAAAATATTTGGGGCATCCCTTTTTGTAATGGCTAGAACTTACTCTGATTTATAAGAAATTGATACAGTCTCCAATTGATAAATGATCAAAGGATATGAACAGACAATTTTCAGATGATGCAATTGAAACTATTTCCACTCATATGAAAGAGTGTTCCAAATAACTACTGATCAGAGAAATGCAAACTGTCCATACTCTTTGATCCATCAGTGCTACTACTGGGCTTATTTTCCAAAGAAATACTAAAGAAGGGAAAGGGACCTATATGTACCAAAATGCTTGTGGCAGCCATTTTTAGTGGCTAGAAACTAGAAAATGAATGCATGCCCATCAATTAGAGAATGGTTGGGTAAATTATGGTATATGAATGGTATGGAATATTATTGATCTCTAAGAAATGACCAACAGGTGAATACATAGAGGCCTGGAGAGACTTAGATGAACTGATGCTGAATGAAATGAGCAGAACCAGGAGATCATTATACACTTCAAAAATGATACTGTATGAAGATGTATTCTGATGGAAGTGGATATCTCCAACATAGAGAAGATCTAATTCAGTTCCATTTGATCAATGATGGACAGAATCAGCTACACCCAAAGAAGGGACACTGGGAATTGAGTGTAAACTGTTTGCACCATTTTCTTTATTCCCTGGTTACATTTACCTTCTGAATGCAATTCTTCTTGATCAATGAGAAATTCAGTTCTGCACACATATATTGTATCTAGGATATACTATAACACATTTAACATTTATGGCATTCCCTGTCATTTAGTAGAGGGGTTAGAGGGAAGGAGGGGGAAATTCAGAACAGAAGTCAGTACAATTGATAATGTTGTAAAAAAATTACCCCTGCATATGTACTGTCAATAAATTATAATTACAAAATTAATAAAAAGTAAAAAAAAAAGAGATAAGGAAAAAAAACCTAAAGGGTAGCATAGACAATGAAGCAATATCAATACTAAACATATATACACTAAGTGGTATAGTATCTAGCTTCCTAAAGGAGAAGGAAGAAATAGACAGCAAAACTATAATAATGGGAGATCTCAACCTTGGCCTCTCAGAATTAGATAAATCAAACCACAAAAAAAAATAAAAAAAACATTAAATTAGTAAATGTAATATTAGAAAAATTAGATCTTTGGTGAAAACTTAATTGTGATAGAAAGGAGTATACTTTCCTCTCAGCAGTTCATGGAACCTATAGAAATGTGACAATATATTAGGACATAAAAATCTCAAAATAAAATGAAGCAAGGCATAAATAGTAAATGTTTTCTTTTCAGATCATAATGCAATAAAAACTACTTTCAGCAATAAGTTATGGGTAAATAGACCAGAAAATCATTGGAAACTAAATAATCTCATCTTAAAGAATGACAGGGTGAAACAGCAAATCATAGACACAATTAATAATTTCACTCAAGATAATGACAACAACGCAACATCATACCAAAATTTGTGGGATGCAGCCAAAGTGGTAATAAGGAGAAATTTTACATCTGTAGAGGCTTACTTGAATAAAATAGACAAAGAGAAGATCAATGAATTTGGCTTGCAAATTAAAAAGCTAGAAAAATACCAAATTAAAAACCCCCAATAAAATACTAAACTTGAAATTCTAAAATTAAAAGAAGAAATTAATAATATTGAAAGTAAAAAAAAAAACTATTGAATTAGTAAATAAAACTGAGTTGGCTTTATGGAAAACCCAATAAATTAGATAAACCTTTAATAAAATTGATTAGAAAAAGGAAAGAGGAAAGTCAAACTGTTATTCTTAAAAATGAAAAAGAAGAACTTTCCACCAAGGAAGAGGAAATTAGAGTAATAATAAAGAGTTACTTTGCCCAACTTTCTATCAATAAATTTGATTACCTAAGTGAAATGGATGACTACCTCCAAAATATAGGCTTCCCAGATTAATAAGGAGGAAGTAAATTTCTTATATACCAATTTACTACTCACATTTCAGAAAAAGAAATAGAACAAACTATTAATCAAGTCCCTAAGAAAAAATCCCTCAGGACCAGATGGATTTTCATGTGAATTCTACCAAACATTTAAAGAACAATTATAGCCCCAATGCTATATAAACTATTTGAAAAAAATAGGGAATGAAGGTGTCCTACCAAATTCTTTTTATGACACAGACATGGTACTGATTTTTAAACCAGGTAGGTTGAAAACAGAGAAAGAAAATTATAGACCAATCTCCCTAATAACTATTGATGCTAAAATCTTAAACAAGATATTAGCAACAAGACTACAGAAAATCTCCCCAGGATAATACACTATGACCAAGTGGGATTTATACCAGGAATGCAGGGCTTGTTCAATATTAGGAAAACTATTATTATAATTGACCATATTAATAACTAAATTAACAAAAACTATATAATCATCTCAATAGATGCAGAAAAAGCATTTGATAAAATTAATCATCCATTCCTATTAAAAACAGTTGACAATATAGGAATAAATGGACTTTTCCTTAAAATAATCAGTAGTATCTATTTAAAACCATAAGTAAGCATCATATGTAATAGGGATAAACTGGAACCATTCCCAATAAGATCAGCAGTGAAACAAGGTTGTGCACTATCACCATTACTCTTCAATATTGTATTTGAAATGCTAGTTTTGGCAATAACAGTGGAGAAAGAGATAAAATGAATTAGAGTAGGTAATGAGGAAACCAAATGATCACTCTTTGGTGATGATATGATGGTATACTTAGAGAACCCGAGAGATTCTAATAAAAACCTATTAGAAATAATCTACATCTTTAGCAAAGTTGCAGAATATAACATAAATCCACATAATTCATCTGCATTGTTATATATCACTAACAAGAGAAATTCTATTTAAAGTAACTACCGATAGTATAAAATATTTAGAAATGTATCTGCCAAGGAAAAGTCAGGAACTATATGAGCAAAACTGTAAAACATTTTCCACACAAATAAAGTCATATCTAAACAATTGGGAAAATATAAAATGATCTTGGATAGGGCGAGCAAATATAATAAAGATGACAATATTACCTAGATATTTATTTAGCTCTATACCAATCAGACTCTCAAGAACCTATTTTAATGACATAGAAAAATAACAACAAAGTTCATATGAAAAAAGAGGTTAAGAATTTCAAGGGAATTAATGGAAAAACAAAACAAAACAAAACAACTAATGAACCTGTACCAGATCAAAAATTATATTATAAAGCAGTGGTTACCAAAACCATTTGGCATTGGCTAAGAAATAGATTAGTTGATCAGTAGAATTGGTTAGGTTCAAAGGACAAAACAGTCAATTAATTTAATAATATAGTGTTTGACAAACCCAAAGACCCCAGCTTTAGGGATAAGAACTCATTGTTTGACACAAATTTCTGGGAAAATTGGATATTAGTATGGCAGAAACTAGGCATTGACCTACACTTAACACCATATACCATGATAAAGTCAAAATGGGTTCATGACCTAGGCATAAAGAATGAGATTACAAATAAATTAGAAGAACATAGGATAGCTTATCTCTCAGACCTGTAGAAGAGGAAGGAATTTATGAGCAAGGAGAACAAAACATCATTATTCATCAAAAAATAGAAAATTTTGATCATATCAAATTGAAAAGGTTTTATACAAACAAAACTAATGTAGACAAGATTAGAAGGGAATCAATAAACTGGGAAAACATGTTTACAGTCAAGGGTCCTGATAATCGCTTCATTTCCAAAATATATAGAGAATTGACTCTAATTTATAAGAAATCAAGACATTCTCCAACTGATAAATGGATATGAACAGACAATTCTCAGATGAAGAAATTGAAACTATTTCTAACCATATGAAATGATGCTCCAAGTCATTATTATTCAGAGAAGTGCTAATTAAGACAACTCTGAAATACTACTACACACCTGTCAGATTGGCTAGAATGACAAGGAAAGATAATGTTGAATGTTGGAGTGGATGTGGGAAAACTGGGACACTGATACATTGCTGGTGGAATTGTGAATTCATCCAGCCATTTTGGAGAGCATTTTGGAACTATGCTCAAAAAGTTATCAAACTGTGCATACCCTTTGATCCAGCAGTGTTACTACTGGGCTTATATCTCAAAGAGATTTTAAAGATGGGAAAGGGACCTGTATGTGCAAGAATGTTTGTGGCCAGAAACTAGAAACTAAATGTATGTCCATCAATTGAAGAATGGCTGAATAAATTGTGGTATATGAAAATTATGGAATATTATTGTTCTGTAAGAATTGACGAACAGGATGATTTCAGAAAGGTCTGGAGAGATTTCCATGAATTGATGCTGAGTGAAATCAGCAGGAGCATGAGATCATTATATACTTCAACAACAATTTTATATGATGAGCAATTCTGATGGACGTGGCACTCTTCAACAATGAGATGAACCAAATCAGTTCCAATACAGCAGTGATGAGTTGAGCCAGCTACACCCAGCGAAAGAAGTCTTGGAGATGACTATGAACCACTACATAGAATTCCCAATCCCTCTATTTTTGTCTGCCTGCAATTTTTATATCGTTCACAGGTTAATTGTACACTTTTTCAAAGTCCACATCCTTTTGTAGAGCAAAATAAATGTATGGACACATATACAATAAATGTACTTAACTTATACTTTAACATATTTAATATGTATTGGTCAACCTGCCATCTGGGGGAGGGCGTGGAGGGAAGAAGGTGAAAAGTTGGAACAAAAGGTTTTGAAATTGTCAATGGTGAAAAATTACCCATGCATATATGTTGTAAATAAATCTCTATAATTTAAAAAAAAAGTGTTTTGGACTGCCTTAGTGGTTAACAAGCAGTTTCCATTCATTGGAAGTCTTCAGGTTGATGACTTTTTCTTACATTATCAGGCATCCTCCCCTTTAGTTAAAAGTTAGACTAGATATTAAGGTTCTTTGAGATCTTTAAATATTTAATATAATATTTAAGAAATATTTTACATTCATACTAAGCTCAGCAGATAAAGTAATTGTCCCTGGGATTTTATGTGTCTGATAGGATTTTAATGATAATGAACTTTCCTGTATTCTTCAGCTTTGAAAATCAACACTAAAAAAAAAAAATTGTTTAATTATGAATTACAGAATCATTTGTTCTGTTCTTAAGTGTAAAAAAAGGCATAATATTAGGGAAAACAATTATTTAGTGAGTGTAAAACTGAAAGCTGCCCATTAAGAGGCTGTCCATTAAGATAATTTTACTAGATATTCTGTCACAAACTAATGATAATAGCTCTAAACAGTTATTCTTTGTATTTCATTTGTTCTGTTGATATTTCCCTTGTTTGTAGCCTATAAAGTTTGCCTTTAAACTTTTTAGTTTTTCTATCTCTGGAATTTCACTCAGATTTCCAATATATGACATAAAATAAGGATGAAAAAGACATCCATATATTCACACATATTGCTTAAGGGGTAAGGGGAGGAAGAAAAAGGACAAATTTCCCTTTAAAATATGCTAATACTCTACAACATATGGATATGGAAAATCTTTTAGTGGTTAACTTATATAAAGCTTCATTTATTTACACAGTAGTACCTCAGAACTCATTGCTAATTGGTTCCAGAATGCACTATAAGTTCCAAATAATGAGGTCCATATGAATTTTTCTCATATGGAATACCACTTCTGTCTGCAGCCTAAGCATCTCCTCCATCCAATTCCCCAAAGGGCCAAGTGGGGCTTCTAACTGAAAAGAAAAACCAGCCCAGTCCAGCCTGGCTCTTCCCTTTTTGACCCAACATGTTTTCTGAAAGGAACTGCAGCCTTTAAGCTTTATCTGCACTCACTGTCTAAGCTTCCTTGGCATCCTGCATATATAAGTGGAAGCTATGGTAATATAGCCTCCACTGCTTAGCACTGGCCACTGCCTGGGTTCAGGGCTGCCAGGAGTCCTAGGTGCTCCACTGACTTTTTTGTACTTCCAGCCCTGCTGCTTCTCATCTTGCTGAGCTTGCCATCCAAAACTCCATACCTCTTCCAATACTCCTGTTTCAGAAGCAAAGAGACTATAGGCTACAGCAACATCATCCTGCAGTAACTGCCCAGTCACCTGCCTGCCACTGTGCACAACATTAGTATCATGGGTAATGATGCTGCATGACATCCTTCTCTAGGGAGGAGATATACCCGTGACCAAGGATAACAGCAGGGGCAGTAGGGACAGGGCAGTATACCTGACCAGCCTCATCTCCCTTCTGATCAACCAAGACAACAGTCTACTATGATGAGTGCCAAGCAAGTGTCAAGTGCTAAAGCTTTTGTTGTTGCTGTTGTTGTTGTTGTTGAAATGCATCAGATTTCTGGCCAAAATGGGGACTACCAGCCAAGATGGAAGAGAGGACACACACCTACTTAATCTTTGTCTTTGCTCTCAGAATTTATTTCATGACAAGGCCTCGGAATTAGTGCTTGACTGGAAAAAAATCCCACAAATAATTACCAAAAGAAGACATCCTTGAAATGTGCCAGTAAAGTTCTGTTTTTACTGGGTTGGCCACATCAGGTACAGGCTAAGGGCAAGTAGTGACAGTGAGAAAGTGGGGCAGGAAGTTCACACTGAGCAGAAAGGAGAGGGGAGAGGTGTGATCTCTGCCATTTCTGTGGAAAGAATTTTACTACAGTGTGCATATTTTGTCCTCGCAGCAAGCCAGGATCAGCAGAAAAGCTGCAAACACAGGCGGTAAAGACCATAATTCTGAAAAGCTAGGGTGCCTCTCAGGACCTGAACACCCCCACACAGAATGTCTCAGCATGATCTTAGAGCCTCAGAGTCTCAGAGCACAGATGAAGCACAGCCATTGTTTCCCTGCTAGTACATCACTGCTGCCTCCACCACAGTCTGTAGAGGAAGCCTTGTAACACCATCCAGCCCCACCAAAAACAAAAAAAATAAAATAAAATAAAACCAGACTGCATATGTTTTTCTGGTTGGTTTGTTTTCTTTGATTCTTCTCTGAGAAAATGAGCACACAATTACAAAGGACTCTAATCATTGATAGCTTTTATATGGATAGAGACTTTAAACCCTCAGGAGACTAAAAATACATTGTCTCCAGATGAATCCCAAAAGGTGGATATGATCTGGTCACCAACACACAAAACTCGCATAGAAGAAATTAAAAAGGCTCTCACAAGAGAGCTAGAAAAAAATGGGAAAATAAAAGGGAATTTTTGCAAGAGAGTCTGGATAAGTCATCTCACTTCTTTAAAGATAGAGTGGATAAAGAAATCAAATACTTGAAAAACAGAATTAGTAAGTTGGAAAAAGAAAATAGCTCTTTTAAAAATAAAATTGACAAAATGGAAAGAAATTCCATAGAACAAAAGAACTCACTTCAAAACTCAATTGGACAATTAGAAAAATATATAAAAAAGTGAAGAAACTAATTCATTCAAAATCAGAATTGAACAAATGGAATTGGATATCCTGAGGAGACAGCAAGAATCAGTCAAGCAAAACCAAAAAAATGAAACAATGGAAAAAATGTTAAATACCTTCTTGGGAAAACAACAGACCTGGAAAATAGATCTAGAAGATACAATGTAAGAGTTGGACTCCCTGAAAAATATGATGAAAAAAAAAAAAGCCTGACATTATTTTTCAGAAAATTATCTCTTTTTTTTGTTTTGTCTTGTTTTGTTTTCCAACAATGCCAGGTATTTATTTTGAGCTAAGCAACATTTCCTGTTTTAAATTGAAGAAATGTCCATTATTCAAATACACCCACTTATATGCTGCTCTCTCTGTATTGCTGAATATAATTTCCCCATTCCTTTCCTCTTTCTTAAAATTTATTTTATACTTATAACATTTTTTGACAATACGTATGCATGGGTAATTTTTTACAGCATTATATCTTGCACTCCCTTCTGTTCCGAATTTTCTCTTCCTTCCCTCCACCCCCTCGCCTAGATGGCAAACATTTCCATACATATTAAATATGTTATAGTATATCCTAGATACAATATATGTGTGCAGAACAGAATTTTTGTTATTGTTGCAAAGGAAGATTTGGATTCAGAAGGTGAAAATAACCTGGGGAGAAAGAAAATAGTACAAACATTTTACACTCTATTCCAAAGTTACTTCTCTGGGTGTAGCTGATTCTGTCCATCATTGACCAATTGGAACTGAATTACATCTTCTCTATGTTGAAGATATCCACTTCAATCAGAATACATCTTCATACAGTATTGTTATTGAAGTGTATAATGATCTCCTGGTTCTGCTCATTTCACTCAGCATCAGTTCATCTAAGTCTCTCCAGGCCTCTATGTATTCACCTGTTGGTCATTTCTTAGAGAGCAATAATATTCCATACCATTCATATACCATAATTTACCCAACCATTCTCCAGTTGATGGACATCCGTTCATTTTCCAGTTTCTGGCCATTACAAAAAGGGCTGCCAAAAACTTTTTGGCACATACAGGCCCCTTTATCTTCTTTAGTATTTCTTTGGGATATAAACCCAGTAGTAGCACTGCTGGATCAAAGGTTATACACAGTTTGATAACTTTTGGGACATAATTCCAGTTTGCTCTCCAGAATGGTTGGATTCTTTCATAATTCCACCAACAATGAATCAGTGTCCCAGTTTCCCCACATCCCCTCCAACATTCATCATTATTTGTTCCTGTCATCTTGGCCAATCTGACAGGTGTGTAGTATCTCAGAGTTGTCTAAATTTGGATTTCTCTGATCAATACTGATATGGAACAGTCTTTCATATGAATGGAAATAGTTTCAATTGCATCATCTGAAAATTGTCTGTTCATATCCTTTGACCATTTATCAAATGGAGAATGGCTTGATTTCTTATAAATTATTGTATCTAGGATATACTATAACATTTTTAACATGTATAAGATTGCCTGCTAACTTGGGGAGGGGGTGGAGGGAGGGAAGGGAAAAAAATTGGAACAGAACTGAATGCAGAGGATAAAGTTGTAAAACATTACCAAAAAATTCATCAAATATCAAATTTAACAAAATTTAAAGCAAATAGGTATTGAGTTACCACTGTATTTTGAAAAGAGAAGACAGGGATTACTGTGGTTATATGTTTTTGGTATAGTGGGGTAGAAGAAAAGAGTGCAAAGCTACAATAAAGAACTTATCCTAAAAGGGATGAGAAGATAATGCCAATTGGATATCTCAGGGAAATATTATAGTCATATATTGTTTTGAGGAATTTTGGCATAATCCTGTAGGCAACAGGGAGGTTCAAGATGCTGATCCAATGTTTATGGATATGTTGATACTGTCACCTATTCTTTTATGTAAAAAGGATTATGCTATCTCTTTCCATGACATCCATAGCATTTTATATTGAAATTTTAGTCTTTGGTAAGTGTCTTGATTTAATAACAGACAAAGAAGAAATCAGTTTAGAACTGAATAAAGTCAATAGAAGATAAGGATTTGGATGCTGAAAGTATATATTATTTTCCCTAGAGTATATGAACAAAATGGAATCTTCAGTGAAATAGAATAATATAATAATGTGATCAAAATATATTTTCACCAATATTTTGAGCAGATTAGCTTGTCATTATCTCACTATAGAGGTATTATAATGCTAAGTATTTTTTTTTAATTTCAAGACAAAATTTGTGGGTTACAAAATTTAAGAGAGACATATAGAACTTGATTTTGCCTTCATTGGCAGAGGAAGCAAGGAATGAAACATAAACTTTAATTTTTAGAATTATAGCCAATCTCTATAAATATGAGAGACAAATACTATCTGCTAGTCTTTAGACTCAGTTGCCTTTTCTTTAAATTAGTAAGTGGAATTAGATTACTTTCAAAGTCTCTTTCAATTAAAAAGATTTATAATGATCATAGAAAGATTAATATCTACTTATCCAAATAAAATTAATAAGACATTGATAAGATTTGCACATTTCTCTATGTAGGTCTTTTTCCACCACTCTTAAATAAAGCAAATTTTGGGGAATCTCCTAGAAAAATCATATAACAGCTATATAAAAGTGGAGAGACCTTTGAACTGAATGAAGGAACCTAAGAGAATAGGATAATGAGTGTTTCAATCCAGATATTGAATAAGGCTATGTCCTAGAAGACCTCGCAATGACTAATAAAAAAGTCCCTTGTTCAAAACTTGCCTTTTGCTGCAGAACACTTAAGAAAAGAAGTTTCATATTTCTCAAGGTATTAGATATGGTATATATTCTGACTGACACTATGATGAAGTTGATATAGAATTAAAGCTAGTTTTCTCAAGGTGAGAGTAATAAACAAATAGAGAGGTAGATAAGTGAATTCATTAAAAACAAATTAATAGATTGGTAATTAAAAAGATGAGTGTATGAACAATATAAGAAATAGATAAAATAATAGACCTAAGTAATAAACCTGACTGATATGACAAATGATACTACATCCAACAAATATAATTAGGATGGGATTGAAGTCAAGGGAAAAATAATGAAAAATATTTTTGGTATGTTGAGCTCTTAAACATAAAGAATCTCAGCTTGCTATTGAAGATTTTAGGATGAAGCTTAAAAGAGAAGATGATTGGATGTGAAAATTGGAGTCATCTGCATAAAGACAATAGTTGAATCCATAGGAATAGTTCAGAATTTTAAGAGAGAATGATAGAGGAGAAAAGCCACTGCAGCACAGAATCATGGAATCATTATTTCCATATTGTTAAAATAAAGATCATAAGACAAGAATAATTTCTAAGTTTCTTCCTAGTTATGGCATTCAATTGCTCCAACACTTTTGATAATGATTAAAATTCAATACTACCATCACAGGTAGTTAAAAATGTAGAATCACTATGAGAATCTAGTTATTTAAAATTACTTAACTCTGTTCTTATTTAAAGTTATGTTTTAGTTTCAGATTAGCATTATATATTATTGCATGATCTGGACCAATGAAGGATGGAAGCCTCCATGTAGGAAAGTGCTATTAGGCTTGAACACATTCCAAGTCCTTAAACATGTGATGTACTTGGAACTTTTCCTTCAGGAGATTTCTTGATAGAGTGGGTAATGAGGTGGAAATGTATAAAGTGTAGGAAGTTAGGGATAAGAGAAATCTCTGTGCATATGCAAACAAATATAAACAAACATATTATTTTATGATCTAGTTGATTTTTCAATGGATTAAAGAGCTGGGCAGCTCAGGAAAAGCCCTAGGACATTTATAATGGTAAAGACTCCATAATTACAATAGGATAAGCATGTACAAATAATCAGATGGGATACATTATTTTCTCACAATAACTGACAATAATTATTAATTATCATATTATTTTTATAGTCCATTTTTCTTATTAATAATGAAAATAAAGAATTCTGAGATATGATGGCAGAATAGAAGCTGAAAATTGCCTGGGCTCTCCCCCAACCTCTCTAAAAACCTTTACATAAGGATTATAAACAAATCCTAGAGGGGAAGAACATACAAAAAGATGGAGTGCAACAATTTTCTAGGCTAAGACATTTAGAATATCAGCAGGAAAAATCTGTTGCATTAGGGTGAGAGAGCAGCCTGTCCTAGTTCAACCAGGTCCTAGCAAGCCAGGGCACTCGAATAAGCAGCAAGAGTAGCAGCTGCTTCAAGAGTACTTAGCTCATAAATATGAAAGACAAATTAGAAGGTCAGCAGGAAAGGTCTCATACCAGGGAGTGGAGCATAGTCTAGGGTCAGACCTAGTAAACAAGGAGTAGATATTGGGAGCCACTGAATCATCAGTAACAACAGTGGCTGCTACTGGAATCCATTTTTTTGGAACCAAATTAAGAGATTTATTTATAATTTTTGACAGTATATATGCATGAGTAATTTTTTTAAACATTATCCCTTGTATTTATTTTTCCAAATTATCTCCTCCCTCCCTCTACTCCCTCCCCTTGATGATAGGCAATCCCATACATTTTACATGTGTAACAATATAACCTAGATACTAAATATATATATGTGTAAATACCATTTTCTTGTTGCACATTAAGTATTAGATTCCAAAGGTATAATTAACCTGCGTAGATAGACAGTAGTGCTAACAATTTACATTCACTACCCAGTGTTCCTTCTCTGGGTATAGATGTTTCTGTCCATCAATGATCAAGTGAGTTGGATCTTCTTTATATTGAAGATATCCACTTCCATCAGAATACATCTTCATATAACAATGAAGTGTACAGCGATCTTCTGGTCCTATTCATTTCACTCAGCATCAGTTGATGTAAGTCTCTCCAAGCCTCTCTGTATTCATCCTGCTGGTCATTTCTTAAAGAGCAATAATATTCCATAACCTTTATATACCATAATTTACCCAACCATTCTTTAATTGATGGATATCCATTCATCTTCCAGTTTCTAGCCACTACAAAAAGAGCTGCAACAAACATTTTGGCACATACAGGTCCCTTTCCCCTCCTCAGTATTTCTTTGGGATATAAGCCCAATAGCAGCAATGCTGGATCAAAGGGTATGCACAGTTTGATAACTTTTTGGGCATAGTTCCAAATTGCTCTCCAGAATGGCTGGATTCTTTCACAACTCCACCAACAATGTATTAGTGTCCCAGTTTTCCCACATCCCCTCCAACATTCATCATTATTTGTTCCTGTCATCTTAGCCAATCTGACAGGTGTGTAGTAGTATCTCAGAGTTGTCTTAATTTGCATTTCTCTGATCAGTAGTGATTTGGAACACTTTTTCAATTGAGTGGATATAGTTTCAATTTCATCATCTGAGAATTGTCTGTTCATATCCTTTGACCATTTATCAATTGGAGAATGGTTTGGTTTCTTATAAATTAGGGTCAGTTCTCTATATATTTTGGAAATGAGACCTTTATCAGAACATTTAACTGTAAAAATATTTTCCCAATTTGTTACTTCCCTTCTAATCTTGTTTGCATTAGTATTCTTTGTACAGAAACTTTTTAGTTTGATGTAATAAAAATCTTCTATTTTCTGATCAATAATGATCTCTATTTCTCTTCTGGTCATAAATTCATTCCCCCTCCACAGGTCTGAGAGGTAGACTATTCTCTGTTCCTCTAATCTATTTATGATCTCATTATTTATGCCTAAATCATGGACCCATTTTGATCTTATCTTGGTATATGGTGTTAAGTGTGGATCCATATCTAATTTCTGCCATACTAATTTCCAGTTTTCCCAACAGTTTTTTCTAAATAATGAATTTTTATCCCTAATGTTGGTATCTTTGGGTTTGTCAAAGACTAGATTGCTATAGATGTACCCTTTTTTGTCCTTTGTATCTAATCTCTTCCACTGATTGACCGTTCTATTTCTTAGCCAATACTAAATGGTTTTGGTGACTGCTGCTATATAATATAGCTTTAGATCAGGTACACCTAGACTACCTTCATCTCACTTTTTTTTTTCATTAGTTCCCTTGCAATTCTTGACCATTTATTCTTCCATATGAATTTTGTTGTTGTTTTTTCTAGGTTATTAAAATAGTATCTTGGGAGTCTGATTGGTATAGCACTAAATAAATAAAATAGTTTGGGGAGTATTGTCATCTTTATTATATTCGCCCAGCCTATCCAAGAGCACTAAATGTCTTTCCAATTATTTAAATCTGACTTTATTTTTGTGGCAAATGTTTTGTAATTTTTCTCATATAATTCCTGACTATTCTTTGGTAGATGGATTCCCAAATATTTTATACTCTCAACATTTGTTTGGAATAGAATTTCTCTGTGTATCCCTTGCTGTTAGATTTTGTTGGTGATATGTAAAAATTCTGAGGATTTATGTGGATTTATTTTGTATCCTGCAACTATGCTAAAATTCTGAATTATTTCTAATAGCTTTTTAGCAAAGTCTTTGGGGTTCTCTAAGTATACCATCATGTCATCTGCAAAGACTGATAGTTTGATTTCCTCATTTCCTACTCTAATTCCTTGAATCTCTTTCTCGGCTCTTATTGCCGAGGCTAGCATTTCTAGTACTATATTGAATAGTAATAGTGATAGTGGGCAACCTAGTTTCACTCCTGATCTTACTGGGAAAGGTTGCAGTTTATTTCTGTTGCATATTATGCTTATTGATGGTCGAAAATATTCTCCTGATTATTCTAAGGAATAGTTCATTTATTCCTATACTCTCAAGCATTTTTAGTAGGAATGGATGTTGGATTTTATCAAATGCTTTTTCTGCATCTATTGAGATGATCATATGGTTTTTATTAATTTGATTATTAATATGGTCAATTATACTAATAGTTTTCCTAATTAAACCAGCCCTGCATTCCTGGTATAAATCCCACTTGATCATAGTCTATTGTCCTGGGGATGATTTTCTGAAGTCTTTTTGCTAATATCTTATTTAAGACTTTAGCATCAATATTCATTAAGAAGATTGGTCTATAATTTTCTTTCTCAGTTTTCGATCTACCTGGTTTAGGTATCAGTACCATGTCTGTGTTATAAAAGGAGTTTGGTAGGACTGCTTCATCCCCTATTTTTTTTTTCAAATAGTTTAGATAACATTGGGGCTAATTGTTCTTTAAATGTTTGGTAGAATTCACATGCAAATAAATCCATCTGGTCCTGGGGATTTTGTCCTGGGGAGTTGATTAATAGCTTGTTCTATTTCTTTTTCTGAAATGGGACTATTTAAGCAATTTATCTCCTCCTCTGTTAATTTAGGAAGCCTATATTTTTGGAGAAAGTCATCCATTTCACTTAAGTTATCAAATTTATTGGCATAAAGTTGGGCAAAGTAACTCATTATTTCTCTAATTTCCTCTTCATTGGTGGAAAGATCCCCCTTTTCATTTGTAAGACTAACAATTTGATTTTCCTCTTTCCTTTTTCTGATCAGATTTACGAAAGGTTTATCTATGTTAGTTTTTTTTTTTCATAAAACCAACTGTTGGTTTTATTTATTAATTCAATAGTTTTTTTTTACTTTCAATATTATTGATTTCTCCTTTTAATTTTTGTATTTCTAGTTTGATTTTTGGTTGGGCGTTTTTAATTGGGTCTTTTTCTAGCTTTTTAAGTTGTAGGCCCAATTCGTTAATCTTTTTTTTCTCTATTTTGTTCAAATAAACCTCTAAACATAAAAAAAATTTCCCCTTATTACCACTTTAGCTGCATCCCACAGATTTTGGTATGATGTCTCATCATTGTCATTATCTTGGGTGAAAGTATTAATTGTTTCTATAATTTGCTGTTTTACCCAGTCATTCTTTAAGATGAGATTATTCAGTTTCCAATTACTTTTTGTTCCATTTACCACTAACTTCTTTTCCTTTAGAAAGTTAGATGCTATACCACTTGGTGCATATATGTTTAGTATTGATATGGCTTCATTGTTTATGCTACCTTTTAGCAGGATAGTTTCCTTCCTTATATCTTTTAATTAGATCCACTTCTCCTTTTGCATGCTCTGAGATAAGGATGGCTACCCCTGCTTTTTTGGCTTTACCTGAAGCATAATAGATTCTGCTCCAACCTTTTACCTTTACTCTGTATGTATCTCCCTGCTTTAAGTGTGTTTTCTCTACACATAGTGTAGGGTTCTGATTTTTGATCCAGTCTGCTATCTGTCTCTGTTTGATGGGAGAGTTCATCCCATTCACATTTACAGTTAAAATTACTAATTCTGTATTTCCTGCCATCATATTATCCCCAGATTATGCTTTTTCCCTTGACTCCCCTGAACCCCTTCCCTGATATTTAATTTATAGACCCAACTTGTGACGCACAGCCCTCCCTTTTTTAGTATCCCTCCCCCCCTCCTTCCAAGTCCCTTTCCTTTTCTTGTGCCCTTCCCTTATTCCCCTTTTCCTTTTCCCTTTTCCTCTCCCCCCTTTTAATGAAGTGAGAATGAATTCTATGAAAAACAAATATGTCAATTATTTACTCTTTGAGCCTCTTCTGATGAGAGTAAGATTTACACAATTTTTCTCCCTCTGTCCAAATTCCCTCAGATATGGTATATTTTCTATGCCTCTTCCTGGGATGTAGTTTCCCTCTTTTTATCACACCTTCCCTTTACAACTCCCCCCTTTTTTTAAATATCAGTAAAATCAAATTACCTATGCGGACTTTCTATATATCCACAACAGAGATACAGTTCTCAAGGGTTCTGTGTACCTTTTTCTGTTTCTCTTCAGACTTGTGGATGTAGATCAAATTTTTTGTTTAAATCTTTTTTTTTTTCTTAGAAACAAATGGAATTCCTCTGTTTCATTGAATGACCATCTTCTTCCATATAAGAAAATGCTAAACTTAGCTGGGGAGTTTATTCTTGCTTGCAATCCTTGGTCTTTTGCCTTTCGGAATATCAGATTCCAGGCCCTTTGATGTTTTAATGTGGAGGCAGCCAGATCTTGAGTGACCCTTATTGTGGCCCCTTGATATTCAAATTGCTTTTTTCTAGCTGCTTGAAATATTCTTTCCTTTGTGTGGTAATTCTGCTGCTTAGCCACAATATTCCATGGATTTTTTTTTTTAAGGGTCTTTTTCAGAAGGAGTTCTATGAATTCTTTCCACCTCTATTTTCCCTTCTGTTTCTATTATCTCTGGACAGTTTTCTTTGATGATTTCCTCTAAAATAGAATCTAGGCTCTTTTTTTGGTCATAGTTTTTGGGAAGTCCAGTGATTCTCAGATTATCTCTCCTAGATCTATTTTCCAGGTCTAAAGATTTTCCTCCCCCTCCCTGGTAGTGCTTCAGAGGTGATTAGCAGGGCAGTGCTTTGAGGGTGCTGTGTGTCCTAGCAAATTTCCTGAGGTTTAAGACTGAACAGTAATGGTGACACAAAGCTCAGCCAATGTGTCCCAGTGGGGCATGGATGTCAGCAGCTGAAGTGAAAAGCCCCTGCACTCAAACTGGAAGTGTCTGCCCTGAAACCACAGTCCCTATTTCAAAGGTTCTGCTTCTCTGGGACTTCCCGGGGCTGAGTTCCACAGCCTCCAGTTGAGCAAGGCACTATGTGTTACCTTGGGCCGTGTCCGTCCGCTTTTCAATCTCTTAACTACCTCCAGGTGAAAGCCTGGACAGCCTAAGTCAGCCACACCTACAGTGCCTAGATCTGTTGAGTCACTTCCAGATTGGGGTGGTTCTAGTATCTGGCTTTATATTTTAAAGTGGCTTGATTTCTCTTCTGAACTGCTGTTTTTATAAGCAGAGAAGAGCTAACAGCCTGTGCCAGATTCTTCTATCTCAGTGGCTTCTCTGATCCCAGAGTTCTCCCCAGCCCGAACAGAGCAGTGTGCTAGCACCTCACCCTGTCTGCTCTGGCCTTTTTTCTTCCTCCCCTGGGAACCGACCTTTTCTGTTGAAATTCCAGATTCTCTTCAGATGGTAAGTCATGCTTCCAGTCCTTGTGGTTTCTATCAGTCCAGCATTATTTTTGAGGCTGATGGTAATGAGGGGAGAAGGGACTTCACAAAATTGGTGTATCTTCTCCAACATCTTGGCTCCGCCCCCCTACTGGAATTCTCAATCCATGGCTGATAAGGAGGAACCACTGGTCAGAAAGATATAATAGGGGTTTCTTTCCTAGCAGTGATATGGTACTCTATTGCTTTGCCCATACTTAGAAAAGGAGAGAAAAAAATGGAATAAATTATCACATGGTAAAGAGTCAAGAAAAATATTTTACAGGAGAGGGGAGGAAGGCAGAGTTGAAAGGGAAAGAGTGAGTCTTGCTGTCATCAGATGCAATCTTGGGTGACAGGATTAGGAAGAGCACCAGCACAATCTAGAGCAGAAAAAAAAAATTAATGTAGTCACTCACAGACCAAAGCACATATCAGGAAAATAGTGAACACCTCTCATTAGATCATATCACCTTGAAAGACCTGAAAACTTATTGGTTCCTAGAAGTATCTTTGAAAACAGATGCACAAAAAACCTGAAGTTTGGGACAGTGTACCCTCTACTCTGGAAGAAGGGTCTTACTTAAACAGAGTTAAAATTCTATTAATAGTTTGGGGAAATGAGCAAACAATGTAAAAATAACTAATTTAGTAATATTTTCATTTTCTTCTTGTCCTCAATTATATTTTAATTTTATGCTTCCAGAAAATAATTTCAATCATGTATTTATTTTTCATGCTTTCCTTTCCTTTAATGAACCTATACACATCATTTTTCATGTACAGATGGTTTCACATTTATAAAACATATCACACCTATCTCTTTGCCTCTATTCCCCTTGTCATTCTTGGGAATTCAAATTCTTACACTCACCCTCTGGACTGTAACAAAATATTTATATGAAATATTTCTGTTCCTACTCTCTCTTGACTCCCTTCCATCCATCCTTTAGATTGTCAGTGAAGTTTCCTATGCAAAATAATAATAATAATAATAATGAAAAACATTTATATACTTCTTTTATAATTGCAAATGATACAATATATCCCATTTAATCTTTACAACAAATCTGAAAGATAGATGATATTTTTAACCCATTTTAGAGATGAGAAAACTGAAATTAAATTGTTTGCCAAGGAAATATATTTTTTAAGTGAAAGAGGCAGGAATGAAGCTTGGGTCTTTCTTCTTCTTCTTTCTTCTTCTTCTTCTTCTTTTCTTCTTCTTCTTCTTCTTCTTCTTCTTCTTCTTTTCTTCTTCTTCTTCTTCTTCTTCTTCTTCTTCTTCTTCTTCTTCTTCTTCTTCTTCTTCTTCTTCTTCTTCTGCTTCTTCTTCTTCTGCTTCTTCTTCTTCTTCTTCTTCTTCTTCTTCTTCTTCTTCTTCTTCTTCTTCTTCTTCTTCTTCTTCTTCTTCTTCTTCTAGTATTTCTTTCCCAAATACTGACCTTACTGCAAAAGCTTCTAGCATATCCCCAATGTATATAAAGCTTATTGATGATTTTAGATATATACTAATTATATATACATATATATATTTACATATATATATATAAAATCAATTATATTTAGGTAGATATTAATTATAAGGAAAAGTTCATTTAATCCTATGTTATTTAATATTCATAATAGGAATAAGTATAGTATTTTGTCAAAAACTTTTTCTGCATCTATTGAGATAATCACATAATTGCTGTCAGTTTTATTGTTTATGTGGTCAATTATGCTGATAGTTTTCCTAATATTGAAACAGCTTTGTATTCCTGGTAAAAATCTCATGTGATCATACTGCATTATCTGTGTGCTAAATTGCTATAATATCTATTATTAATATTTTATTTAATATTTTTGAATCAATATCCATTAAAATTCATTTATAAATTTCTTTCTCAATTTTGGCTCTTCCTTTTTTAGGTATAAGCACCATATTTGTATCATAAAAAAGAATCTGGCAAAACTCTTTCTTTGCCTATTTTCCCAAATATTTTATTAAGTATTAGGATGAATTGTTCTTTAAAGGCTTGGTAAATTTAATTGTAAATCCATATGACCCTAGAAATTTTTTAGGGGGGGTCTTTGATGGCTTGTTCAGTTTTTTTTCCTAAAATGGGATCATTTGAATATCATTCTTCCTCCTCTGCTAATATCAGAAGTTTATATTTTAATAAATATTCATCCATTTCATTTTCATTATCAGTTTATTTCAAGCACAATTAGATAAAATAGCTCTTAATTATTGTTTTAATTTCCTCTTTACTGGAGATGAAATTACTCTTTCTATTTCTAATACTGGTAATCTTTTTAAAAATCAAATCAACTAAAAGTTTAGCTATTTTGTTGATTGTTTTATAAAATCATTGTTTAGTTTTATTAGTTAAATATTTTCAATTTTATTAATCTCTACTAATTAGAGATTTCTAATTTGTTCTTTTTTCTATATTTTTAGTTGTATGGTCAGTTCATTTATCTCCTTTATTTTATTCTTGTAAACTTTTAAAGATTTAGCTTTACCTAAATACTACTTCGTCTATATCCCATAAATTTTGAGATGTATAATTAATGTTATTCTTTTTCATGAAGTTATTGATAGTTTCTATGATTTATCATTTGATGAACTCATTCTGGAGCAGTAGATTGTTTAGTTTTGATTAATTTTAAGCTAACTTTTCCTGGCCCTTTATTACATATAATTTTTATTGCATCATGATATGAAAGAATGCATTTAATAGTTTGTCTTCTTGCATTTGAATTGAAGTGTTTATGTCCTAATGAATGGTCATTTTTGTGTAGGAAACTGAGTTCATCAGAGTTAAGTGACTTTTCCAGGGTCACACAGCTACTAAATGTCTGATGCCAGATATGGTCTTCCTTAGGTCTTCCTGACTCCAGATGCAAATTCACTATTTGCCAACCTAACTGCCCTTGGTGAGCATATATTAAGTCAAATTGATCACGATATCTAGAACCAAGAGTTATTTTCAATATCAATTTCTTCAATATCTATCAGCTTCTATCAATATCTAATTTCTTTGTCTTACACATAAGGAAACTAAAGCCTAAGTATCTTAAGTGACTTTGCCAAGATGGCAGAAGTGGGATATAGCAGAATCTGTGTTAATAGATAAGCATGTGCTTTCTTATATAGTATCTTGATGTGATAAAGAGCTTTATCTGCAGATATCCAGGCACATTTGCTTTCCATTGAGAAAGTATTGACACAACATTGCTTCACATAAGTGAGATTCGCATAGAAGGAAAATAAAAAAGGATACAAAATTTGTTCCATACTGATGGCTAGATTAACTGAGCATTGCAGGTCATACAGTGAGGCCACATCGTGTTAGACAGAGAATTGGGCTTGAGAGAGGAAGACATGAATTTTTCTCCATACCATCACCTAACAAATATACACACTTTGAATGTCTGAACTTAGGCAAGTCATTTATCTTCTCAGTGCTCTAGAACAGAAATATCAAACAAGCCATGTAAGCTGTCTGTAACACTTCCCAATACACTCAAACCCCACTAACACATATTTGGGAAATATGTAGTAAAATGAATGAAAATATAAGAAAGCATAATGTTATGTATATAGTAACTCAATGTACAAGCTTGATGGGATTTTCATGCATGGTTTAGTGGCCCTTATTTTAATACCTTTGATACCATTGCTCTAGACCAGAGATTCTTGGTTTTTTTTCCACTTAGAGCCCTCTTTTGCCCCAAAAATGTTTATATGACCCAAGTTATATAGATATATAAAATAGGGACACAAAGCAAAAGTTTACTTAAAATAAATCATACTTTTGCAATTCCCACATTCAGCTATGAAATTCCATGAAGGGTCATAAATCACAGTTTTAAAAGTGGGGTGTAATTTGCAGAGGATTTCCAAATCTGCATTTGTAGATGGAATTTTCTCACCTGTGAGTTTACTAAACTCCTAAAATCACATTGTCTAATCCCTATCCACAAGTCTCATAAACTTTCCTTTGTATGTGTTTATGAGATCAAACTAATTTTTTAAATCTTCCTTGTATCCTTTTTTCCCCCTTGAATCTTGCTTTGACTTCAGATTCTTATCTTTGGATTGTTTGGCATTTCATGGAATACCATGGATTCCAGTTACTCCCTCTTGCTACCTGTATTCATCCAGGAAAAGGCCATTCCTCTTTTTGCTTTTTATTCACACTCTGTATCTGTACAAACCATAATCTCCCTCCTAACCTATTTATATAAAGTATTCCTTGATTCTAGCTCTTAAACTAAGAAGATCACTTCAGTCTTTCATGTCTCTGCTCTGGACATATCATATATCCTATAAAACGACAATTTCAACCAGTCTATAATTTATAACCTTCTTTGGTCAGAAATGGATTTATTACATTGAAATTTCACATCACAACCTCTCAAAACTATTTGAGGAGAGGGAAATATTTTTTATCTTCATATTCTTAACACTTAGTAGAGTGCCTACCACACAAGAAACACTTTCAGAAATACTTTTTGAAAGAATTATTAAATATACTTTTTGCATATTATATTTTGGTGATGTACAAGTTGTATAGAACTGTATAATTCACAAAGGACATCATCATATCTTAACTTCAGTTATCTCACTCAGCAACTAACCAGTAACCATAATTGGGAAATCACATTGACTTCACTTTCTAAGATCAAAGGGACCTTTCCTATTTGAGAGGATACATCAGAAAGAACTGCCAACATATTATTTTCATAGCCCAGGTTGTTTCATTCTGAGCAGATACTCATACACAATGGAGGTAGCTCAGATATTCTCTATTTTCCCCACTTACTTTTTCTTTAGCTTGTCTGTTAATTGATTTATGTTTATTTTTCCATTTGTATAAGTCATTCTTCCAGGTAAGACAATTATTACCTCTATCACCACAATTGTTAGGGACTTTCCTTGTTCCACCCAACCCCTAATATATCTTTTCTAAAGATCTTTTTGTTAAAAAAAATTTGTCACAAGACCAAGCTCCTGGGCGTTTTGTATTCTTAACATATAGTGTTATCTTTTTTTGTATTTGTCTTCAGAGACCAGCATCATTATCTCTTTACAGGTGTCCTAAAAGGCCATCACTTCTGTGCAGGAATACTGAACACTTTTTAATGACCTAGTATCAAATAAAAATTAAAACCTTAATAATATACTCAATTTTCAAGAATTGTGAAAATGAAAGACTGCATTAGTCCAAATCACCAAATGTTCACAATGAGTTTTTAATTCAAAGTATATCTAAGATCTCCCACTAGCATTTATCTCAAGTACTATGCAAAGATTTTTTTTAAATTCATGTTATCATTATATTTTATCCTTACAACATCCTTGGTAAAAGGAACTAATGTCATTCTTACTTTACAATTGAAGAACCTAAGGCAAAGATTAAGAGACTTGCCTATGGTCACATACTTATGAGATATGTAAGGCTACATTTGAATGCAGTTCTTCAGGATTGTATCCTCAGCACCTGGTCTATTGCCTCACCTAGTTATTTATTCAAAAGAAAATGTACACCCTGAAATAATTTTAAAATAGAAATGTAATAGACAGCTTAAACTTCTTGTTTCATTAAGAAGGTAAGATTTTTAAATGATTCATTTCAGAGGTTTTACTAATGTAAGGTTTAGGAATTAGCACCTGAAAGTGATGAATTTCTTTTTTTATCTTATTTCCTTTCACCTGCCTACCCCTTGATGAAGGTGCTAATGAGCAATGAAATGACCAAAAAGCAAGCAAAGTTAGAAGAGAAAGGGGCACAGATTTTACAAAATTGAATAATCATCCTTGAATAATTGAGAGTTATTTGACATAACTGTCTAGTAACTGAAAGGTCTAGAGAAGCAAAGAAAAGTACTATGAGTTTCCATAATTTCAATGCTCACAAGACTAAATATTCTTTAAAAAATAAATTTCACCCCTTCACTGTTGTGTAGATAGATAAATGCAGAGTAGGAAAATCCATTTCTAGAATATAAAATATGAATTAAAAAGGAAATAAGAAAATGGGATATAAAATTAGAGGAACATTTAATTACTAAGGCACCAACATGTTTTCAATTACATTCTAGTGATATAAATGATATAGTCATTGTGTTGAGAAACCGAAAAAAGAAGATGATTGTACAATTCTGTGTTTGTGTGTACATACCTATCTGCACATATATGCATAAATTAGTAAAATCTCATTTCCTTAAAATGTAAAGTGCTGATAAAGGATATAAAGAGGAAATTTTCAAAGGAAGGAAAGCAAGCTATCAATATTCATATGGAAAAAGACTGCAAATTGATGAGTAAGTATTAAAAATCATGATGATTCTAGATTTCCAAATCACACCCATCATAATGGCAAAATTGACAAAAACGAGGATGTTGGTGAACAGGCACAGTAATAAAATTTTGGTGAGGCATGAATTAGGCCAACAAGAGAGAAAATTGAAATCATCCCCAAATGTCATTAATATGTGCATATCCTAAGATCTCACTATACCAATAGTAGATACACAGAGGCAAAAACAAGAATTAAAAGAAAACCAAGAATAATAGCAATAAGAACAAAGACAAGGACAAGAAGACCAGGAAAAGAAGGAGGCAGAAGAGGAGAAGGAGGAAGACTAGTTCAGTTATCCTTTTTCTTATAAGATGTTTCACATTCTCTTCTACCTTTTTAATTCTTTACATTGTGTTTTATTATTTATTAGTCTCATAACTTAATTGGCTTCACTTTGCCCAATTCTAATTTTCAAAGAGTCATTTTTTGCTTCTGGATCTTATTTTCTAGTTGGTTGCCTCTTTTCATAATTGTCTATTTTTCTTTGTCCTTTTTTGTCTGTTTTCAGTTTTGTTTTTCCTCAATCTCTCTCATTTGATTTTTAAAGATTCTTTTAAAATCTTCTATAAAATTAAATCTTCTTGGACATCCAATTTCTTTGAACCCTAGAATTAAGTTGGACTATATCATTTATATCACTAGAATGTAATTGAAAACATGTTTGTGCCTTAGTAATTAAATCTTCCTCTAATTTTATATCCCATTTTCTTATTTCCTTTTTAATTCATATTTTATATTCTAGAAATGGATTTTCCTACTCTGCATTTATCTATGTATGTATGTATATATATATATATATATATATATACATATATATATACACACACACATATGTATATATATGGGGTGTATCTAATATGTTCATTTATATATAAAAAAGGTATGTATACATTTATCTTTTGCCTACAGTCATGAATTATGACTTAAGTGATGTGAACATTACTTCCCTGGACAGTTGCAATTTATAGCACTACAACCATTACTATAGATTCTCATAAGAATACTGCAACCAATTTTATTCCTATTCCTCCCCAAAAAAGAAAAAAAAAAAAGAAAAGGAAAAAATGTGTAGCCATTATTTTTCTAATTTTTTTCTGAATCTTCAAGGCACATAAATTTAGCTATCCTGCTTTACACCTTTGATATCCACCTGATCCCTAAAACTCTCACCTGTGGCTTCAAGAAACTGTAGCATGTACTGCAATCAGGCCCAAAATAGTAAACTATTTTGACAGACTGCCTAAACAAGGTTGAGGTTAACCAAGGGATCTCAAATACTACAATGTTTGTGTGTGAGGGGTCTATCCAAGAAGGTAAAGACTTACCTCATGGAATGAGAGTATGAGAACAATTTGTTCCAATGCTCATGAAGGCAGCTGAAGCAGGTGTTGTGGAGCAATTAGAGCTTGGTTAGACATTAAAGACACCAAAATCATCTCTTGCATCTCAAGACATCACCAGGTGTCTTGTATCTGTCCTGCCTTTGATCAGTGCTGACTCTAGCAGAGAGAGTGAGGCTAATGACTTCAAGCAGTTCTGCCTTACATAAATTAAATTTACACAGTAATCAAAAGACATTACAATACCATGTTTACCATTTCTATCCTGAAAGCCTTGTGATGAGGAGCAAATAAAGAAGCAGCAGGTGCAGATACACTAGGATCCATAGTCACAACCTTCCACACAGACAACCCAGATTGTGGGATTGTCTTCTCACTGGTAGCAGCAATGGGATATGACAGCCTCCTGGATGTGTGAGCAGCCTTTTAAGGTTCACCTTGCTCTTTTACATGTGAAGAAAGGGAGTAAAAAAGGAGTGCTAAAAATTACCTGCTTACCCAATCCTGGCCTGATTATCGTGGAGGTAGGTATCCTATTCTGTGATCAAGACACTAAAAAATGTTCAAAAACTTCTGAGAAGTTGATCCACTCACCATCAGTACATAGAATGTGTACATACTTACAGATAATAAAAAAGCTAATAAACTTGAAATAAAAAATAGCTCTTGTTGCAAGAAAACTCAACAGTATTGCATCCAAATGGCAGCCCTGAGTGAAACAAGACTGGCAAATGAAGAACAGCTTACTGAAGTAGGAGGTGGATACACGTCTCTCTGGAGTGGCCATAGTGAAAGGAAATACTGTGAAGCTGGTGTAGTTTTTGCTATCAAAACTAATCTAGTAAACAAACTCACATGCCTTCCAAGAAAAGGGAATAAGGGGTTCATAGTAATGCAATTGTCACTTACAAGAAAATGCCAAGCCACCATACCAGTACCTATATTCCCACTGTGATGAATCCTAATGAGATCAAAGAAAAATCTCATGAACACATGGAGATTCTTATCATCAATGTGCCAAAAAAAGACAAGTTTATAGTTCTGGTGACTTCAATGTTATACTATGCTCAAAGTACCAGATGTGTCAGGGAGTTCTTGTGAAGAACAGAATTGGAAAAAGCAACACCAATGGTCATTCACTGTTGAATGCGTGTGCATCTCATGACATTATCATCATCAACATTGTATTTTGTTTACCTATACTGTGAGGGTGCACTCTCATAGCGGAAAAACATTGGTTTTTATTAAATTATGAAATTTTAAGGAGAAGAGAAAGGTCTTCTGGGAGCAGAACCAAGACGGCAGAGTGAACATAGAAAGCAACTCGAGCTTTCCCAGTTTCCCTTAAAAACAAAAAGAATCATAGCTCTGAACAGAGTCTAACAGAATGAAACCATTCTCCAATTAAAGATAGATTGGAGAAACTTCAAGAAAGATCAGTATTACTGAGGTAAGTAGTAAAGTTGTTCAGCATAGCTCAGATGGAGTCTGAGAGAGTCAGTCAGTGAAAGGCTCTTAATCATAACAGAACAGCTACTGGGACTCTCTATCCTGGCCCAGTAGTGAAACATATCAGTTGGGTAGCCACCAGTCCCAACTCAGATGGCAAATACTTAGAAAACAGGTGTTTCTTGGAAAGAACAGGCAAAGCTAGTCCCTGAAAACAAAAGCTGTGCTCAAAGCCAAGCTTCAGAGCTGTACAGGAAACTTGGGAATGTGCCCTCTTTATACCAAGAGCAGAGCTCCAACATAAAAGTAAACAAGGAGGAAATCCCAAAATAAAAGGAAAGAAAATCTTGAAAAAGAAAAGAATCTTGACCATAGAAAGTTACGATGGTGAAAGGGAAGACCAAAATGCCAATTCAGATAAAGACAAAATATGCACAGAGGAAATCTCAAAGAGTAATGTGAAGCCAAAGATGCTTCTTGGAAGTCCTCATAAAATACTTTAAAAAGCAAAAAAGAAATACAGAAGAAAGATGAGAAAGAAATGAGAGATGGAAGAGAGAATCAATAGTTTGGGGAAAGGAAGGCATTTCTTTAAAAATATATATCATAGGCAGAATGCAAAAAAAAAAATCCACTGAAGAAAACAAGATAGGTTGAACAATTCTCAATATATATCATCAATAAATACTGAAGCTCTTGACTATTTACCTCAAAGTCAAGTCAGTCACTCCCTAGCTGAAGTTCCAACTGAAGAAGACGTTTTCAATGTCATTATTCAACTTTGGTGTGATGAAGTGCTGGGTACTGATTCTATCATAGATGAGATTTACAAGATGGAGAGTCCATTGCTCTTACAAAAAGTGACTGAAATTTACCAGATTACATGGCAAAAGGAAGCTATACCTTAAGGGATCAAGGATGCCTCCATTGTTCATCTTTATAAAGGTTAAAGGGAATAGATTGTCCTATAACAATCAAAGGGGCTTTTCTCTCTTATTCATTGCTGGCAAAATTCTTGCCAGTATCCTTAATAGGATGACTCTACACCAAGAAAAAAGTCATCCACCTGAGAGCCAATGTGACTTCAAATGAAGCTGCCCTTTACAACAGTTCACATGGAGTTTGCTGCCAGGAAAAATTCCAGGAGCAAAAGGTCTGTAAACAGCATTTATAGATCTGACTAAGGTTTTTCATATGTTCAGTCATGAGGGCTTATGGAAAATTATGTCAAAATTCAGTTACCCAGAGAAGTTCATCAGTACAGTATATCAATTTTATGATGGCATGCTTGCCCAGGTTTTGGACAATGTGTGATGTTCTCAAGCTTTTGCAGTTAACAATGGAGTGAAATAAGACTGGGTACTTCCTACCATGCTTTTTATCATGATGTTTTCAGCCATGCTGTCAAATGCCTTCAATGAGTACAAACGTAATTAAAAATGGGCTACTGAAATTCTTCAACCTGAAAAGATTACAAGCCAAAACTAAAGTGGAGAATGTGCATGTTTTTTGTTGTTGTTGTTTGTTTGTTTGTTTTGTTTTGAAGTGTTTATCACCCAGTTCAGACTTCAAAACTGAGATTCAATAAATTATACATTGATTCTCTGCTACTTATATTAACTTTTACCTAACAATTAACACCAAGAAAACACAGATCTTCCATCAACAGCACCAGTCCATCCATATGTAGGACCATCAGTTACAGCAAATAGTAAAGTTTTGAATATTGTGGATAAGTTCACTTACCTTAGCAGTATGTTTTCCAGAGATATCTACATTGATAATAAAATCAACACAAACATTGCCAGGCTAGCTCAGTATTTGGGAGGCTCTAAAGAAAAGTGGGGAAGAGGAGAGACTGACTACCAAACTGAAAATCTAGAGTCTTTAGACTGAACTCCTGTGAATCATAGGCAATATAACAGAGCCATGCCAGGAAACTCAATTGTTTCCATTTGATTTGTCCTAGGAAGATTATGAAAGTCAACTGGCAGGATAAGTTACAGATACTGAGGTCCTTTCTCAAATTAAACTGACAAGTATTCCAACTGTACTACAGAGAACACCATTGGGCTAGCCACATTGTTCAATTGACAAATGTACACTTGGTCAGAAAAAATTATTTTATGGAGAATTCACACAGGGCAAGTGCTCACATAGTGGTCAGAAAAAAGCAATACAAGGACACTCTCAAGGTCTCTTAAGAATTTTATAATTGTTTATATGACATCAAAGACACTGGCACTGAACCGCCCAACATGCTGTATCCACATCAGAGCTCTATGAGCAAAGGAAATAGAATTAGTCCAAAGGAAACACAAAATGTGCAGAATTAGAAAACTTGCTCTGTATGTTCATAGAAACTATTTGTCTCTGACCTGTGGCAGAGAATTTCAAGCTCATATTAGTCATCATTAATGATGGTATGGGATATTGCAACTTCTGAGACTATTGCAACTAGGAGACTATGAATAGTAGAGGGTACTATTAAGGATCAATTTTCATTGACTTTATAAGAATACCCAGGTTTTAGGTATTCTATGTGTCAAATCCTTAGGCAATGTGTAGTATATTTGCCAAAAACATTTTTATAATCTAGCTTCCAACTTCCTCCATGACTCTTTTCAGATCTCCTGCATATTATAGTTTTAGGCATCATACTATCATGTATACGTAACCTTTTAAACAAATGAGAAAAACCAGGGAAAATATGTAAAATGATTTGCCTAACACCATATGGCATTGGGAAAATCAGATAAGCAGAAACAAGATAGAAATGAAAAACACAATGGAAAGGCATTTAGTAAAGCAACACCAGGAAGAACAGTATTCTATGAGTAAAATATATGATTTATTTTTGCATTTGAACTTTTTAAATCCAGTGCTCTATAATAATGAACAAAATAAAATAACCAATTATCTTACAGTCCTACAGTTCAGGCATATCTCAATCTCTATGTGATACAGAGATGTAACCTTGTTATAAGACAGATATTTAGAACCCTATTAAAATTTATGACACATTGATGATGACCTAAAATGCTGTCCCAAAGAACAATCTTCTTAATGGTATTTTTTCCACAAATTTAGTTCTTATCATTAGGTTTAAAAAGTAGCAACTCCTGTCCAGAATAGGGAAGACCTGATATAGTAAACACTGAAGTTTTTAAAAATGATGGATTGATTAAATTAGTTTTTAATGAGGTTTGTTTTTCATACCTCAACTTGGACCTTTTATCTACTTGTTCCAAATTTGCATTTGCCTCTCAAACTGCAATGTTATACTCTTATCCATAATTCTTACAGTTACATTTTTTCCATCATTCTCTACTTTATCTATAACTTTGGTATCTCAATCATTGGATCATATTTTGGTATACGCTGTAGGAAGTTTATGCAGTTTCTAGCAGACAACTTTCTAGTTTTTCAACAATTGTTTCAAATAGTGAGTTCTAGATCCAGGAATTTGGATTTTTCATTTTATCAGACATTAAATTACTATGGTCATTTTATTATTGTTGATTCATTTTAGTTCTGTATGAATCTTTGTGATTCCATTTAGGCTTTTCTGGGCAAAGGTACTTAAATAGTTTGCCTTTTAATTCTTCACTTATTTTAAGCAGATGATGAACTAAGTCCAATAGGTTAAATGACTTGTAATGGGTCTCACAATTAAATGCGTGAGTGAATCAACTGGGAAGATGAGTCTTACTGAGTCCAGATTTGGCACTCTATCCACCTTAATACTCTATCAACTGCTCCACCTAGCTGCCCTCTTTAGTCATTTATCAAAGCATTTTGTATACTTACTCTGGTAAACTGTTTTATCATTCTAATTCATAGCCAAGATCAGATGATTTGATGATTTATAGCTTTGTAAAATTGTTTGAAACAGCAGCTCTAGGTCTCCTTCCTTCTCATTTTTAATTGATTTCCCTTTAGTGTTTTTTTTTTATCTTTTCTTTTTCCAGATCAGTTCTGTTATTGTTTTTTTTTTTTTTTCCAACTCTATAAGAGAGTTTTGTTAGCTTGATTGATAACAGCATCTAATAAGTAGACTAGCTTAGGTAAAATTATGAAATTGTCATATTGATTCTATTTATCCATGAGAAAGTAATAATTTTAATTGTTTAATATAATATCCTTATTTATGTGAAAAATATTTGGAAATTGTGTGAATATAATTCTAGGGTTGTGTGAAATTGCTTTAATTTATATTTTAAAAAAAGGCAGTTTGACTTGATGTTGAGAAACGACCAAAATTATATCATTATCTTGGGTAAAAGGTACATTGTGCTTAATTGTAGTTCATTAGTACAATATGAGCTCGGGAGGTTTTACTAGAAGCCAGGCACAAATAGTCCATATGAATATTTGGAAGGGAGGTATTTCTAAAACATAAGACAGGCATGCCAAGCTAGGTATCCTGTGCCAGGATCTCCCATGTGTCACAATAAATCCCAAAGTTTGTCAAAGTTACCTTGAGGATATCCTTGTATTCCTTCTTCTCACCTCTGATTGAGCACTTGCTTTGTGTTGGTTTTCTATAAAATAATATTTTTTTTAAATTTTATTTATAAATTTTTGACAGTATATATGCATGAGTAACTTTTATAACATTATCCCTTGTATTCATTTTTCCAAATTATCCCCTCCCTCCCTCTACTCCCTCCCCTTGATGATAGGCAACCCCATACATTTTACATGTGTTACAATATAACCTAGATACAATATTTGTGTGTAAATACCATTTTCTTGTTGCACATAAAGTATTAGATTCCGAAGGTATAAGTAACCTGAGTAGATAGACAGTAGTGCTAACAATTTACATTCACTTCCCAGTGTTCCTTCTCTGGGTGTAGTTGTTTCTGTCTATTATTGATCAACTGGAAGTGAGTTGAATCTTCTTTATGTTGAAGATATCCACTTCCATCAGAATACATCTTCATACAACATTGAAATGTACAGCGATCTTCTGGTTCTGTTCATTTCACTCAGCATCAGTTGTTGTAAGTCTCTCCAAGCCTCTCTGTATTCATCCTGCTGGTCATTTCTTACAGAGCAACAATATTCCATAACCTTCATATACCATAATTTACACAACCATTCTCCAATTGATGGATATCCATTCATCTTCCAGTTTCTAGCCACTATGAAAAGAGCTGCCACAAACATTTTGGCACATACAGGTCCCTTTCCCCTCCTCAGTATTTCTTTGGGATATAGGCCCAATAGCAGCAATGCTAGATCAAAGGGTATGCACAGTTTGATAACTTTTTGGGCATAGTTCCAAATTGCTCTCCAGAATGGTTGGATTCTTTCACAACTCCACCAACAATGTTTTAGTGTCCCAGTTTTCCCACATCCCCTCCAACATTTCTATAAAATAATCTTAGAGGCAAATGTGCACTTGGTATTGAAGTGATGTGGTTAACCTATCAGAATTCTGCTCTAAATTTGTAATATTTGTGAATTCATGGCAGTTTATTTAGAGAAAGTATCTGGTACCTTAATTTGCCAGATGATCTTCATTATTTTCCTAGTACAATTCCAATGGAAGCAATTCAGGTTTCATAGGCATTCAACAATGAGATTAGCATAATGGCACTGCAAATCTTCATTTTAGTAGGCAGTCTAATACCTATTCTCTTTAATACTTTTTTTTAGAGACTTCCAAAAGTACTTAAGCACTCAACCCTATCTTCTCTGTGTACATCCCTGAATATTATACTACCAAGGTAATCAAAATTATCCTGAGTTGTAAAGGGCTGGAACTCTGAAAAGGTATACTTGAATCAAGGACAGCAGATTACTTATAGTTAAGCACCTATGCAGTGTGATTAATTCTCAAGTTGCACATACTTAGTGTAATATGGTGATGTAATAGGATTGCTCAGTATGCTGAAGAAATGTAATCATACTGAAGTATTTAAGGGAGTCTCAGACACAGAGAACTTTCTCAGCCACAGACACAGAGACTTCAGGCTCCAGGCTCCAGATTCCAGACTCCATCTTTGACCAATCACATGGTAGTTATCTGCCTCCTTCACTTCTCCACCTAAAGACCAAGGCCTGTCCTGGTACCCTCCAGAGAGCTAGCCCAGACATTACAGAGTTTTCAAAATTTCTTTATTTTCTTCATATGTAGATGATATGGTCCTGGCTACTGAAGAACCTCTGGTTTTGGGTATTAATTGTTAGGCCAAAATGAGAGGCTGTATTGAGTATACAAACTCTCGCAAAGAAAAAGTTGTGTAACAATTCTCTCTCTACTTTCATCTTGACTTTTAGCTTTTTCAAGTTAAATAATTTCTCATTAATGTGATATCTGACCTTGTTGCCATTTTTATCCTTATTGGAGGCATAGGAAAACACTGAGGAAAAATATTATGCTTAAAAGTATGGGAATAAGCAGACATCCCTGCTTCACGACTCTGATTACTGAGAAAGCACAAAATTATCATCCATTTTCCAGAACTGTGCAAACAAGCCATCATGGAACTGGTGCACAACACCGACAAACATAATCTGGCAAACAAATTTGGCCATGCTCTTTCATAAGTCTTAATGACTGACAGTATCAAAGGCCTTGGTCAGATCAATGAACATTGTATACACAACTCAGTTCTATTATTGGTATTTCTCCTGAAGGAAGCAAATACTATGTGACCATTATTTGTTTTTTCTTAAGACTCATTGGATTTCAAGTATGTAACCATTTTTCAGATGAAGGATGGATCTCTTAAGTAGGATTCTGCCTAGAAGATTTTCATCAATGATTGAGAGACAATTTCCAGTCTATAATTGTCAGAGGACAGCCTATTACCTTTCTTTGTATGGAGATGGACAATATAGGTATCCTTGAACTCCTCAGGGGATAACCTCCTCTTACCACATCATCCATAAAATATCAGTCACTTTTCTAAGAATGTTGGACTATATATTTTGTAAATCTCAGATAAAATAGAATCAATATCAAGAACTTTGATGAATAAGAAGAGTCTAATGTTATCGAAAAACTTTTCTTCAGTTGTATATTTGCCTTCAGAGAGATTAACTTTTATTGAAGGCAAATGTGTAACTTAGAGAGGATAAATTTATGATCCATTCAACGCTCTGTACGACACATCATCTTTGTAATTCTCACATTCTGTCTCTTTTTAAAATGACATAGTCTATTAAATGCCAATGTTTGCTGTGAAGTTTTTTTTTTCATTGAGTTAAAACTAATAATCTTGGTGATGAGAATGTCATGAGACATACAAGCATTCAGTAATAAATGATCATTGCCATTGTTGTTTCTGACTTCATTCTTTCAAAGGACTTACTGCCATGATTGAAAGTTTGTGCCTACTTTAGCATGGAAGTCACCTATAATTACATTCTTATTCTAGTTCAGCAAATTGATGATGAGTCTTTCCTGGCCTTCAAAACATTTTCTTTTTTCTCATCAGGGTTTGTCATGATAGGAATTTACATACTGATGATATTGCTGTAGCACTTTCCTGAAAGTGGCAATCATATTGTTATGATTGGGGAAACACACAAACTTCTTAACTAGCATATACTTGATGTTGACACCTGCATTAACTTAATGGTATTCTTTGTCAATGTAATTACTCCAGAAAAATGTATATCCATCTCAGACTTCAGTAAACTACCCTTCATTTTCCAGTCTTGTTTTATTCAGGGATGCTACATCTATTGAGTTTTCTCATAAGAGTTGCTTATCCTTTAATTCTACTATATTTTAAATTGCCCATTAGCATTTCTAAGGTAGATAAAAATGTAAAAATTATTTGGATGCTTTCTTTTGATGCAAAAACAAATTTGCTTTGAGAAAACAAGTTTCATGAAATAATCAGATTCATTATCTCTTCCAGAATCTTCAGTATTCAGTGACAATGCAAAGGTAAAAAGGAGTGGACTTGACGATAGCTTGAGATATACTGTAAAATCTTGGTATCTTTGATGTCTAACCAAACTCTAAACACTTCACAGAATCTATGTCCATTGCCTTCATACCCCTTTAGAAACAAATTGTTTAATCCATATATTCTTTTATGAAGGTCTTTTCTTGCTTTGGATAGACATCCCTAACTCATGTATGAGTTTAAGCCTTTTGGTTACCCTCAAGATGTATTAGCCTATATGCAAAAAAATAAAAAAAAAAAATAACTGGATGTGGCTTCTGTGCATGCTACAATTTATTGGAACTACAAGTGAGAGTTGAGTGTAAGGTAAACAACAAAGTGGAAAGTACTAAAAAGGGTTCAGTAGCCCTTATACCAGAGGTACTAATCTTTCCATAAAAACTACATTTTGACTACTTATTATTAAAGTCTACAAGATAGTTTGACTTCTTTATAAAAGTAACTTCCCTACTTTTCTGGACCACAAATGGTACTCTTATTTCAGATAAGAGAAGGAGATGGATATACCCTTGAAATTTTAAGAAAGATGTTCTTCCTGATCCTATGATTACAGTTACTTAACAGCAGACATTCCAGAGAATGTTGATCAATTGTCATGAGTGTTGGAAATACTCTCCTATAAATCAGGTTAAATGCAAATTCAAAGTAAAGCTTTACCAGCTGTCTAAGGCTAATCTATATGATACAATATATTCCTGGCCTTTGAGAGGCTTTGGAAACTCACTTATTGGGGGGGGGGGAAACAAAAAACAAAAAACAAAAAAAAAGAAAACTAGTCTTACTAATAAATCATCATGCCTCAAATTATCTTCATCAAGATTTTTATCATAGCAATGCTCTTGAGAAGTAGACTTCCAACTACTTTATATAGTTAGCAGTTATTTTAAATGAAATTACTCTTTAAATATATTTCTTCTGGGCTTATTTGGTAACATAAAAATGTAGATGATTTAGGTGGGTTTGTTTTACATTCTATAATATTTCTAGAGCTATTATTCATTTCAATTTGCTTTTTAATTGATTCTCTAAGATATCCTATATATAGAATCATATGATCTGCAAAGTACTATTATTTTGTTTCCTTATTATGTACTTTTTGCCTCTCAAATTTATTTTTCTTATCACAATAATAGGTAGAATTTCTAATTCAATATTGACCAATGGTGGTGATAGTGGACAACTTTGCTTCACCATTTATTTGTTATGAAAAAAAAACCTTCTAGTTTATGCCCACTACAGATAGTCCTTGATCTGAGTTTTGGATGGACAATACTCATTATTTAAAGAAAGACTTCATTGATTCATATATTTTCTAGAGTTTGTTGTTGTTTTTTTTTTTTTTACTAAGAATGAATGTTGTGTTTTGTCAAAAAGATTTTTGGGCTTCTGTTAATATCATTGAAGTTTCTAAAAATTATTTTTGTTATTAACATGGTAAATGAAGCTGAGTTTTTTGGGTTTTTTTGTTTTTTTGTTTTTTTTGTTTTTTTGTTTTTTTTTTTAATTTAGCCTGCCCTGCAAAAAATGAATTAAAGGAATTGGAATAAGAAATGAGGAAATAAAACTATCACTCTTTGTAAATGATATTATGATATACTTGGAGAATCCTAGAAAATCATCCAAAGACTTACTTGAAACAACTCACAGCTTTAACAAAGTTTCACAATATAAAATAAAGCCACAAAAAACCATCAGCATTTTAATATATCACTGACAAAACCCATCAGCAAGAGATAGAAAGAAAAAATTACATTTAAAATTCCTGCATACAAAATAAAACACTTGAGTATCTGCCTGCATAGACATACATAAGAACTTTATGCACACAATTACAAAATACTTCTCACAAATAAAGTCAGATATGAAGACTTGGAAAAATATCATTTGTTTGTGGCCAAGCCTAGCCAATATATTAAAATAAAAACCCTGACTAAGTGTACTTATTAACTGCCATACCAACCAAACTGCAAAAATATTGTTTAGTATATCTAGAAAAATAATAACAAAATTCATCTGGAAAAACAAAAGGGTATAAATATCAAGAGAATTGATGAAAAAAAAAAATACAAAGGATGGTGGCTTAGCAGTACCAAACCTAAAACTATATAATAAAGTAGCAGTCATCAAACCATTTGCTACTGGCTAAGAAATAGAGTGGTGGTGGGGCAGAGCCAAAATGGCAGAGAAGATACACAGAATTTGTAAGCTCCTTTCTTCCCTCATTACCAATTAGTTAAATCAGCCTCAAAAATAATGCTGGACTGATAAAAACCACAAGGATTAGAAGAACAATTTACCAGCTGAAGAGAATCTGGAATTTCAACAGAAAAGGTCGGTTTCAAGGGGAGGGAAAAAAAAAAAAAAAGAGGCCAGCATAGACAGGGTTGGACTGGGTGCTAACACACTGTGCCGATCAAGGTGGGGAGAACTCTGGGATCAGAGAAGCCACTGAGATAGGGGAATCTGACACAGGCTGTAAGCTCTTCTCTGCTTATAAAACAGCAGTTCAGAAGGGAAATCAAGCCACTTTAAAATATCAAGCCAGATCCTAAATCCACTCCAATTGGAAGTGACCTAATAGATCTCCTCACAGCTGTGCAGACTGTGCAGATACCTTCTGCTGCACGGTGCTACTCCTTGGAGTACTTAAAAGCCTGAACAGTGAGGACACATGCTGGGACAGCCTCTAATCCATATAGTGTGGGGCTCAGCCTTAGGCAGTGGAATTCTAGCAGCAGCAGAATAGCCAGAGAAGCAGAACTCCCAGAGAAGCGGAACCTTTGAAATAGGGACCCCAGTTTCCGGGCAAACACTTCCAGTTTGAGCTCAGGGGCTTTTCACATGAGCTGCTGACATCCACGGCCCCAAGGGTGGTATTGCCTGGGGTTTGTGAGGCTTTCACTGTTCAGCCTTAAACCTCAGGGCAGTCACTAGGCCACACAGCAGGGTCCTTCACTGGGCACTCCTCATCACACAACCGTGCTAAATACCTATGAGGAATTTCTGGGGAGGGGGGGAGGGGAACTCTCTCCCAGAGATCTCTCTTACCTGAGGCACAGGGTTGTTGCATTCTACCCCCTCAGTCTGGGAGGAAGCTGGTAAATAAATAAGTAAACTTCTTACCCCAAGGGAAAACCCCAACAGATTTTTAACAATGAGTAAGAAGCTGAAGAGAACGATTGATACCTTCTATATGCAACCCCAAAGAAGCTAACAACAGAGAGTCTGCAAATAACACTCTAAAGGGGAATGATACTTGCCCACCATCACATAACTCACTCCTAGAAGAGACTATTAAAAAGTTAAGAGAGTTTGAAGAAAAATGGGGAAAGGAAAGAGAAGCTATGATAGAGAATAACAATGTCCTGGAATTTAAGTTGGAAAAAATAAAGAATTCACAGGAGGTGCAGGGAAACAAAATCTGTGAATTAGAAAAGGTTAAAAAATCACAGGAAAGTAGGATTTCTGAATTGGAAAAGATAAAAAATTCTCAAGAAAGTAAGATTTCTGAAATTGAAAAGATAAAAAAGTCTTAAGAAAGTAGGATTTCTGAATTGGAAAAAGAAAATAACTTACGAAAAAATTAGTAAAATGGAAAAAAATTCAACAGAGCAAATTAATTCATTAAAAAAACTCAATTGGGCATATACAAAAAGAACTAAAAAATGTGAATGAAGAAAATAACTCATTAAAAATCAATCTTAAAGAATGACTGGGTGAAAGAGCAAATTATAGAAACAATTAACAATTTCACCCAAGATAATGATAATGATGAGACATCATATCAAAATCTTTGGGATGCAGCTAAAGCAGTAATAAGGGGAAATTTTATATCTTTAGAGGCTTATTTGAAGAAAATTGAGAAAGAGAAGATTAACGAATTGGGCTTACAACTTAAAAGGCTAGAAAAAGACCAAATTATAAACCCCCAACCAAAAATTAAACTCGAAATACAAAAATTAAAAGGAGAAATCAATAAAGTTGAAAGTAAAAAAACTATTGAATTAATAAATAAAACCAAGAGTTGGTTTTATGAAAAAGCCAATAAAATAGATAAACCTCTGGTAAATTTGATCAAAAAAAAGAAAGAGGAAAATCAAATTGATAGTCTTACAAATGAAAAGGGGGATCTTTCCACCAATGAAGAGGAAATTAGAGAAATAATAAGGAGTTACTTTGCCCAACTTTATGCCAATAAATTTGATAACTTAAGTGAAATGGATGACTTTCTCCAAAAATATAGGCTCCCTAGATTAACAGAGGAGGAGATAAATTGCTTAAATAGTCCCATTTCAGAAAAAGAAATAGAACAAGCTATTAATCAACTCCCCAGGAAAAAATCCCCAGGGCCAGATGGATTCACATGTGAATTCTACCAAACATTTAAAGAACAATTAGCCCCAATGTTATATAAATTATTTGAAAAAATAGGGGATGAAGGAGTCCTACCAAACTCCTTTTATGACACAGACATGGTACTGATACCTAAACCTGGTAGATCGAAAACTGAGAAAGAAAATTATAGACCAATCTCCTTAATGAATATTGATGCTAAAATCTTAAATAAGATATTAGCAAAAAGACTTCAGAAAATCATCTCCAAGATAATACACTATGATCAAGTAGGATTTATTCCAGGAATGCAGGGCTGGTTTAATATTAGGAAAACTATTAATATAATTGACCATATTAATAATCAAATTAATAAGAACCATATGATCATCTCAATAGATGCAGAAAAAGCATTTGACAAAATCCAACATCCATTCCTACTAAAAACTCTTGAGAGTATAGGAATAAATGGATTATTCCTTAGAATAATCAGGAGTATATATTTAAGACCGTCAGTAAGCATAATATGCAATAGAAATAAACTGCAACCTTTCCCTGTAAGATCAGGAGTGAAACAAGGTTGCCCACTATCACCATTACTATTCAATATAGTACTAGAAACGCTAGCCTCGGCAATAAGAGCCGAGAAAGAGATTCAAGGAATTAGAGTAGGAAATGAGGAAATCAAACTATCACTTTTTGCAGATGACATGATGGTATACTTAGAGAACCCCAAAGACTCTGCTAAAAAGCTACTAGAAATAATTCAAAATTTCAGCAAAGTGGCAGGATACAAAATAAATCCACATAAATCCTCGGCATTTTTATATATCACTAACAAAATGCAACAGCAAGAGATACAAAGAGAAATTCCATTCCAAACAAATGTTGAGAGTATAAAATATTTGGGAATCCATCTACCAAAGAAAAGTCAGGAATTATATGAGAAAAATTACAAAACACTTGCCACAAAAATAAAATCAGATTTAAATAATTGGAAAGACATTCAGTGCTCTTGGATAGGCCGAGCGAATATAATAAAGATGACAATACTCCCCAAACTAATCTATTTATTTAGTGCTATACCAATCAGACTCCCAAGAAACTATTTTAATGACCTAGAAAAAATAACAACAAAATTCATATGGAAGAATAAAAGGTCAAGAATTGCAAGGGAACTAATGAAAAAAAACTCAGAGGAAGGTGGTCTAAGTGTACCTGATCTAAAGCTATATTATATAGCAGCAGTCACCAAAACCATTTGGTATTGGCTACAAAATAGACCGGTAGATCAGTGGAACAGATTAGATACAAAGGACAAAAAAGGGTACATCTATAGCAATCTAATCTTTGACAAACCCAAAGATTCCAACATTAGGGATAAAAATTCATTATTCGGAAAAAACTGTTGGGAAAACTGGAAATTAGTATGGCAGAAATTAGATATGGATCCACACTTAACACCATATACCAAGATAAGATCAAAATGGGTCCATGATTTAGGCATAAAGAGGGAGATAATAAATAGATTGGAGGAACAGAGGATAATCTACCTCTCAGACTTGTGGAGGAGGAAGGAATTTATGACCAGAGGAGAACTAGAGATCATTATTGATCACAAAATAGAAGATTTTGATTACATCAAACTAAAAAGTTTCTGTACAAATAATACTAATGCAAACAAGATTAGAAGGGAAATAACAAATTGGGAAAATATTTTTAAAAACAAAGGTTCTGACAAAGGTCTCATTTCCAAAATATATAGAGAACTGACCCAAATTTATAAGAAACCGAACCATTCTCCAATTGATAAATGGTCAAAGGATATGAACAGACAATTCTCAGAGGAAGAAATTGAAACTATATCCACTCACATGAAAGAGTGTTCCAAATCACTACTGATCAGAGAAATGCAAATTAAGACCACTCTGAGATACCACTACACACCTGTCAGATTGGCTAAGATGACAGGAACAAATAATGACAAATGTTGGAGGGGATGTGGGGAAACTGGGACACTAATACATTGCTGGTGGAGTTGTGAAAGAATCCAGCCATTCTGGAGAGCAATCTGGAATTATGCCCAAAAAGTTATCAAACTGTGCATACCCTTTGACCCAGCAGCGCTACTACTGGGATTATATCCCAAAGAAATACTAAAGAGCGGAAAGAGACATATATGTGCCAAAATGTTTGTGGCAGCTCTTTTTGTTGTAGCTAGAAACTGGAGGATGAATGGATGTCCATCAGTTGGAGAATGGTTGGGTAAATTGTGGTATATGAAGGTTATGGAATATTATTGCTCGGTAAGAAATGACCAGCAGGAGGAATATAGAGAGGCCTGGAGAGACTTAAATCAACTGATGCTGAGTGAAATGAGCAGAACCAGAAGATCACTGTACACTTCAACAACAATGCTGTATGAGGATGTATTCTGATGGAAGCGGAAATCTTCAACATAAAGAAGATCCAACTCACTTCCAGTTGATCAATGATGGACAGAGGTAGCTGCACCCAGAGAAGAAACACTGGGAGGGGAATGAAAATTGTTAGCACTAATATCTGTCTGCCCAGGTTGCATGTACCTTCGGATTCTAATGTTTATTGTGCAACAAGAAAGTGATATTCGCACACATGTATTGTACCTAGACTATATTGTAACACATGTAAAATGTATGGTATTGCCTGTCGTCGGGGGGAGGGAATAGAGGGAGGGGGGGTAAATTGGAAAAATGAATACAAGGGATAATATTATAAAATATATATATATATATATATAATAAAAAAAAAAAATCAGGATGAAACAAATAGAAATTAATGATTCATTGAGAAACCAAGAATCAGTCAAACAAAACAAATGAAAAAAAAAAAATGAAAAGCTGGAGAATAATATTAAATACTTACTGGGAAAATCTATAGAATTGGAAAATAGATATAGGAGAGATAATCTTAGGATTATTGGACTTCCCAAAAACTATGATCAAAAAAAGAGCCTAGATTCTATTTTACAGGAAATCATCAAAGAGAACTGTTCAGAGATAAAAGAAACAGAAGGGAAAATAGGCGTTGAAAGAATTCATCAAACACCTTCTGAAAAGCACTCTAAAAAAAGAACTCCACGGAACCTTGTGGCTAAGTGGCAGAGCTAACATACTAAGAAAAAAAATATTGCAAGCAGTGAGGAAAAAACAATTCAAATATCAAGGGGCCACAATAAGGGTCTCACAAGATCTGGCTGCCTCCACATTAAAGGATCAAAGGGCGTGGAACCTAATATTCCAAAAGGCAAAAGAACATGGATTGCAATCAAGGATAAACTACCCAGCTAAGTTTAGCATTTTCTTCCATGGAAGAAGATGGTTATTTAATGAAACAGGAATTCCATTTGTTTCTAAGAAAAAAAAAAACAGACATAACAACAAAAAATTTTATTTACATGCACAAGACTGAAGAGAAGTAGAAAAAGGTACACAGGACCCTTGAGAACTGTATCTCTGTTGTGGATATACAGAAAGTCCACATGGATAATTTGATTTTACTGATATAATATTTTTTTAAAAAAGGGAAGTAATAAAGGGAAGGGGAAAGTATCAGAAAAGGGGAAAGGAGAGATAAAAAGAGGGAAACTATATCCCAGGAAGAGGCATAGAAAATCTACCACATCTGAGGGAATTTAGAGAGGGGAAGAAACATTGTGTGAATTTTACTCTCATCAGAGTAGACTCAAAAAGTAAATAATTGACATATTTGTTTTTCAGAGAATCCTCTTTTACCTCATTAAAAGGGGGGAGAGGAAAAGGGAAAAAGAAAAGGGGAATAAGGAAAGGTTACAAGAAAGGGAAAAGGACTTAAAAGGAGGGGGAAGGTATACTAAAAAGGTAGGGCTGTGCATCACAAGTGGGGTCTATAAATTAAATATTGGGGAAGAGGTTCAGGGGGTCAGGGGGGAAAAGCATAATCTGGGGATAATATGATGGCAGGAAATACAGAATTAGTCATTTTAACTGTAAATGTGAATGGGATGAACTCTCCAATTAAACGGAGGCAGATAGCAGACTGGATCAAAAGTCAGAACCCTACAATATGTTGTTTACAAGAAACACACTAAAGCGGGGAGATATATACAGAGTAAAGATAAACGGTTGTAGAAGAATCTATTATACTTCAGGTAAAGCCAAAAAGGCAGGGGTTGCCATCCTTATCTCAGATCAAGCAAAAGCAGAAATTGATCTAATTAAGAGAGATAAGGAAACTATATCCTGCTAAAAGGTAGTGTAGACAATGAATCCATATCAAGACTAAACATATAGGCATCAAGTGGTATAGCATATAACTTCCTAAAGGAAAAGTTAAGAGAGTTGCAAGAACAAACAGACAGCAAAAGTATAATAGTGCGAGATCTCAACCTTGCACTCTCAGAATTAGATAAATCAAACCATATAACAAATAAGAAAGAAATTCAAAAGGTAAATAGAACATTAAAAAAACTAGATATGATAGACCTTTGGAAAAAATGAATGATGATAGAAGGGAGTATACTTTCTTCTCAGCAGTTCATGGAACCTATACAAAAATTGACCATATATTAGGACATAAAGATCTCAAAATTAAATGCAGGAAGGCAGAAATAGTAAATGCCTTCTTCTCAGATCAAAATGCAATAATAGCTACATTCAACAAGAAGTTAGGGGTAGATAGACCAAAATGTAATTGGAAACTGAATAATCTCATCTTAAAGAATGACAGGGTGAAACAGCAAATTATAGAAACAATTAATAATTTCACCCAACATAATGACAATGAGACATCATACCAAAATCTGTGGGATGCAGCTAAAGTGGTAATAAGGGGAAATTTTATATCTTTAGAGGCTTATTTGAACAAAATAAAGAGAAGATTAATGAATTGGGTCTGCAATTTAAAAAGCTAGAAAAAGACCAAATTAAAAACCCCCAACCAAAAATCAAAGTTGAAATACTAAAATTAAAAGGAGAAATCAATAATATTGAAAGTAAAAAAAAAAAAAAACTATTGAATTAATAACTAAAACCAAGATGTAGTTTTATGAAAAAGCCAATAAAATAGATAAACCTTTGGTAAATCTGCTCAGAAAAAGGAAAAAGGAAAATCAAATTGTTAGTTTTACAAATGAAAAGGGGGATCTCTATACCAATGAAGAGGAAATTAGAGAAATAATAAGGAATTACTTTGCCCAACTTTATGCCAATAAATTTGATAACTTAAGTGAAATGGATGACTACCTCCAAAAATATAGGCTTCCTAAAATTAACAGAGGAGGAGATAAATTTCTTAAATAGTCCCATTTCAGAAAAAGAAATAGAACAAGCTATTAATCTAATCCCCAGGAAAAAATCCCCAGGACCAGATGGATTTACATGTGAATTCTACCAAACATTTAAAGAACAACAAGCCCTAATGTTATATAAAATATTTGAAAAAAAAATAGGGGATGAAGGAGTCCTGCCAAACTCCTTTTATGACACAGACATGGTACTGATACCTAAACCAGCTAGATTGAAAACTGAGAAAGAAAACTATAGATAAATTTACTTAATGAATATTGATGCTAAAATCTTAAATAAGATATTAGCAGAAAGACTTCAGAAAATCATCCTTATGGTAATACATTATGATCAAGTAGGATTTATACTAGGAATGCAGGGCTGATTTAATATTAGGAAAACTATTAGTATAATTGACCATATTAATAATCAAATTATTAAAAACAATATGATCATCTCAATAGATGCGGAAAAAAATATTTGATAAAATACAACATCCTTTCCTACTAAAAGTTCTTGAGAGAATTGGAATAGATGTACTATTCCTTAGAATAGTCAGGAGCATATATTTAAGACTGTCAGTAAGCATAATATGTAATGGAAATAAACTGGGACCTTTCCCAGTAAGATCAGGAGTAAAACAAGGTTGTCCACTATCACCATGACTATTCAATATTGTATTAGAAATGCTAGCCTCAGCAATAAGAGTTGAGAAAGAGATTCAAGGAATAAGAATAGGTAATGAGGAAATCAAACTGTCACTCTTTGCGGATGATATGATGGTATACTTAGAAAATCTCAGAGATTCTAATAAAAAGTTATTAGAAATAATAAACAACTTTAGCAAAGTTGCTGGGTACAAAATAAATCCACAGGAATCCTCAGCATTTTTATACATCACCAACAAATTGCAACAGCAAGAGATACAAGGAGAAATTCCATTCCAAACAAATGTCGAGAGCATAAAAATATTTGGGAATCCATCTACCAAAGAAAAGTCTTGAATTATATGAGCAAAATTACAAGGCACTTGCCAGATTTAAATAATTGGAAAAACATCCTGTGCTCATGGATAGGCCGAGCAAATATAATAAAGATGACAATACTCCCCAAACTAATCTATTTAGTGCTATATCAATCAGACTCCCAAGTAACTATTTTAGTGACCTAGAAAAAATAACAACAAAATTCACATGGAAGAATAAAAGACCGAGAACTTCAAAGGAATTAATGAAAAAAAAAGTCAGATGAAGGTGATTTAGCTGTACCTGATCTAAAGCTATATTATATAGCAACAGTCACCAAAACCATTTGGTATTGTCTAAGAAATAGACTGGTCAATCAGTGGAGCAGATTAGGTAAAAAGGACAAAAAAGGGTACAACTATAGTAATCTAGTGTTTTATAATCCCAAAGATACAAACATTAGGGATAAAAATTCATTATTTGAAAAAAGTATGGGAAAACTGGAAATTTGTATGACAGAAATTAGATATGGATCCACACTTAACACCATATACCAAGATAAGATAAAAATGGGTCCAGGATTTAGGCATAAAACTGAGATCATAAATAGATTAGAGGAACAGAGAATAGTCTACCTCTCAGACCTGTGGAGGGGCAAGGAATTTATGACAAGAAGAGAACTAGAGATCATTATTGATCACAAAATAGAAGATTGATACATTGTTGGTGGAGTTGTGAAAGAATCCAGCCATTCTGGAGAGCAATTTGGAACTATGCCCAAAAAGTTATCAAACAGTGCATACCCTTTGATCCAGTAGTGCTACTACTGGGCTTATATCCCAAAGAAATACTGAGGAGGGGAAAGGGCCCTGTGTGTGCTAAAATGTTTGTAGCAGCTCTTTTCATAGTGGCTAGAAACTGGAAGATGAATGGATGTCCATCAATTGGAGAATTGTTGGGTAAATTATGGTATATGAAGGTTATGGAATATTATTGCTCTTTAAGAAATGACCAGCAGGATGAATACAGAGAGGCTTGGAGAGACTTGCATGAATTGATGCTGAGTGAAATGAATAGAACCAGAAGATCACTATACACTTCAACAACAATACTATATGAGGTCGTATTCTGATGGAAGTAGATATCTTTAACATAAAGAAGGTCCAACTCACTTCCAGGTGATCAATTATGGACAGAAATAACTACAAACAGCGAAAAAACACTGGGAAATGAATGTAAGGTTACTTATATCTTCGGAATCCAATACTTAACATGCAACAAGAAAATTGGATTTACACACATATATTGTATCTAGGTTATACTGTAACACATGTATAATGTATGGGATTGCCTGTCATCTAGGGGAGGGAGTAGAGGAAGGGAGGGGAAAATTTGGAAAAATGAATACAAGGGATAATGTTTTAAATAAATTACTCATGCATATATACTGTCAAAAATTATAATTATAAAATTAATAAAAAAATAATAGCAAACACATGAACAAATGGAATTTGTTTTTTTCAATAAATGTCCAGAATAATATCCTATTCTAAAAAAAGAAAAGAAAGAAATAGAGTGGTGGATTAGTGGAATAGAGTAGATATTTTTGATACAATAACCAAGGCCTATAGCAATCCAGTATTTAATAAACCCTGAAACTACTACTTCTGGAATAAGAATTCTTTATTTGACAAAAATCACTTGGAAAAGTTGAAAATAATATATTAGAAATTCTAAATAGACTTTCATGTCATCCCCCATACCAAAATAAGTCAAAATTAATGCATGATTTGGGAATAAAGGATGATAACATAAACAAATTAGGATAACAAGGAATAATTTACCTGTCAGATCTTTGAAATTTGTAACCAAAGAAGAAATAGAGAACATCATCAAAGGTAAAATCGACAACTTTGATTACACTATTTTTTTTCCACAAACAAAACCAACAAAAACAATATTAAAATGAAAATATAAAGCTGGGGGGGAAAGTATTTCTGATAAAATATATTCTGAAATATTTCTAAAATATATATAAAGAACTGTGTCAAATTTATAAGAATGCAAGTCATTCCCTAACTGATAAATGGTTAAAGATTATGAACAATTTTCAGATGATGAAATTAAAATCATTTATAGTTATATGAAAACAAAATACTTTAAATAATTATTGATTAGAGAAATGCAAATAAATCCAACTCTGAAATACCTCCTCACACATCTCAGATTGGCTAAGATTTTAGGAAAAGATAATGATAAATGTTGTAGGGGATATGGGAAAACTGGGATACTAATTCATTGTTCATTCATGGATTTGTGAAATGATCCAACCATTCTGGATATCAATCTGGAACTATGCCCAAAGGGCTAAAAACCTGTGCATACCCTTTGACGCAACAGTGTCATTACTGGATCTGTATCTAATAATCATAAAATTATTGGAGCCATAAAATATAAAATCATAAAAGAGGGAAAAGGATCCACATGTGCAAAAATGTTGATGACAATGGCAAAAACATAAAAGTTAAAGAAAAAGGACAAATAACACAGACAAAGGAAGAATAAGGCGAAATATGAAAGAGGAATTTTAATAACTGAAAGATTATTACAAATAAAAGGGATATATTAATTATGTCATTTCATAGCTAGTCCAATTAGCAATGCATGAAGTATAAAGAAAGTTGATTTCCTTTTCACATGAAAAATATCTTTCTAAGAACTAGCCTGTCCAGCAATGGGACAAGCTGTTTTTTGGGGATAAAGCTGTGGTTGTAGTGTCACTAGAGTTATTTAAAGAGAATTTAGTTAACCAAGTAAAAGAGGATATCAGAAATGTTTTAGAAAAAAGGAAGAAGATTATTTTAAGAGTGGGAAGTTCAAATAATACTTTTAGTTCTAGACTTATAATCCCACGATTTTCTTTTAAAAATTCATTCCATTGAAATCTTTTAACTTTAGCTAATTGTCCTTTTGTATCCATTTTCCTACACAGTTCCAGAGAGATATTTTCTAAAGAGGGAAACTTCAACACCACCAATTAATCCATCAAAAATGTTTTATTATGTATAATGTTCAATATTTATGAACTCTTATTTCTGCAAATGACCATGTACAAGGGATTATTTTCACATATTTTTTTTCTTTGAAGTCAAACTTTGACATTTTAATTTTATAATATTTAATTTATATTGTTTTGTCATTTCCATTGATGTTATTAAGTACATAATATGTATTTATTCCTGCTTTTGCATATTTGAATTTTATCATATTATGTAAGTCTTCCCAGGCTTTTCTGTATTTATTATATTTATCATTTCATGTAATACATTATCATTACATGATCATTTTTCAAAGTATGGCATCATTATATTACAATTTGCTTAAACATTCCCTGATCAATAGGCATCTACTTTATTTCCAATTCAGTGCTAAAGTAATTTTGATATTTGAGGACTGAATTGGCATATGTGCCTTTCAATGGGATCTCTAGTCAGAATGTTATTAGCTCTTTTAGTCATTTCATTTATATATTCCAAGTTGTCTTCGTGAGTGGTTGAATACCTTATTCATTAAATTTCTTAAAACAAATTGTACTTTTCAATCAGTAGAAATCAAACTTCTTTCAGTTTCTCTAAACTTTTTACACCTCAAAAAAAACAAAACAAAACAAAACAAAACAAAACAAAACAAAACCCCTCTTAGAAACATAAATATTCAAGAATATCTAAATTCTAAATTGACTATATACAAAAATATATGTGTATCAATCTCCACTCTAGTTTCATCACTTTTTTGTCATAAGGTGAATGTCATATTTCATCAAATCCTCTGGAATTGTGTCATTACATTTATCAGAGTTCTGATATTTTTCAATTCAAATTTTTAAGCTTTTTCCTAGTATTTATATAACTTGAAATTTGCAAAATATTTTACCAATATTATCTCATGTTAATTTTCATAACAACCCTGGGAGATAAGTGCTATTCTTGTCTCTCTTTTACAGATGAAGAAATAGTCTAATAGATGTTAAATGACTTGCCTAGGACCAAATAGTATATTTTCTGAAGCTGCATTTTATCTTAGTATTCCTGACTTCAGATCTAACTCTTTATCCATCATACAGTTTAGCTACCAATAGTACTGAAATTGTATTTTTAAAATTATTGCTTAAATTATTCTCATGATTGCAATCACTTTATTTTGTATCAGTTCATATGAGTCTTCCTAGGAATACCTGAAAATCCCTTTTATTATTTGTTTACAGGACAATAAATATTATTTTATCACATTTCTATATCATATTTTGTAGTCCTTTTATAATGAACAGGAACCTTGTAGATCGAATTTCTTTGCTATATTCTATAAGAGAGTGAGAGGGAAACAGATATAGAGAGAAAGAGCATGAAGGGAGGAAGAGTTATAAGTACTTTAAAAAACATATAGGTACTTATTTTCTGTCTTCTATTTCTTCAGGAACATAAACCTAATAGTGTTATCTCTGGGTCAAAGGATCTTGACAGTTTAATAACTTGGTGAGCAGAGTTCCAAATTTCTGTCCATAATTATCAGAAATATTTATATTTCTATGAATATAGTGCATTAATGTACATATTTTCATTTACTTTTATTAACATTTTCTTTTTTTAATGAACACCTCTCATAGGAGTTGCACAGCCTCATCTTCAATCCTCTGGAATCACAGATGGTCAATGTATTTGTCAAAGTTCATAACTTTCAAAGTATTTTTTTCTTATACAATTGTTCTAATTAATAAAAATTATTCTCCTGTTTCTGCTTAATACATCTACAAAAAGCCCTCATAATTATTTATTTTTATGATATTTATGTTATAATGTAAATTATTCTAATTCTGATCACATTACTGAATCAGTTTGTACACTGACTCCTTAAAATCATCTATTCCTTCATTTCTTTATGAAATAATTTTATTATATCTTAATTACATGCAAAAAATATTCAGTTGTTAATATATCCAAAGTAGAAATATGAGCACTCAATATTAAAGACCATGATATTGAAAAAAAAAATAGAATTGAAGTAGGTTATAGGCTTTTCGCAGCTATAGGTAATATGTAATTTTTAATTAAATAAAAGGTTCATTTTCACTTCAGAAATTGAAGAGATTTTGCCCAAAAAAATTTAATCCATCTAGAATAAAAAAGTGAAATTATTAAGAGAAAAATGTATCTAATATATATAATGGATTGATACTCAAGATAAATACCTTATAGAATATATCAACTAACTATGTAGAGAATATATAGACTAAAAATGTTCTCCAACAGTAGGTAATCAAAAGATATAACTGGTTCTCAAAAGACTTGTGTTAATTATGCAGCTCCAGGGGCGGAGCCAAGATGGCGGAGAAGAAACACACGACTTTGTGAACGTCCTCACTCCCTCACAACCGACTAGATAAATTAAGCCTCAAAATAAGCCCAGGACTGATAGATACCACAAGGACTGGAAGCACGACTTACCAGCTGAAGAGAATCTGGAGTTTCAACAGACAAGGTCAGTTCCCAGGGGAGGAAGAAGAGAGGCCAGCACAGACGGCTGGGTGCTCCCATACTGCGCCCATTGGGCTGGGAAAGGCTCTGGGATCAGAGAAGTCACTGAGGTAAAGGAATCTGGCACAGGCTGTTAGCTCTTCTCTGCTAATTATTTAGCAGTTCAGAAGAGAAAGCCAAAATATTTTAAAACTCAGATTAGATTTTCCCCGATCCTGGAGGTGACTCAGCAGATCTCGGCACCAGGGGGTGTGGCCGCAGCTACCACCTGAGAATAGTTAAGAGATTGACAAGTGGGTGGATACGGCCCAAGGCAACACACACTGCCTAGCTTAGCTGGAGGGAGTGGAACTCAGCTCCAGGAAGTCCCAGAGAAGCGGAACCTTTGAACTAGAGACCGCGGTTTCAGGGCAGACACTTCCAGTTTGAGCACAGGGGCTTTTCACATCACCTGCTGCAGACATCCACGCCCCACCCAGACACATAGGCTGGGCTTTGTCCTGCCTTTACTACTCAACGCCCTCGAGCACAGCAGTGCTAATCACCTCTGAGGCAGTTCCAGGGAGGGGGTGGGGAACTCTCTCCCAGAGCTCTATCTTAGCTCAGGCTCAGGAGCCGCTGCATCCATCCGGTCTGGGAGGAAGCTGGTAAAGAAGTAAATAAATAATTTCCTACCCCAGGGACAGACCCCAAAAGATTTTTTAAATATGAGCAAAAAAGCCAGAAAAACTATAGATTCCTTCTATACAGAGAAAGAGCGGGTATCCAACCCCGAGGAAGTTAACAGCAGAGAGACAGCAGATAACAACCTAAAGGGGAACGATTCCTGCCCCCCATCACATAACTCTCTCCTAGAAGAAACTCTTAAAAAATTGAGGGAGTTTGAAGAAAAATGGGGAAAGGAAAGGGAAGCTATGATAGAGAATAACAACGTCCTGAAATTGGAGTTGGAAAAAATAAAGAATTCACAGGAGATGCAGGGAAACAAAATTTATGAATTAGAAAAGGTTAAAAAAACACAGGAAAGTAGGATTTCTGAATTGGAAAAGATAAAAAAGTCTCAAGAAAATAGAATTTCTGAATTGGAAAAAGAAAATAATTCTCAAAAAAAAAATTAAGGAAATTGAAAAAAATTCAATAGAGCAAAATAATTCATTTAAAAATGAAATTGGGCATTTACAAAAAGAACTAAAAACTGTGAAAGAAGAAAATAACTCCTTAAAAGTCAGGATGGAACAAATAGAAATGAATGATTCACAGAGAACCCAAGAATCAGTCAAACAAAACAAAAAAAAAATGAGAAGCTGGAGAACAACGTCAAATACTTACTGGGAAAATCTATAGACCTGGAAAATAGATCTAGGATTGATAATCTGCAGATCATTGGACTTCCAGAAAACTATGACCAAAAAAAGAGCCTAGATTCTATTTTACAGGAAATTATCAAAGAGAACTGTCCAGAGATAATAGAAACAGAAGTGAAAGTAGATGTGGAAAGAATTCATCGAACTCCTTCTGAAATAGACCCTAAAAAAAGAACACCACGGAATATAGTGGCTAGGCTGCAGAATTACCACACAAAGGAGAAAATCCTGCAAGCAGCTAGAAAAAAACAATTTAAATACCAAGGTGCCACAATAAGGGTCACCCAAGATCTGTCTGCCTTCACATTAAAAGATAGAAGGGCCTGGAACCTGATATTCCGTAAGGCAAATGATCAAGGACTGTTACCAAGAATGAACTACCTAGCTAAGTTTAGCATCTTTTTCCATGGAAGAAGATGGTCATTCAATGAAACAGAGGAATTCTATATGTTTCTAATTAAAAGAGATAAGGAAGGAAACTATATACTGCTGAAAGGTAGCATAAATAATGAAGCCATATCAATACTAAACATATATGCACCAAGTGGTATAGCATCTAACTTTCTAAAGGAAAAGTTAAGAGAACTGCAAGAAGAAATAGACAGTAAAACTATAATAGTGGGAGATATCAACCTTGCACTCTCAGATTTAGACAAATCAAACCACAAAACAAACAAGAAAGAAATTAAAAAAGTAAATAGAACATTAGAAAAACTAGGTATGATAGACCTTTGGAGAAAACTGAATGGCAATAGAAAGGAATATACTTTTCTTCTATAAAAAATAGAATTTTTTATCTTGTCCAATTCAGAAATCCTACTTTCCTGTGTTTTTTTAACCTTTTCTAATTCATAAATTTTGTTTCCCTGCATCTCCTGTGAATTCTTTATTTTTTCCAACTCCAATTTCAGGACGTTGTTATTCTCTATCATAGCTTCCCTTTCCTTTCCTCATTTTTCTTCAAACTCCATTAATTTTTTAATAGTGTCTTCTAGGAGAGAGTTATGTGATGGGGGGCAGGAATCGTTCCCCTTTAGGTTGTTATCTGCTGTCTCTCTGCTGTTAACTTCCTCGGGGTTGGATACCCGCTCTTTCTCTGTATAGAAGGAATCTATAGTTTTTCTGGCTTTTTTGCTTATATTTAAAAAATCTTTTGGGGTCTGTCCCTTGGGTAGGAAATTATTTATTTACTTCTTTACCAGCTTCCTCCCAGACCGGATGGATGCAGCGGCTCTTGTGCCTGAGCTAAGATAGAGCTCTGGGAGAGAGTTCCCCACCCCCTCTCTGGAGGTGCCTCAGAGGTGATTAGCGCTGCTGTGCCCCAAGGGCGCTGAACAGTAAAGGCAGCACAAAGCCCAGCCTATGCGTCCCGGTGGGGCATGGATGTCTGCAGCAGGTGACGTGAAAAGCCCCTGTGCTCAAATTGGAAGTGTCTGCCAGAAACCGTGGCCCCTAGTTCAAAGGTTCCGCTTCTCTGGGTCTTCCTGGAGCTGAGTTCTACTCCCTCCAGCTAAACTAGGCAGTGTGTGTTGCCTTGGGCCGTATCCACCCACTTGTCAATCTCTTAACTATTCTCAGGTGAGAGCTGAGGCCACACCCCCTGGTGCCGAGATCTGCTGAGTCACCCCCAGGATCTGGGGAAAATCTAATCTATCTCAATTTTTAAAGTGTTTAGATTTCCCTTCTGAACTGCTAAATAATTAGCAGAGAAGAGCTAATAGCCTGTGCCAGATTCCTTTATCTCAGTGGCTTCTCTGATCCCAGAGCCCTTCCCAGCTCGATCGGCAGAGTATGCTAGCACCCAGTGGTCTGTGCTGGCCTCTCTTCTTCCTCCCCTGGGAACTGACCTTTTCTGTTGAAACTCCAGATTCTCTTCAGCTGGTAAGTCGTGCTTCCAGTCCTTGTGGTATCTATCAGTACTGGGCTTATTCTAAGGCTTAATTTATCTAATTGATTGTGAGGGAGTGAGAACGTTCACAGAGTCATGTGTTTCTTCTCCGCCATCTTGGCTCCGCCCCCCCATGATAGACATTTTTGTTAAATTCAATATGTGCATACATATTTATACAAATACCATGCACAAGAAAAATCAAATTAAACTAATAAAAAGAGAGATTAGCAAAATAAAATGCCAGCAAACAGCAACAAATAGAGCAAAATTGCTATGTTGTGCACCACACTCAGTTTCCACAGTCTTCTCTCTGGATGTAGATATCTCTCTTCATCACTGAACAACTGGGACTAAAATGATCTCCTGATTCTGTTCATTTCACTTAGCATCAATTTATCTAAATCTCTCTGGACCTCTCTGAAATAATGCTGCTAGTCATTTTTTACAATAAAATAATATTCCATAACATTTACACACCTTAATTTATTCAGGAATTCTCCAACTGATGGAAATTAATCCAGTTTCCAGTTTCTTGCCACTATATAAAGGTCTGCCACAAACATTTTTGTACATATGGGTCCATTTCCCCAAGAACAGCAACAAATTGAAAATTCCATCAATTAAATTCATTCGTATATTTTGAAAGTATAGGATGATTCTTCTAGGGGACTAAATATGTCTCAATTTGTTTATTTTGAAATAGAAATCCTATAGAAAACAAGTATGGTCATACTAGCAATAAACAAATGGAAGAAGAACAGATTGTTCAACATCTGAAGGAATAAGCACAGGAAAGGTAAATTATGAAAGAGAGTATAAATTATTAATTGGTAACTTGGTTGGCTGTAAATAGAAATCTCCTGGCATTAAGGAAAAATGCTTTGTCACTGTAACCAATATATCTATTGTAGTATACAATGGAATGAGTGTCAACTCTAATAATACCCAATTTAAATTGTTGTCTATTAGTTTAATTTGCTATTCCCAAAAGACAAGTGTAAGAAAATGAACTAAATCATCTTTAGATTGATTTGATGTGGTCATGATAATAAAAGAATGTTCCTAAGATACTAAAAATAATCAGAAGTGGGTAAACTCTAGAGAAAAGTTTATAAATCTACCTCAGGACTCCTTGGAGATATTTTTTGCTTATTTTTGGTATGCTATCTTGACACCAAAGTTGATTAATTTTTTTAAAATTCTAAAATGAAAAGAAGTTTCTGTTTTTTGTTTTCCCCTGATCATTAATACATCAGAAGGTGTATTCTATAACTACTTACTGAATAATTCCTTGATTTTACTATTTTTCTTCTTAGATGAATCCTGACATAATCTTTGTCTTACTGACAAAGACTTTGCGAATGCAGTGCTACATTTATGGTAAGAGAGTTATAAAAGTAACTTCCACTTATGTAAATGAATGTAAATGAAACCCAGTTAGCACTTAATTCAGACATTTTCAATTTTTAAATAAAGTTTTTAGACAGTACATACTTATAAATTTTATTTAGTTCCTCTGCAACCAAAGGTGAAAGTCAGTTTAGTAGGAAAACCAATAAAAATCACAAAAACAAAATCACTGAATATTGCTAAAATTCTTTTTGATTCTACATCTATTTAATTTTCCTTTATTCACTGAGGACATATATGGATTTTCTGCTGCTTCCATATGGGCAAAAGTGACCATATTTATAATTTCAGGGATAGAGAATGAATCAGTCCCCAGTAGAAAACAGAAAGTTCAGAGGTGTATTGAATCAAAAATCAAATAAATTGTTGTTGTTCTTTATTTTTCTTTTTCTAAGAGGACCAATAAAATCATAGAGTGACATCTTGACTTGCCAGTAAATTAAATTGTTAGGCTAAGTTGCACAAAGACCTTAACCTCACTCTTTGTTCCTAAGTCATTGAAGTTTAAGGGCAGGATAAAAGTAAAGATTACTGATGATGGCCAGAGATTCAAGGAATGACCATAGCATTTTTAATGGCTGATCAAATTCTAAGTGCTCCAAAGCATTTCCTTCACTTGCTTCTAATTAACTATCAGGTTTAAGACGTTTTTTTTTTTTTTTTTATTTTCAAACCTAGTTTTGCCCATTTATCAGGATGTGGCTAATGGTATTTGGATAAATCACATGGACATCAAAGGTGGATAAGCATGCCTGAAGGGATTTTTTTTTTTTAAATTGCAAGCTTCCCCAATTGAGAAATGGTTTAAGGGTATGAAAATGTGATGAAATTAAATCCATCTACAGTAATTTGGAAAAAAATGCTCTCAATCACTATTGATTAAAGAAATACAAAGTAAAGCCACAATGAGATACCATCTCACAAATCTCAGATTGTCTAACATGAAAGGAAAAGAAACAATAAATGTTCAAGAGGATGTGAGAGTTGTTTGTGGAATTGTGAAATGATCCAACCATTCTGGAGAGCAATTAGGAATTATGCCCACAAGACTGTAAAACTTGCGCATTCTCTTTATTCAAGCAGTTGAATCACTGGGTCTATATCTCAAGGAAATCATAAAGGAGAGAAAAGGAACAACATGTGCAAAAATGTTTGTAGCAGCTCTTTTGTGCTAGCAATGGATTGAAAAATGAGTAGATGCCCATCAATTGGGGAATAGCTGAGTCAGTTGTGGTATATGAAGATAATGGGATACTATTGTTCTATAATAAATGATGAGCAAGCTGATTTTAGAAAGATCTATAAAGATTTACATTTACTAATAATGAGCAAAAAAGCAATATTGTGTGAAGATCAACTGTGAAAGACTTGGCTCTTTTCAATGCTTTAGTGATCCAAGGTAACTCGAAAAAACTTTGGATAGAAAATTTCATCTGCATATAGAAAGAGAACTATGGAGATTGAAAGCAAATCAATACACGGTATGATCACTTCTTTTTTCTGTTTTTTTTTTTTTTTCTCACACGCATTTCTTTCCTTTTATTCTGATTTTTCTTGCCCAACATAATTGATAAAGAAATGTGTATTTTAAAAGTTAATATACATGTATAACCAGAAAAATAAAATAACTAATAAATAAAAATAATAAAAACAATAAAAATTTAAGCTATATGTGAATTCAGGAAATATAGTGGGATGGATTTAAAGAATTAGATATACTTCTGACTCTATGCTTGTAGAGGAGAGAGATTTCAACAGAAGCACACCAATAAATACAACACTGAGAAACATCTCTAATAGAAATAATAGTAGAAAATTTTGGATTCCAAATGGTCAATAAGAGTAGAGGTTGGGACAATGAGCCTCAAAACATGTGTATAACAATCTAATCTTGGGCAAGTCATTTCAATTCTTGAGGCCTCTGTTTTTTGCCCATAAAATAAATATATATAGGCACTATATAACATTTTGTAATCTTGAATAAGGAGATTGTCTCTGAGAAAATAAAAATAAAAAAAATCATTATGGGAGTGGAACTTTGATGTAATCATTTTTATGAAGAATCAGCTCAAGTATAAAAACTTATATTTTGGAGGGGGCAGTTATTATTCTGGTAGCTGGAGTAATAGGAGAGAGAGAGAGAGAGAGAGAGAGAGAGAGAGAGAGAGAGAGAGAGAGAGAGAGAGAGAGAGAGAGAGAGAAGGGAGAAACAGACAGACAAAAACAGAGATAGAGACACACAGAGAGATATAGAGGTGATGTTTTTGGTAAACAGGCGGGGTTTGTGTTTGCCGAGTTCCTTTTATTCCTTTTAATCTTTCCTTAGATGCATGCCTGAGTTGGGTTAACAATAATTGTAATAGAGACAGAGAGATTCAGAGAGACAGAAAGATACACTCTTGACACTGAAAATCAGATATTGAGGGACATTTATTAAAGAAGAATCTTAAGGAATCATCTTAACATTTTTGGTCAGAAGCAGGCTCCAGTCCTCTTTGGGAAGAAGGAATCTTAGTACAGCAGTGGGAGAATCTTTATACTTGCTAGTGTGGCACAGCTCCTCCCTTCAGAGAATGTATTGGTCTGTTTTATCAGGATTACAGTCTTTCTGATACATCCACTTCATATTTTCCCTTAATATATATATAGACATGTTCCCCCTCCCTCATCATATTTCTCATACTTCAAAAATGGCAGAAAACTCCACCTCCAGCGTGTATTTTTTTAAAATATTCAATCAACCTATTAAGCAAGTGCAGTAATGATTTGGTCAAGTCCTGTCATTGAACCCAACTAGTTTGGGCAGGATAGGCTATAATCTTAAATTTGTGGTTTTCTCAAAATTGGTTGAATCCACCTGTGCCTTCCTAGGTGAAGTGCCTAATTCCTTATTTGCTCAAGGTTTCTATTGATCACTTAATTGTTCTGTGAATCCTAACCTTCTTTAAAGCTTTCAAGTTTGAAAGTCTCTTGGTCAGTGCGAATGTATCCCACAGTACCTAGAATTTGCAACACTGTGGAAACCCAACTTTAAAAAAAATTCTCACAAAGATAACACAGAGACAGAAAAAAGGCTCAGAAGGACAGAAAGATAACTGTTTTTGCCATACTATATAGAGACTGTGACTAGGCTATAAGATTTGAACTATTTTAGTCATCTGTCTTCACTTATTCAAACACTTGAGAAAACAGTAGAAGGGATAGACAGAAGTTGAGATCTCTAAATGCTTAAATCTCTCCTTCTGCCTTCAATTAGCAGGCATTTACTCTAAGGCTGCCTTTGTTCCTTAAATTGTTCATTGTGCCTAATTTGAAACATATTTTTAAAGATAGTTTACACTTAAATAGTGAACAGTCATAATTGTTGAATCACTTGTTTTCATTCTTAATTTATGAATACTTTAAAATCTCTTTAATCACAGAAGACATAAACCTGACTTACCTCCCTGAATTCAATATGGTCTCCCTGGGCAAGTTACATAAACCCTGGTCACCTCAGTTTCCTCATGTGTAAAATGAGCTGGAGAAGGAAATGGCAAATCATTCCAATATTTTTACTCAAAATACCCCAAATGGCATCTAGACAACAACAACAAGTCATAAGTGAAGGTGTTAACTAAAGGAGAGTCATGCACAGGAATCCACTAAGGAAACATGAGGAAGAAACAGAACAGATACACATTCCAGTGATGGATATAGGACCCTCCTGAGAAGTGCTTTTATCCTTAATGCTAAAAAAATCTTCCAGGAAATGTTACACACTGTCTATGTTTAAATTGATTTAGTGATTTTGGGATTGAACAGAATTTTTCCCTAGTAATGGATTTAAAAGACTGCTTTAGCTAATTGCTATGAAAAAATAGACATCCCATGAGATATACATAATAAAAAATTCATAGTGCAGTCGGCATTTAATGATTTTATAACATTTTCATAAAAATAATTCCATGATTTATGTAGTATATTATCCATATTTTGCACAAGGAAATTGAAGCTCTTTGAGGTAAAATATCTTTAATATTTTAAAATAAATATTCACATGAATTACACAGAAACTTTTGGTCATATGACTAGTAAATATTGAAGATAAAATTTGAATCAAGATTTTTTATATAACATCTAGCATTCTTTCTAAAATAACATTCTATCACATACTATAAAAATGTGTAATAAAGACTATCTCTGGACTACTTCTTTTCCTGATAGGTAGAACTTAATAAATCTGTGTCCTAAATAATTCTTTCCCATCCCCACCACCAAGAAATGAACTGGAATGATGTGCTTTTTTAAAGTAATTTTCAAATTTTAAGGGAATTTATTTATTATTATTCACTTTGAAGAAGTATAAAGGAAACAATCATGTGCCTTATTTTATTCCTTTTTAATTAGACCTTCATTAACTAATGGGAAAAGTTCCTTTCTGAATTTGAAATTTCTGTTATGGTTGATGCTTGGTTGACTTGTCAAAATTTCTCCTTATGCTGTTTCATTTTGATTTTGATTTTCTGCTGAGGGCACATTTGATTCTTCAAAGGTTGATTAGTTGAGAGAAAAAGAGACAAAAACACAAATACACAGAAAGACAAATATAGAGGCTGAAAGAGAGACAGAACTAGAGCTAGAGAGAGAATTGGAGAAATAGACAGACTCAGAAAAGGGAATATGTTCATCTATTAATTTTTACAACTACAAAATTAGTTATAATTTCCCTATTCCATATGGAGACAAACTGTATCATAATAGTCAGATGGCCTTAAAACTCAAAAGACTTGTATTTAAATCTTTTCCTCTGACACATACTGGATTTGTGACTGAATTGATAAGTCATAAGGCCTAAAGGCATTAAATTTTTTGTGGCCTGAGGCAAGATATTTAATCTCTGAGTTATCTAAAAAACTCCAAATTTATAAATTTCAGGGGTTTGTATTAGTAGAAATAGTTTTCTCCTCCAGGGAGCTCTCTACACTAATAAAATCTATAATTCACTCCCTAAGCTCTCCCCATTTCCATTTTTGAATTTGAGAGTGAACACTATATCCAATAGAGAAAAAACATCAAAAACAGTTTCTATAAAGATAAGCACCATCTACTTCAAACCATATTTGTCCAAGAATTCCCTGATTCTTTGTTTTCTTGAATCCCACAAATGACACCTTTGTGGGAAGGTATTTATTGAAGAAGAAATACTTCTATTGAAGGGGAATACCACTATATACTTAGACAATACATTTTACATTGTAGTATTTTAAATCATTAGCATTTTTCTTATATCAAATTTATGTTTGCCTTTCTGCAACTTCACTATTCAATGAAATATGTATTTCAAATAACAATAGAAATATTAATTATAATAAGACATGGAAAATAAATTAACTATGGAAGATGAGCTCAAAGTAGAATTTTTAAATTTCTCAATTTAAATGATAAGACAAATTATTTCAAAATTTTCCTTCTTGTGTATGTAGGACACCTCTCTTATTACACTGAACTTTGAGAAAAGCTGCTTAGGTTCGAAGGGCAATTTTTCTATTCTGTATTTGAGGCAACAGTCTGCCAAAATCAAATGCTTTTTTGAGACAATTTAAATTCTTTCTAAACCCTTTTCTTTCTGAGAGAGAGAAGAGAGAGAGGGAGAGAGAGGGAGACAGAGAGAGAGAGAGAGAGAGAGAGAGAGAGAGAGAGAGAGAGAGAGAGAGAGAGAGAGAGAGAGAGAGAATTCCCCAAAGTGGAAAGTTACTGCATGTCTTTGATGATCTCTTATTTTAGAATTACATTTCTAATATTCTCAATTCTACAATGAATAAATTACAGTTACATATCCCAGGGTAAAGTTCAATTAACATTTTACTTTATCAAATATAATAATAGCCACTTAACCATTGGCTAGCCTCACATAATCATTTTTCTAAAACCATTCAATGCTTCTTCAACTATTTCCTCCATGAATTCTCCTTTCCAACATATCAAAGTGAACTTAAGGGATGCTTCCATTAAGTAATATAATCAAAACATTTTTCTTTCTCTTAGGCTGAGCATTACTCTAATACTGCCACAGCTTGAGGAAAAGTGCATTCCTCTTAAGTGAATCAGATAAAGACCCTTTGCTCCTGTCCCATCATGGCTCAAATGCTACCATCAAGAAAAAGTTCTTCTTGACTTTTTAATTTTTTTTCTCAAATAAAACAACTAGGTCTAGGGGATGTTTTATTTTAAGTTATTGATTTGGAATACATAGTTAATGAAAAACTGATAATTTCTCACATAGGTGGGAACAAGGACTTTAGAATAAAAGATTCTTCTAACATTATTTTATAATATGAAATCTGAAAAGGAAAAGAGTGTGGATGGGTGCTACTATCTTTTCATAGAACTTGAAAGGTCTTCAGATACTAAAAGCCGTAGCTCACAAGTGCTTATCAAAATTGTTTACTTCATGTCTTGACAGTAAAATGAGGAAATTATTTCAACTATTTGATGTAATCATATAGTAAAAAATACTAAAATAATATCCATCCCATAAAATTTCTCCCCCAAAAGCACATTGTTACATATATAATTAGTGAGAAAAGTATACACATATTAGAGGTTTAGTTATGGGTGTGTGTGTGTGTGTGTGTGTGTGTGTGTGTGTAATTTTTTATAGGCAGGGAAGGATATACTTTTGAGGGAAGAGAAATGTCTAAGTTGTTTTCTCCAAAAGCATTCTGTTACTTCAAGGTGGAATAATATATTGGGAAAAATGATAGATTTTGAATCAGAGGTTTAAATCATGACTTTGTTACTCATGACTTCATTGAAAAAAATAATGAAAGTATAAATCCACTTTATAAAACTTGATATTCTTTTTAAATATACAATAAATTTATCATGTGCATTTTTTCTTTCTTTATCCTTCATCTCTACAACTCTAGATATGGCTATCTATATGTATATCTATAAGAATCTCTATCTATGTACGATATTCTTTGTGGGTGGCTGTGTTTATTTATTATTTTAAAAAAATTCTCTGGGCTCTATTTTTGTGGGGTAATGTTTATACAATATATACTCAGCATTTAACAAAATTTAAGATTGACATTAAGTAAAAGAAGCAATTAGATAATAACTATAGGGTCAACACTTTTCTATCTTCCTAGAACCAGAGACTCAACCCAAAGCAGCTTGTTGCTAGATGCTAAGAGATATATGATAAGCCAATCAGAAGAGGAATTACAATCTATTCTTCACCTGAATATGGAATTGTGTATTTTCCTCAAATGAAAATTTCCTATCCTTTTCATTCATCTCTAACTCCATTCTAACTTTTCCCTCCACATATATAAATTGCCCAACCCACTAGTTTCCTAACTATACTAGGAACTCACTTCTTAGCACATTTATACCATAATTTCTACTTATGCATTTATAGCAACAGATTGACATGTTTGGCTGTATAAATCCACCCCATTCCTTGATAATTTCTTTCTTTCAGATCACCCTGATGTTATGTAAGTGCCCCTTTGGTGACAGCCTCTCTTTTCCAAAATACAGCATCATTAATTTCAAATTATTTCCCCCCCAAGCCTACATATTTTAAATTTCTCTATTTTTGTCCAAGTTTACAACTATGCTTCGAGTCACACAGATCAACCATTTGGTATTAACTTTGATTCCATTTAACGTTAATGTACATTTATAGTCGGAGAGACAATTATGCCATTTTTACCTCTTTAAAGACCAGTACATTTATTCTCTTCTTCTTGATTATACAGTGAGAACACTGGATCAAGTCCTCATTACCTCTAGCCTATACAATTAAAATTACAAAGGAAAAGAAAAGAAGAAAAAAGAAAGACATTGTTTAAAATATATACAGTTGAGCAAAACAAATTCTTTCACCAGTCATGTTTAAATAATATGCATTTCATTCTGTATCCTGAATTTGTCATCCATAAATGAGGAAATGGATAACATACTATAATTTTGTTCTTGTGAACTTGTGTTTAGTGTCTAAGTTAATCAACATTCTTAAGTGTTTCAAAATTTTTTGTCTTTAAAATGTTATTGTGTAAAATATTCTCGTTTCTTTTCTTTCCTTTTTAGAATCAGTTTATATTATTTTTCTGAGATTCCTCTCAAACTTTCCTTTTCATCATTTTTATAGCATACTAGTATTCCATTATATTCATATATTATCATTTGCTCAGCCAACTTCTATTTATAAGGCCATTTCTTTGCCCAAAAATGCTATAAGTGGCTTTCTAGAATGCTTGCACTGTTTCATAACTCTACTAACAGTATATTAATGTGTTTTTACCCATAGCTACTCTAATATTTTCCTTTTCCTTTTTTGTAGCCTTTGTTCATTTGATAGCTATGGGATAGGTATGAGATAGCGATCTGAAGTTGTTTTATTTATCACTGTTCCAATCACTGATTTGGAGATGTTTTAAATCTATTATTACTTAAAAATTATCCTTTGAAAAATACTTGTTCATATACTTTGAATACTTTTAAGTTATTAAATTTATTCTTTAAAAAGTGAATCAGTTCTGAAGATGGCGGAGAAGAAACACACGACTCAGTGAACGTCCTCACTCCCTCACAAACAATTAGATAAATTAAGTCTCAGAATTAGCTCAGGACTGATAGATACCACAAGGACTGGAAGCACGACTTACCAGCTGAAGAGAATCTGGAGTTTCAACTGGAAAGGTCAGTTCCCAGGGGAGGAATAAGAGACACCAGCACAGACGGTGGGGTAGGGGCACACTGCGCCCATTGCGCTGGGAAGGGCTCTGGGATCAGAGAAGCCACTGAGGTAAAGGAATCTGGCACAGGCTGTTAGCTCTTCTCTGCTAATTATTTAGCAGTTCAGAAGAGAAAGCCAAAATATTTTAAAACTCAGATTAGATTTTCCCCGATCCTGGGGGTGACTCGGCAGATCTCGGCACCAGGGGGTGTGGCCTCAGCTACCACCTGAGAATAGTTAAGAGATTGACAAGTGGGTGGATACAGCCCAAGGCAACACACACTGCCTAGTTTAGCTGGAGGGAGTAGAACTCAGCTCCAGGAAGTCCCAGAGAAGCCGAACCTTTGAACTAGGGACCGCGGTTTCTGGCAGACACTTCCAGTTTGAGCACAGGGGCTTTTCATGTCACCTGCTGCAGACATCCACGCCCCACCCGGACACATAGGCTGGGCTTTGTGCTGTCTTTACTATTCTACGCCCTCGAAGCACAATAGTGCTAATCACCTCTGAGGCACTTCCAGGGAGGGGGGGGGGAACTCTCTCCCAGAGCTCTATCTTAGCTCAGGTGCAGGAGCCGCTGCATCCATCCGGTCTGGGAGGAAGCTGGTAAAGAAGTAAATAAATAATTTCCTACCCCAGGGACAGACCCCAAAAGATTTTTTAAGTATGAGCAAAAAAGCTAGAAAAACCATAGATTCCTTCTATACAGAGAAAGAGCGGGTATCCAACCCCGAGGAAGTTAACAGCAGAGAGACAGCAGATAACAACCTAAAGGGGAACGATTCCTGCCTCCCATCACATAACTCTCTCCTAGAAGAAACTCTTAAAAAATTGAGGGAGATTGAAGAAAAATGGGGAAAGGAAAGGGAAGCTATGATAGAGAATAACAACGTCCTGAAATTGGAGTTGGAAAAAATAAAGAATTCACAGGAGATTCAGGGAAACAAAATTTATGAATTAGAAAAGGTTAAAAAAACACAGGAGAGTAGGATTTCTGAATTGGAAAAGATAAAAAAGTCTCAAGAAAATAGAATTTCTGAATTGGAAAAAGAAAATAATTCTCAAAAAAAAATTAGGGAAATGGAAAAAAATTCAGTAGAGCAAAATAATTCATTTAAAAACGAAATTGGGCATTTACAAAAAGAACTAAAAACTGTGAAAGAAGAAAATAACTCCTTAAAAGTCAGGATGGAACAAATAGAAATGAATGATTCACAGAGAACCCAAGAATCAGTCAAACAAAACAAAAAAGATGAGAAGCTGGAGAACAACGTCAAATACTTACTGGGAAAATCTATAGACCTGGAAAATAGAATTAGGAGAGATAATCTGCGGATTATTGGACTTCCAGAAAACTATGACCAAAAAAAGAGCCTAGATTCTATTTTACAGGAAATTATCAAGGAGAACTGTCCAGAGATAATAGAAACAGAAGGGAAAGTAGATGTGGAAAGAATTCATCGAACTCCTTCTGAAATAGACCCTAAAAAAAGAACACCACGGAATATAGTGGATAAGCTGCAGAATTACCACACAAAGGAGAAAATCCTGCAAGCAGCTAGAAAAAAAACAATTTAAATACCAAGGTGCCACAATAAGGGTCACCCAAGATCTGGCTGCCTCCACATTAAAAGATAGAAGGGCCTGGAACCTGATATTCCGTAAGGCAAAAGATCAAGGACTGCAACCAAGAATGAACTACCCAGCTAAGTTTAGCATCTTTTTCCATGGAAGAAGATGGTCATTCAATGAAACAGAGGAATTCTATATGTTTCTAAGAAAAAAACCAGACTTAAACAAAAAATTTGATCTACATCCACAAGACTGAAGAGAAACAGAAAAAGGTACACAGAACCCTTGAGAACTGTAACTCTGTTGTGGGTATATAAAAAATATTCAAGGATAATTTGATTTTACTGATATAAAAGAAAAAAAGGGGGGTGTAGTAAAGGGAAGGAGGTCGGTTCAGAAAAAGGGGAAGGAGTGATAAAAAGAGGGAAACTACATCCCAGGAAGAGGCATAGAAAATACACCATATCTGAGGGAACTTAGTGAGGGGGAGAATCATTGTGTGAATCTTACTCTCATCAGGAGAGGCTCAAAGAGTAAATAATTAACATATTTGTTTTTCAGAGAATTTTCTCTCACGTCATTAAAAGGGGGGAGAGGAAAAGGGAAAAGGAAAAGGAGAATAAGGGAAGGGACTTGGAGGGAGGGGGGAGGGATCCTAAAAAAAAAAAAAAAAAAAAAGAGAGAGAGGGTTGCGCATCACAAGGGGGGGTCTGTAAATTAAATATCGGGGAGGGGGATCAGGGGTCAAGGGAAAAAAGCATAATCTGGGGATAATACGATGGCAGGAAATACAGAATTAGTAATTTTAACTGTAAATGTAAATGGGATGAACGATCCCATCAAACGGAGACGGATAGCAGATTGGATCAAAAAGCAGAACCCTACAATATGTTGCCTACAGGAAACACACTTAAAGCAGGGAGATACATACAGAATAAAGGTAAAAGGTTGGAACAGAGCCTATTATGCTTCAGGTAAAGCCAAAAAAGCAGGGGTAGCTATCCTTATCTCAGATCAAGCAAAAGCAGAAGTAGATCTCGTTAAAAAAGATAAGGAAGGAAACTATATCCTGTTGAAAGGTAGCATAAATAATGAAGCCATATCAATACTAAACATATATGCACCAAGTGGTATAGCATCTAACTTTCTAAAGGAAAAGTTAAGAGAACTGCAAGAAGAAATAGACAGTAAAACTATAATAGTGGGAGATCTCAACCTTGCACTCTCAGATTTAGACAAATCAAACCACAAAACAAACAAGAAAGAAATTTAAAAAGTAAATAGAACATTAGAAAAACTAGGTATGATAGACCTTGGAGAAAACTGAATGGCAATAGAAAGGAATATACTTTCTTCTCAGCAGTTCATGGATCCTATACAAAAATTGACCATATATTAGGACATAAAGATCTCAAAATTAAATGTAGGAAGGCAGAAATAATAAATGCCTTCTTCTCAGATCACAATGCAATAAAAGCTACATTCAGTAAAAAGTTAGGGGTAAATAGACCAAAAAGAAATTGGAAACTAAATAATCTCATCTTAAAGAATGACTGGGTGAAAGAGCAAATTATAGAAACAATTAACAATTTCACCCAAGATAATGACAATGATGAGACATCATATCAAAATCTTTGGGATGCAGCTAAAGCAGTAATAAGGGGAAATTTTATATCTTTAGAGGCTTATTTGAAGAAAATAGAGAAAGAGAAGATTAACGAATTGGGCTTACAACTTAAAAGGCTAGAAAAAGACCAAATTATAAACCCCCAATCAAAAATTAAACTTGAAATACAAAAATTAAAAGGAGAAATCAATAAAATTGAAAGTAAAAAAACTATTGAATTAATAAATAAAACCAAGAGTTGGTTTTATGAAAAAGCCAATAAAATAGATAAACCTTTGGTAAATTTGATCAAAAAAAAGAAAGAGGAAAATCAAATTGATAGTCTTACAAATGAAAAGGGGGATCTTTCCACCAATGAAGAGGAAATTAGAGAAATAATAAGGAGTTACTTTGCCCAACTTTATGCCAATAAATTTGATAACTTAAGTGAAATGGATGACTTCCTCCAAAAATATAGGCTCCCTAGATTAACATAGGAGGAGATAAATTGCTTAAATAGTCCCATTTCAGAAAAAGAAATAGAACAAGCTATTAATCAACTCCCCAGGAAAAAATCCCCGGGGCCAGATGGATTCACATGTGAATTCTACCAAACATTTAAAGAACAATTAGCCCCAATGTTATATAAATTATTTGAAAAAATAGGGGATGAAGGAGTCCTACCAAACTCCTTTTATGACACAGACATGATACTGATACCTAAACCAGGTAGATCGAAAACTGAGAAAGAAAATTATAGACCAATCTCCTTAATGAATATTGATGCTAAAATCTTAAATAAGATATTAGCAAAAAGACTTCAGAAAATCATCTCCAAGATAATACACTATGATCAAGTAGGATTTATTCCAGGAATGCAGGGCTGGTTTAATATTAGGAAAACTATTAATATAATTGACCATATTAATAATCAAATCAATAAGAACCATATGATCATCTCAATAGATGCAGAAAAAGCATTTGACAAAATCCAACATCCATTCCTACTAAAAACTCTTGAGAGTATAGGAATAAATGGACTATTCCTTAGAATAATCAGGAGCATATATTTAAGACCTTCAGTAAGCATAATATGCAATAGAAATAAACTGCAACCTTTCCCAGTAAGATCAGGAGTGAAACAAGGTTGCCCACTATCACCATTACTATTCAATATAGTACTAGAAACGCTAGCCTCGGCAATAAGAGCCGAGAAAGAGATTCAAGGAATTAGAGTAGGAAATGAGGAAATTAAACTTTCACTTTTTGCAGATGACATGATGGTATACTTAGAGAACCCCAAAGACTCTGCTAAAAAGCTACTAGAAATAATTCAAAATTTCAGCAAAGTGGCAGGATACAAAATAAATCCACATAAATCCTCGGCATTTTTATATATCACTAACAAAATGCAACAGCAAGAGATACAAAGAGAAATTCCATTCCAAACAAATGTTGAGAGTATAAAATATTTGGGAATCCATCTACCAAAGAAAAGTCAGGAATTATATGAGAAAAATTACAATACACTTGCCACAAAAATAAAATCAGATTTAAATAATTGGAAAGACATTCAGTGCTCTTGGATAGGCCGAGCAAATATAATAAAGATGAAAATACTCCCCAAACTAATCTATTTATTTAGTGCTATACTAATCAGACTCCCAAGAAACTATTTCAATGACCTAGAAAAAATAACAACAAAATTCATATGGAAGAATAAAAGGTCGAGAATTGCAAGGGAACTAATGAAAAAAAACTCAGAGGAAGGTGGTCTAAGTGTACCTGATCTAAAGCTATATTATATAGCAGCAGTCACCAAAACCATTTGGTACTGGCTAAAAAATAGAACGGTAGATCAGTGGAACAGATTAGATACAAAGGACAAAAAAGGGTACATCTATAGCAATCTAATCTTTGACAAACCCAAAGATTCCAACATTAGGGATAAAAATTCATTATTCGGAAAAAACTGTTGGGAAAACTGGAAATTAGTATGGCAGAAATTAGATATGGATCCACACTTAACACCATATACCAAGATAAGATCAAAATGGGTCCATGATTTAGGCATAAAGAGGGAGATAATAAATAGATTGGAGGAACAGAGGATAATCTACCTCTCAGACTTGTGGAGGAGGAAGGAATTTGTGACCAGAGGAGAACTAGAGATCATTATTGATCACAAAATAGAAAATTTTGATTACATCAAACTAAAAAGTTTCTGTACAAATAATACTAATGCAAACAAGATTAGAAGGGAAGTAACAAATTGGGAAAATATTTTTAAAAACAAAGGTTCTGACAAAGGTCTCATTTCCAAAATATATAGAGAACTGACCCTAATTTATAAGAAACCGAACCATTCTCCAATTGATAAATGGTCAAAGGATATGAACAGACAATTCTCAGAGGAAGAAATTGAAACTATATCCACTCACATGAAAGAGTGTTCCAAATCACTACTGATCAGAGAAAGGCAAATTAAGACCACTCTGAGATACCACTACACACCTGTCAGATTGGCTAAGATGACAGGAACAAATAATGATAAATGTTGGAGGGGATGTGGGGAAATTGGGACACTAATACATTGCTGGTGGAGTTGCGAAAGAATCCAGCCATTCTGGAGAGCAATCTGGAATTATGCCCAAAAAGTTATCAAACTGTGCATACCCTTTGACCCAGCAGCGCTACTACTGGGATTATATCCCAAAGAAATACTAAAGAGCGGAAAGAGTCATATATGTGCCAAAATGTTTGTGGCAGCTCTTTTTGTTGTAGCTAGAAACTGGAAGATGAATGGATGTCCATCAGTTGGAGAATGGTTGGGTAAATTGTGGTATATGAAGATTATGGAATATTATTGCTCTGCAAGAAATGACCAGCAGGAGGAATACAGAGAGGCCTGGAGAGACTTAAATCAACTGATGCTGAGTGAAATGAGCAGAACCAGAAGATCACTGTACACTTCAACAACAATACTGTATGAGGATGTATTCTGATGGAAGTGGCAATCTTCAACATAAAGAAGATCCAACTCACTTCCAGTTGATCAATGATGGACAGAGGTAGCTACACCCAGAGAAGAAACACTGGGAAGTGAATGTAAATTGTTAGCACTAATATCTGTCTGCCCAGGTTGCATGTACCTTTGGATTCTAATTTTTATTGTGTAACAAGAAAATGATATTCACACACATGTATTGTATCTAGACTATATTGTAACACATGTAAAATGTTTGGGATTGCCTGTCATCGGGGGGAGGGAATAGAGGGAGGGGGGGTAATTTGCAAAAATGAATACAAGGGATAATATTATATATATATATATATATATATATATATATATATATATATATAATAAAAAAATTTAAAAAAAAATAAATAAAATAAAAGTTCAATTGGCCAAATATAAAAGGAGAAAAAAAAAGAAGGAACAGCTTGCTGAAGTAAATAATTCACTAAAAATTAGAAATGAAACAATGGAAGTAAATGATTCAATGAGTTTTTCAGAATCAAGCAAGCAAAAAAAATGTAAAATATCTCCTTGGAGGAACAACTGACCTGAAAAGAAGACCCAAGAAACACAATCTAAGAATTATTGGATTCCTGAAAACCACAATTTCTGTTTTCTCTTTCAAATACATTTTGTAGGTAATTATATGCTTTTCCCAATTTGTCAAACCATCTATTTTGTAAGGAGTTATATGATTTTTCCATTCCCCTAAATCTATTTTTAAAGGAGTTTTTTTTTTCAGATAATGTCTATGTTTTATTTTCTAAACTTTCTGCAAAGTTCACATTTTCTTTCCTTATTTTTAAGACCTTATTAAAATAAAATTCTTCCAAGGAGCCTTGTGAGATGGGGCCAACTCATGTCACCCTTGGGGGCTTTATCTGAAGACCATTTGCCTTTAGAGTTCTCAGGATTTGAGGTCTGTTCTTTGTCTCCATAAAAACTATCTATGGTCAGAGCTCTTTTTGCTTTTTTGCTCATTTTAAAAATTTGTGGTCTGCTCTTAGGGCAAAGAGGAGACTAGTTCAAGCTTCCTCTACAGGAATCAGCATTTTTTATGCTGCCCTAGGCTAGTTTTGCTGACTTCCTTTCTGTGCTGGATGGGTGTGACCAAGTCCCCTGTATTCTGGGATTCAGAGGCTTAATATTTGCCTTATGTATTTTCACTGCATGTCTCACAGCTAATTTGGTTATCCACTGGCTTCTGATGCAGGACAGAGTAACCGGTACTGCTATATTTTGGATATGAGTCTCCTGGTATATTCCCCAACATGCATATGCCACCCTACCCTGTGTTCCTGTGTTGCAAAGTTCGTCCAAAATATCTTCTGGTGGAAATTTGTTAATCTCCAAATATTTGTTGGTTCTCTCATGCCAAAACTAGTTCAGAGACTTGATCTGGTGTTGATCTGAGGAAAGCCAGGAAAAGCTCAGATAATGACCTGTCTACTTTATGCCATCTTGGCTCTGCTCCTTTCACACAACAGAATTTTAAAGGAAATGTCATGTAATTTGTAATCATGATGGATCATAACTTAGAGTCGGAATGAAAAATATATTTTAAAGAAGGAATGAGGAACAACATCAAGAATATTTTCAGTTTTCCATTTTAGGAAATCCATAGAGCAGCAAAGAAGTCAGAATGGACATTAGTAATAAAAGTTGAAGTAGCTCTTTGGTGTAATAATCTTATATAACAGGCTATAAGGCAAAATGGTAATGACAATTATTTTTATGTTCCATGAATAAAATGGTTACATATTCCCCTTTCCCCAATCAATCCCACAATATACACAAAAATTGTTGAAAGAACTCCATGTTTTTTGTTTTGTTTTATTTTGTTTTCAGATATTCACCTACTGATAATAACAATAATGGTTATTTTAGGTATGTTGTTTCATATGCATTATCTCATTTTACCTTCCAACAGCACAATGAAATAAAATATAATCCCTAAATTTCAAATATTATGATTCAGCAAGATAAAGTCGTCTTCACAGCTAATAAATGTCAGCAAAATTCAAGTCTATTCTAATATTCAAGTGGTGAGTTCTTGCTACCATATAAGGTGAAGTAATTACATTTCTAGGCACACAGCTGAAGACATAGGTATGGATGCCACTTTAGACATTCACCATCTCTATAATAATGGGTAAGTTATTTAATTTTTTTACAACTTAATATTTATCTGGAAAATTTGAGGGAATAATTGTTGTATTATTTATGGGAAAGATATTTTATGAGAAAGGGAAGGCATTCTGCAAACCTTTATGTGCCATATAGGTGTTAATCTTAATAAATACCAGTGAACCCAGATAATATCACCTTTTACCTTAAAGGAATATTATTTAGGTCATATATGAGGAACAAAAATAATAAAGATGGTGATCAAGCTATGTGGGTAGAATGCATTCTTATTTTTCCTCCAATCAAAGAAATTTACTACCAATGTTTTTTTTTTTTTTTTTTTTTTTTTTTTTTTTTTTTTTTTTTTTTTTATGACAAGTGTATCTAATTTTAAATGAATAGAAATCCCAAACCCAAAAGAGGAAACTAACTTGACAGCATGTGACTAATATACTTACATTATCTTTGTATTTTGATTTAATGGTTGCACAATCTGTATTATATACATACTCTAAATTGTTACATTAACTTTTAATCTCAACTTATTAAGGATAAAGCCTGGGTTTAGTGCCCACAACATCTAGAACTCTATTACATTTTCAATGATTTTATTTTCTAAGAAGCTTGTTAATAATATAATAATACACACACAAATATAATTTGCATACAAAGGGTACAAGACACTGTATTAGATTCTAATCATTTAGGAAGAACAATAGAAATCTTGAGGCTGTTGAATAATATAAAAACAAGAGTAAGAGAACTGGACTCAGTAATAACCTACTTTAAATCCTGCTTTAAACTGTTATTAGTGTGACCCTGGGTAATTACCTTAAACTCTATCCACCTTATTTTATTCATTTGTGGCAAAATACAGGTATATACACCTACCTTATTATAAGAATCAAATGAGACAACATGTTAAATGCCTTATGAAATTTAAAGTATTATATTAATGATAGATATTATGACATGATATAATGTTATATAAGATCACAAAATGTTATTGCAAAGCTATGCCTGCCATTGTATGTTAGAATAGGTCAATTATATGGAAATAGATTATGCTTCTCAGTGCTCTATCTTCCTACTCTGTCTTAGTAATTACAATTTATATAGAAAATTAAAAGGTGTATTTAAAGTAACTTAACAAAATATTATAGAAAGTCTAAAAACAAAGATGTCCTCACAGGGAGGACAGCTAATGCAATAGAAACAATTAAGGAAGCAAAAAGTTTTTGATGTTAGAATTCAAAAGGGAAAATGAAAAATGTTATAGTTATGTTCTAAAAAGTTATTTAACACTCAAGATGAAGAAGATATACTTAGACAGTAGTTTATCTGAAAAATAGGATTTCCTGGATTGAATTCTTTGTATGCTTCAACTGTGTGATGTCACAGAGAAATGCATCATCCAACAACAAGATATTATGTTGAATTCTGGTCCTGATTATACTACAGCTACTAGTAGTATTATCTTCAGTTTTGGTCATTAGAGTGTTTTTCCTGAGCTTATCAAGATATCAAATTTTAGGTCTTAGTAATAAGACCTGGCCTTAGGATAACTTTCATGTAAGTTCATTTTTAAGCTTTTGTAGTCCCATGGCTCAATATTCAGCAATCAGGCAAGGAATAGGCTCTCAGGCAACATGTACCTTGACCAAGGACAAAATGATTTTAACATGTCTTGGTCCTTTCTGTTAGGGAGTTAAATGGTACAGTAGAAAGAGTAAGATACTTGGAATTATAAATACCTGGGTTCAGCTTTTGTCTTAAGACATCTAATTAGTTGTGTGATCCTGAGCAAATTGTTTAATGTCTCTCAGTCTGACTTTTCTTATCTTAGAAAGATAATAATGCACCTACCTCACAGACTTATTGTGAGGACTAAATGAGATATAACATATGCAAAGTTCTTCAAAAACCTTAAATCACTATATAAATTCTAGTTTGTTATTCTTATTATTATAAACATGAAGTTGTTTTTGTTTTTCCTTCATTCTTGAAGAGGATCATGACTTTAAGGACGTGCTGCCATAACATTCAAGTTAATTGCATTTAAGTGAAGGAGAGCTGTGCAAGGTCACCTGCTTCACTTTCCTCTTCATAATCATCTGGGTCTAGTGGCAAGATATAGATCAAGACAAATGGAGATGCCCTGGATGAATTAGGAAGCTTTGGACTTTTTAAGCTAAGATTTTTAACAGGTCTCAGTTTGACTAAGGACATATTCATTCATTCAAACTGTCCAGCTCAGATACTAAAAAGTTGTGTGACCATGAGCAACCCATTAAATTTCTATGAACTTCAATTTGTTCATCAATAAAATTGGGTTAATAATGAACTAATCACCTGCCCAAAGGGGTTGTTGTATTCCTGAATGCACTAGTTAAATATGAATTACAATTATTTTTCCCACCCAACCCTATTCTTTAAATTTCACTGTTTTTCTTTGACAGGAATTGGACTGCAAGGAGAAGAGCCCAAATCTCTTCAGGATACCTACCTTCAAGACTTTTTTTAGCTAATAAAGAAGAATAAAATAATAGAAAATTCATGAAAAGATTCATTTTACTGCTTCCTACTCAAAACTAGATATTGAAGAATTTCATGTGGTTTAGATCAGAAAATGTCAGCACCCTGAATGCTGACTCTGAACTAAACCTCTATGTCTTATGACAGTTGCCCTGTTTCTCATACTCTGGTACCTTGAGACTTCGTTTTATCTACTAGCCTAGGACTTTCAAACTTTCCTCTAAACAGAGGGGGTGGAATGCAGTTTTCCATTAAAAAGCTTATTCTGTCTTTGAAGTCCAGCTTTAACCAAACCATGAGGTTTTCAAAGACACTTTAAAGCAGTAGCTTGCATAGATATGGAAATGTTATTATAGAATTTCTGTATTTGAAGCTTTAATACTTAAGGGGATTATTTTATATACTTAAATAGCTGACAAATGTTATAGATTTAATTAGCAGCATATCTACATTATATAGACATACATTTTTATCTATGCATGAATCATAGAGTTTCTATTTCCCTCAACATATGTACTAATAAATCAGGCAAACTCTTTATGCCTTTTCTAAGGCTTTTGTGAGCTTCATTCCTTACAATGAGCTTGCCAGATATCTGATTGGACTTCCTGGTCTAAGTCCTAATCTATGAATCATTTCACTATAATATTTCAAACATGTAAGTACTGAGAGCCTGAAAGTTCTCTAAGGGCCTTTGTTTCTTGTACTGGGCTACCTCCCTATTCCAAGGAACTCTCATGGATCTAATCAGTACATGACAATTCTGTTGAATTATTAAAAAAAAAAAACCTCATGAGGATGTAATAGACTTTATGGATTTGCTTTTAAAAATTCTCTGAAGAGAGAGTACTCAGGAATTTAAAGCAATCTTGGAACAGCAGAAACAAACAAACAAAAAAAAAAAGTGAGTCCTTTAGATCTACTAGAAACATCACCAAAATATTTGTGTATGTTGTACTGATTAGTAGAGAATTAGAACTCAGGATTCTATTCTGGGCCATCTTCTCTTTTTTCTTAGTACTATTATAGTTGCTAATTTTCTCAGTCATACTTGATTTAATTGCCATTGCTTTTCTTATGATTTGAAATCTACCTATTCTTCCCCAAACTCTTTGCTGACCTTTAGTCTTATATTTTCAACTGCAACTCACATGTCTTGTACTAGAAATAGATATCTTAAACTAATCATGTCCAAAAGAGAGCTCACTATATTTTCTCACAAAACCTCCTCTGGTCCTATATTATCCATTAATATAAAAGGAACATCGTGTTCTCAGTCCCTCATACTTATAATATAAAAATCTTCCTGAAATTTCTCAATATCTCTCAAACCTCATATCCAAATGTGTTAAAAGTCTGTTAACTTCACCTTTGCAATATTTCCCAAATAGCTTTCTCCCTCTGTCTCCTTTGCCACTGCCATTTCTGTAGTACTGGACAGTACCATGCCTGGACTACTGCAATAACATTCTTGTGAGCCTGACTGTCTCAAGTTTCTCTATAATCCAATCTATCTTCCATTCAGCTACCAAAGTGGATTACTTAAAGCAAAGGTCCTATCATTCCACCACCACTGCTACTCTATAAGCTCCAATGACTCCCCATTGCCTCTAGGATCAAATGAAAAAATACTCTGGCTTTCAAAGTCATTTATAATCTAGCTCACTCCTACCTCTTTAATTTTCTTATAACCTGTCTCTCTGTCATGTGCTCTTCAGTCCAGTAATAACTGCCCTCCGGACTCCCACAAGCAAGATATTCCATTTTTTTTTTTTCTTTTGTAGGCATTTTCTCTGGCTATACTTCACAAACATGGTATTATTTCCCTCCTCCACTCCATCTTCCAACTTCTCTGGCTTTCTTGAATTTCCAACTAAAATTCTATCTTTTACAAGGAATCTTTTCCAACCCTTTGAATTCCAGTATCTTGCCTCAGTAAATTATTTCCCATTTATGGTATAGCAAGCTTGCTTTGTATATATTTGTTTGCATTTTGTATCCCTCATTATATTGGAAGTCCTTGAGTTTAGGGATATAATTTACCTTTTTTTTTTTTTTTTTGTATCCTCAATATTTACTACCATGCCTGGAACATAGTAAGTGCTTAATAAATATTGAGTGACAGATTAATTGAGAATGGACACTTTTGAAATGTTATTTCCTAACATATAAATCATGGATCATATTCCTGGTATCAGATAAATAGGTAGACAGCCTGATAGATTAATAGATTAAAAATGCAATAATGTATTCCTATATCTATAGATATAACGATTCCCTCTATCCAAAAAGCAATGTAAAATATATACTGATTACTTATAATAAATAGCTTTCTAAACTACTTTTTCATTTGAGAAAGAGGCAGACACACACACACACAAAAAGAGAGAGAGACATGTGAGAGTATATATACATATGTATTCTGTTATTTGAAGAATACTCAATTATATGTAAAGAAGGGATGAACATTTAACCACATATATGTATACACACAGAGAAACACAAATTCATTTTGGTGCAGAATTATTTATTTGTTAGGGACAAGAAAAGAAGAGAGAGAAATAAGAGGTAAAGGAGATTTCAAGAGAGCATATACACAAAAAACAAATTCAGCTGAAATATTTTGAACATTAAAGATGAAAACAAAGAGAATCAGGGGTCTGGGTTCAATTTTGAAAAGAAGAATAAAAAAGTAGGAACAGATTTCCTATTATAGATTTTTAATTTTAATCATTTCTCTATTAGGGGAGGAAGAATATGATGAGGAAAATAAAGAAGGTGTTACAATGGAGTAAAAGGCACAAGTAAAAATCAATATTATGTATTTGAAAGGGATGAACTTATTTATAAAATAGAGAAGAGCAGTAGAATGCATTAGAAAGCAGAACCAAATAATGTGTTATTTACAAAAAAAAAAGAGAGAGACAGAGAGAAAGAGAGAGAGAGAGAGAGAGAGAGAGAGAGAGAGATCCCTATAATTCTAGGCAGAAAATTCCACTGAAAAGAGGATACTACTCAAGAAACTGAAAAATTAATCAATAGATTAGATTAGATACATAGCATATAGAAATAAACACAATAGTATAGAGTTTGGTAAAGCCAAAGAGCAAGGCTTCTGAATTAAGAATTCACCATTTAAAAATGCTATGAAAAGTAGAAATTAAATAAAACATAAGTAAACACCAACTTCTCTCATAGTTAAGATATAAATTAATACATGACTTAAATAGAAAGGATGATATCATAGATAAATTGGATGAAGAAGAAAAAAACCTTTCAGATTTTTTGGATGGGGTGAAACTATTTCTGATTAAAGGATGCAATATTTCACAAAAAATCACCGTTAATTTTGGTGAAATAATAAAAAATAAAAAAGAATAATGTGGCTAAAATTAAAAGGAAATAGATGACAAGGGAAGGTTGTTCTTGTTGTTTAAAATTCAGTTTCTATGTTAGGGATCTCTTTGTTATATTCTATAAAGAACTGATTCAATTTATTTTTTTTTAATTTTTTTTATTATATATATATATATATATTTTATAATATTATCCCTTGTATTCATTTTTCCAAATTACCCCCCCTCCCTCTATTCCCTCCCCCCGATGACAGGCAATCCCATACATTTTACATGTGTTACAATATAGTCTAGGTACAATACATGTGTGTGAATATCATTTTCTTGTTACACAATAAACATTAGAATCCGAAGGTACATGCAACCTGGGCAGACAGATATTAGTGCTAACAATTAACATTCACTTCCCAGTGTTTCTTCTCTGGGTGTAGCTACCTCTGTCCATCATTGATCAACTGGAAGTGAGTTGGATCTTCTTTATGTTGAAGATTGCCACTTCCATCAGAATACATCCTCATACAGTATTGTTGTTGAAGTGTACAGTGATCTTCTGGTTCTGCTCATTTCACTCAGCATCAGTTGATTTAAGTCTCTCCAGGCCTCTCTGTATTCCTCCTGCTGGTCATTTCTTACAGAGCAATAATATTCCATAATCTTCATATACCACAATTTACCCAACCATTCTCCAACTGATGGACATCCATTCATCTTCCAGTTTCTAGCTACAACAAAAAGAGCTGCCACAAACATTTTGGCACATATATGACTCTTTCCGCTCTTTAGTATTTCTTTGGGATATAATCCCAGTAGTAGCGCTGCTGGGTCAAAGGGTATGCACAGTTTGATAACTTTTTGGGCATAATTCCAGATTGCTCTCCAGAATGGCTGGATTCTTTCGCAACTCCACCAGCAATGTATTAGTGTCCCAATTTCCCCACATCCCCTCCAACATTTATCATTATTTGTTCCTGTCATCTTAGCCAATCTGACAGGTGTGTAGTGGTATCTCAGAGTGGTCTTAATTTGCATTTCTCTGATCAGTAGTGATTTGGAACACTCTTTCATGTGAGTGGATATAGTTTCAATTTCTTCCTCTGAGAATTGTCTGTTCATATCCTTTGACCATTTATCAATTGGAGAATGGTTCGGTTTCTTATAAATTAGGGTCAGTTCTCTATATATTTTGGAAATGAGACCTTTGTCAGAACCTTTGTTTTTAAAAATATTTTCCCAATTTGTTACTTCCCTTCTAATCTTGTTTGCATTAGTATTATTTGTACAGAAACTTTTTAGTTTGATGTAATCAAAATCTTCTATTTTGTGATCAATAATGATCTCTAGTTCTCCTCTGGTCATAAATTCCTTCCTCCTCCACAAGTCTGAGAGGTAGATTATCCTCTGTTCCTCTAATCTATTTATTATCTCCCTCTTTATGCCTAAATCATGGATCCATTTTGATCTTATCTTGGTATATGGTGTTAAGTGTGGATCCATATCTAATTTCTGCCATACTAATTTCCAGTTTTCCCAACAGTTTTTTCCGAATAATGAATTTTTATCCCTAATGTTGGAATCTTTGGGTTTGTCAAAGATTAGATTGCTATAGATGTACCCTTTTTTGTCCTTTGTATCTAATCTGTTCCACTGATCTACCGTTCTATTTTTTAGCCAGTACCAAATGGTTTTGGTGACTGCTGCTATATAATATAGCTTTAGATCAGGTACACTTAGACCACCTTCCTCTGAGTTTTTTTTCATTAGTTCCCTTGCAATTCTCGACCTTTTATTCTTCCATATGAATTTTGTTGTTATTTTTTCTAGGTCATTGAAATAGTTTCTTGGGAGTCTGATTGGTATAGCACTAAATAAATAGATTAGTTTGGGGATTATTTTCATCTTTATTATATTTGCTCGGCCTATCCAAGAGCACTGAATGTCTTTCCAATTATTTAAATCTGATTTTATTTTTGTGGCAAGTGTATTGTAATTTTTCTCATATAATTCCTGACTTTTCTTTGGTAGATGGATTCCCAAATACTTTATACTCTCAACATTTGTTTGGAATGGAATTTCTCTTTGTATCTCTTGCTGTTGCATTTTGTTAGTGATATATAAAAATGCCGAGGATTTATGTGGATTTATTTTGTATCCTGCCACTTTGCTGAAATTTTGAATTATTTCTAGTAGCTTTTTAGCAGAGTCTTTGGGGTTCTCTAAGTATACCATCATGTCATCTGCAAAAAGTGAAAGTTTAATTTCCTCATTTCCTACTCTAATTCCTTGAATCTCTTTCTCGGCTCTTATTGCCGAGGCTAGCGTTTCTAGTACTATATTGAATAGTAATGGTGATAGTGGGCAACCTTGTTTCACTCCTGATCTTACTGGGAAAGGTTGCAGTTTATTTCTATTGCATATTATGCTTACTGAAGGTCTTAAATATATGCTCCTGATTATTCTAAGGAATAGTCCATTTATTCCTATACTCTCAAGAGTTTTTAGTAGGAATGGATGTTGGATTTTGTCAAATGCTTTTTCTGCATCTATTGAGATGATCATATGGTTCTTATTGATTTGATTATTAATATGGTCAATTATATTAATAGTTTTCCTAATATTAAACCAGCCCTGCATTCCTGGAATAAATCCTACTTGATCATAGTGTATTATCTTGGAGATGATTTTCTGAAGTCTTTTTGCTAATATCTTATTTAAGATTTTAGCATCAATATTCATTAAGGAGATTGGTCTATAATTTTCTTTCTCAGTTTTCGATCTACCTGGTTTAGGTATCAGTATCATGTCTGTGTCATAAAAGGAGTTTGGTAGGACTCCTTCATCCCCTATTTTTTCAAATAATTTATATAACATTGGGGCTAATTGTTCTTTAAATGTTTGGTAGAATTCACATGTGAATCCATCTGGCCCCGGGGATTTTTTCCTGGGGAGTTGATTAATAGCTTGTTCTATTTCTTTTTCTGAAATGGGACTATTTAAGCAATTTATCTCCTCCTATGTTAATCTAGGGAGCCTATATTTTTGGAGGAAGTCATCCATTTCACTTAAGTTATCAAATTTATTGGCATAAAGTTGGGCAAAGTAACTCATTATTTCTCTAATTTCCTCTTCATTGGTGGAAAGATCCCCCTTTTCATTTGTAAGACTATCAATTTGATTTTCCTCTTTCTTTTTTTTGATCAAATTTACCAAAGGTTTATCTATTTTATTGGCTTTTTCATAAAACCAACTCTTGGTTTTATTTATTAATTCAATAGTTTTTTTACTTTCAATTTTATTGATTTCTCCTTTTAATTTTTGTATTTCAAGTTTAATTTTTGATTGGGGGTTTATAATTTGGTCTTTTTCTAGCCTTTTAAGTTGTAAGCCCAATTCGTTAATCTTCTCTTTCTCTATTTTCTTCAAATAAGCCTCTAAAGATATAAAATTTCCCCTTATTACTGCTTTAGCTGCATCCCAAAGATTTTGATATGATGTCTCATCATTGTCATTATCTTGGGTGAAATTGTTAATTGTTTCTATAATTTGCTCTTTCACCCAGTCATTCTTTAAGATGAGATTATTCAGTTTCCAATTTCTTTTTGGTCTATTTACCCCTAACTTTTTACTGAATGTAGCTTTTATTGCATTGTGATCTGAGAAGAAGGCATTTATTATTTCTGCCTTCCTACATTTAATTTTGAGATCTTTATGTCCTAATATATGGTCAATTTTTGTATAGGATCCATGAACTGCTGAGAAGAAAGTATATTCCTTTCTATTGCCATTCAGTTTTCTCCAAGGTCTATCATACCTAGTTTTTCTAATGTTCTATTTACTTTTTAAATTTCTTTCTTGTTTGTTTTGTGGTTTGATTTGTCTAAATCTGAGAGTGCAAGGTTGAGATCTCCCACTATTATAGTTTTACTGTCTATTTCTTCTTGCAGTTCTCTTAACTTTTCCTTTAGAAAGTTAGATGCTATACCACTTGGTGCATATATGTTTAGTATTGATATGGCTTCATTATTTATGCTACCTTTCAGCAGGATATAGTTTCCTTCCTTATCTTTTTTAACGAGATCTACTTCTGCTTTTGCTTGATCTGAGATAAGGATAGCTACCCCTGCTTTTTTGGCTTTACCTGAAGCATAATAGGCTCTGTTCCAACCTTTTACCTTTATTCTGTATGTATCTCCCTGCTTTAAGTGTGTTTCCTGTAGGCAACATATTGTAGGGTTCTGCTTTTTGATCCAATCTGCTATCCGTCTCCGTTTGATGGGATCGTTCATCCCATTTACATTTACAGTTAAAATTACTAATTCTGTATTTCCTGCCATCATATTATCCCCAGATTATGCTTTTTTCCCTTGACCCCCCTGATCCCCCTCCCCAATATTTAATTTACAGACCCCCCCTTGTGACGCGCAACCCTCCCTCTTTTTTTTTTTTTTTTTTTTTTTTTAGGATCCCTCCCCCCTCCCTCCAAGTCCCTTCACTTATTCTCCTTTTCCTTTTCCCTTTTCCTCTCCCCCCTTTTAATGAGGTGAGAGAAAATTCTCTGAAAAACAAATATGTTAATTATTTACTCTTTGAGCCTCTCCTGATGAGAGTAAGTTTCACACAATGATTCTCCCCCTCACTAAGTTCCCTCAGATATGGTGTATTTTCTATGTCTCTTCCTGGGATGTAGTTTCCCTCTTTTTATCACTCCTTCCCCTTTTTCTGAATCGACCTCCTTCCCTTTACTACACCCCCCTTTTTTTCTTTTATATCAGTAAAATCAAATTATCCTTGAGTATTTTTTATATACCCACAACAGAGTTACAGTTCTCAAGGGTTCTGTGTACCTTTTTCTGTTTCTCTTCAGTCTTGTGGATGTAGATCAAATTTTTTGTTTAAGTCTGGTTTTTTTCTTAGAAACATATAGAATTCCTCTGTTTCATTGAATGACCATCTTCTTCCATGGAAAAAGATGCTAAACTTAGCTGGGTAGTTCATTCTTGGTTGCAGTCCTTGATCTTTTGCCTTACGGAATATCAGGTTCCAGGCCCTTCTATCTTTTAATGTGGAGGCAGCCAGATCTTGGGTGACCCTTATTGTGGCACCTTGGTATTTAAATTGTTTTTTTCTAGCTGCTTGCAGGATTTTCTCCTTTGTGTGGTAATTCTGCAGCTTATCCACTATATTCCGTGGTGTTCTTTTTTTAGGGTCTATTTCAGAAGGAGTTCGATGAATTCTTTCCACATCTACTTTCCCTTCTGTTTCTATTATCTCTGGACAGTTCTCTTTGATAATTTCCTGTAAAATAGAATCTAGGCTCTTTTTTTGGTCATAGTTTTCTGGAAGTCCAATGATCCGCAGATTATCTCTCCTAGATCTATTTTCCAGGTCTATAGATTTTCCCAGTAAGTATTTGACGTTGTTCTCCAGCTTCTCATTTTTTTTTTGTTTTGTTTGACTGATTCTTGGGTTCTCTGTGAATCATTCATTTCTATTTGTTCCATCCTGACTTTTAAGGAGTTATTTTCTTCTTTCACAGTTTTTAGTTCTTTTTGTAAATGCCCAATTTCGTTTTTAAATGAATTATTTTGCTCTACTGAATTTTTTCCAATTCCCTAATTTTTTTTTTTTGAGAATTATTTTCTTTTTCCAATTCAGAAATTCTATTTTCTTGAGACTTTTTTATCTTTTCCAGTTCAGAAATCCTACTTTCCTGTGTTTTTTTAACCTTTTCTAATTCATAAATTTTGTTTCCCTGCATGTCCTGTGAATTCTTTATTTTTTCCAACTCCAATTTCAGGACGTTGTTTTTCTCTATCATAGCTTCCCTTTCCTTTTCCCATTTTTCTTCAATCTCCCTCAATTTTTTAAGAGTTTCTTCTAGGAGAGAGTTATGTGATGGGGAGCAGGGATCGTTCCCCTTTGGGTTGTTATCTGCTGACTCTCTGCTGTTAACTTCCTCGGGGTTGGATACCCGCTCTTTCTCTGTATAGAAGGAATCTATAGTTTTTCTAGCTTTTTTGCTCATATTTAAAAAAATCTTTTGGGGTCTGTCCCTGGGGTAGGAAATTATTTATTTACTTCTTTACCAGATTCCTCCCAGACCAGATGGATGCAGAGGCTCCTGCACCTGAGCTAAGATAGAGCTCTGGGAGAGAGTTCCCCACCCCCTCCCTGGAAGTGCCTCAGAGATGATTAACACTGCTGTGCTCGAGGGCGTAGAATAGTAAAGACAGCACAAAGCCCAGCCTATGTGTCCGGGTGGGGCGTGGATGTCTGCAGCAGGTGACGTGAGAAGCCCCTGTGCTCAAACTGGAAGTGTCTGCCAGAAACCGCGGTCTCTAGTTCAAAGGTTCGGCTTCTCTGGGACTTCCTGGAGCTGAGTTCCACTCCCTCCAGCTAAACTAGGCAGTGTGTGTTGCCTTGGGCCGTATCCACCCACTTGTCAATCTCTTAACTATTCTGAGGTGGTAGCCGAGGCCACACCCCCTGGTGCAAAGATCTGCTGAGTCACCCCCAGGGTCTGGGGAAAATCTAATCTGAGTTTTAAAATATTTTGGCTTTCTCTTCTGAACTGCTAAATAATTAGCAGAGAAGAGCTAACAGCCTGTGCCAGACTCCTTTACCTCAGTGGCTTCTCTGATCCCAGAGCCCCTCCCAGCGCAATGGGCGCAGTGTGCCCCTACCCCACCGTCTGTGCTGGTCTCTTATTCCTCCCCTGAGAACTGACCTTTCCTGTTGAAACTCCAGATTCTCTTCAGCTGGTAAGTCATGCTTCCAGTCCTTATGGTATCTATCAGTCCTGATCTAATTCTGAGACTTAATTTATCTAATTGGTTGTGAGGGAGTGAGGACGTTCACAGAGACGTGTGTTTCTTCTCCGCCATCTTGGCTCCGCCCCCCCAATTGAACTTTTAAATGAAGTGTTTTGCTCATTGGATTTTTTTTCCATTTCGCAATTTCTGTTTTCTCTTTCAAATACATTTTGTAGGTAATTATATGCTTTCTCTAGAGTTAAGAGAGCTGCAAGAAATATTAGACATCAAAACTATACCAGTGGAGGGATCTCAACTTTACTCTTTCAGAATATCATAATTCAAACCACTAAATAAATTTTAAAAAAAATTAAAGAAGTAAATATAGTTCTAAAAAAGTTAAGTATGATAGGCCTTTGGAGAAAATTTAATGAAAGAAAGAATATACTTTTTTTTTTTTTTTCAGCAGTACATGGAACCTATACAAAAACTGACCCTATAAAAACCTTAAAACCAAATGCAGACAACCAGAAAGAGCAAATGAATTTTTTTCTGATCATGATGCAATAAAAGTTGCATGCAATAAAAATCCAGGGGAAAATAGACCAAAATTTAATTGGAAACTCTAATCTAATCTTAAAGAATGAGTTGATGAAACAACAAATCATAGACACAATCGATAATTTTATCCAAGAGAAAGACAATAATGTGACAAAATACCAAAATTTATGGGAGACAACCCAAAGCAATTCTTAGGGGAAATTTTATATCTCTAGATGTTTACTTGCATAAAATAGAGTAAGAGAAGATTGTTGATAAAAAGGCTAGAAAAGGAACAAATTAACACCCCCAATTAAATAGAATATTTGAAATTCTGAAAATAAAAGGGGAGATTAATAAAACTGAAAATAAGAAAGCTGTTGAATTAATAAATAAAATTGAATTAGTTTATGAAAAAATCAACAAAATAGAAAATATTTTAATTAGTTGATTAGAAAAAGGAAAGAAAACAATCAAATTGTTAGTATCAAAAAGGGAAACTTTCCACTAATGAAGAGGACTTCAGAGCAATAATTGGGAGTTATTTTGCTTAAGTATATGTCAATGAATTTGAAAATATAAATGAAATGGAGGAATATTTAGAAAAATATAGATTTCCCTGATAAACAGAAGATGAAATAAATCAAACAGTCCCATTTTAGAAAAAGAAATTGAACAAGCTATTAATCAGCTCCCTAACAAAAATCTCCAGGACCAGATGGATTTGCATTTCATTTCTACTAAATATTTAAAGAACAATTAATTCCAATACTATTCAAGCTATTTGGGAAAATAGGGAAAGAAAAAGTCCTACCAAATTCCTTTTATAACACAGATATAGTACTGATACCTAAACCTGATAAAGTTAAAAAAGAGAAAGAAAATTATAGACCAGTTTCCCTAATGAATATTGATGCAAAACTCTTGAATACAATATTAGCAAAGAGATTACAGCAAGATATCCCTATGAGAATATGCCACGACCAATTAGAATTAATATAAGGAATGAAGGGCTGGTTCAATACTAGGAAAATTAAGCATAATTAATTACATTAATAACCATAGTAAGAAAAATCATATGATTATTTCAATAGATGCAGAAAAAGCATTAGTCAATATCCAACTTCCATTCCTATTAAATAAACATTGATGAGTATAGGAATGAATTATAATAATAATATTATTATTAAATTAATAATAATATTTAATATTAAATAAATATTAAGATTTATTATTAATTCTTGATAAAATTAAGACTTAATTAATCTTAAATTAATTAAGATTGATTTGATCTTAAGTAATTTTAAGATTAAAATCCTTAAATGATTTTAAGGATCATTTTCCTTAAAATGATCAACAATATCAATATAAAACTGTCAGTAAATTTAATATGTAATGGGATTAACTAGAACCATTTTTTATAAAATCAGGGGTGAAGCAAATGTTGCCACTATAACCATAACTATGTAATATTGTATTAGAAATGTTAGCTTTGGCAATAAAAGAAGAAAAAAAGATTAAAGGAAATAAAATAGGTAATAAGGAAAGGAACCCATTACTTTTTGCAGAAGATATGATAAAATATTTAGAGAACCCTAGAAAATCAACTACAAAACTAGTAGAAACAATTCACAACTTAAGCAGTTGTAGGATACAAAAGAAATCCACATAAATCCTCAGCATTTGTATATATTACCAATGAAGCCCAGCAGCAAGAGTTACAAAGAGCAATTACATTTAAAATAACTGTAGTTATTATGAAATATTTGGTAGTCTATCTGCCTAGGCAAGAACTACATGAGCACAATTAGAATATACTTTTTACACAAATAAAGTCACATCTAATCAATTGGAAAAATTAATCATGTGCTCGTGGTTATATCAAGTTAATATAATAAAAATGACAACACTATCTACATGCCTCTACTTCTTCAGTGACTTACTAATTGAATTCCTAAGAAATTATTTTACAGAACTAGAAAAAATAATAACACAGTTTATCTGGAAAAAATGTCAACAATTTTCCGAAAATCTATGAAAAAAAAAATATGAATGAAAGTGGCCTAACCTGCAGCAGGTCTAAAACTATATTACAAAATGGTGGTCATCAAAACCTTTTCCAACTAGCTGAGATATAGAGTAGTCAGTGAAATAGGTTAGGTTCACAAGACACAATAGTCAATGACTTTAGTAATCTAGTGATTGATAAACCCCCAAATCCCAGCTTTTGGGATAAGGACTTACTATTTGACAAAATTGCTGGGAAAAATGGAAATTAGTATGGCAGAAACTAGTTATTAATTCACATTTAACACCCTATATCTAGATAAGATTGCAATAGTTTTGTGATTTAGATATAAAGAATGATATTATAAGCAAATTAAAAGAACAAAGGATAGTTTACTGTTCAGATCTGTGGCAAAGAAAGGAATATGTGGCTAAAGAACTGGAGTGCATTATGGAAAGTAGAAGGGATAATGTTGATTATATTAAATTTGTGTACAACCAAAACCAATGCAGAAAAGATTGGAAGATAATCAATATTGTGAGAAAAAAAAATTTACATTCAAGTATTCTATTAAAGGCCTTATTCCTAAAATATATAGAAAATTTACTCTAATTTATAAGAATTCACGGCATTCTCCAATTAATAAATTGTCAAAAAATATGAACAGACAATTTTCAGATGAAGAAATTGAAACCATTTCTAGTCATTTGAAAATGTAATCTTAATCACTATTGATCAGAGAAATGCAAATTAAGACAATTTTGAGGTACCTCTCAGATTGGCTAAGATGACAGGAAAAGATAATGATGAATGTTTGAGAGAAACTAATAAACTCTGGTGGAATTGTAAACTGATCCAATCATTCTACAGAGGAGTTTGTGATTGTGCCCAAAGGGCTATCAAACTGTGCATACTCTTTGATCCAACAATGTCTCTACTGGGCTTGTTTCCTGAATAGATTGTAAAGGAGGGAAAGGGACCCATATATGCAAACATGTGGCAGCCCTTTTTGTAGTGGCAAGAAGATGGAAAATGAGTGTATATTATCAATTGGAGAATGACTGAATAAGTTATGATATATGAATGTTATGGAATATTATTGTTATATAAGAAATGATCAGCAGTATGATTTTATAAAGTCTTGTAGAGACATTCATGAATTGATGGTAAATGAAATAGAAGCAGAATATCATTGTGTATGGCAACAGCAAGAATATATGGTGATCCATTCTGATGGACATGGCTCTTTTCAAATATGAGATGATTCAAGCTAGTTCTAACAGTCATATGATGAAGAGAGCCATCTTCACCCAAAGAGAAGATTCTTGGGAACTGAGTATGGATTACAATGTAGTATTTTCACTCTTTGTTGTTGTTGTTTGCTTGCATTTTGTTTTCTTTCTCTTTTTTTTCTGATTTTGATCTGATTTTTCTTGTGTAGCACAATTGTAGAAAATACGCATAAAAGAATTGCACATGTTTAACATCTATTGGATTACTTGTTCTCTAGAGGAAAGGCTTGAGGAAAGAGAGGGAAAACTGGAATACATGTTTAGCAAAGGTGAATGCTGAAAATTATCTATGTATATATTTTGAAAATTAAAACTTTAATTAAGAAAATAGAATTATGTTGTCATTCATTACTTAAAAATATGTGGTGGATACAAGCATTGATTTTTAAATAATGCCTAAAACTACTGGAGAGTATATGATCTAAACTATGCCATGCCCATATCTCAGATCAATGGTTGTTTTTCCAGTTTTATTCATAGTCTCTTGATGAATGGCCAAGAGAAACCCTTACACTGTTCCAGATATCTACTCACTATCATTTTATAAAGACTTGCCCTTTGACATGGTTTTATGTATTAGGTTTCTACTAAGTGCTAATGAGATAATGAGATATTAGGTTCTTACTAAGTGCTAAGTCGGTACTTAACAATTCTCTAGTTCTGGCCTTTACTGATAGTTTTACTTGTGAACTCCTGGGGAGGAGCAAGTTCATTGGTTGAAGTATTTTTTTCCCAGAAGCCCTTGTGTTATCCCATACCCATTCTCTGGGAGGATAAAAGAGGGCGGCACTCCAGAGAGAGTGTCTTGTTTGGACCAGACTTGAGGTGGCTCTCTGGAGAAAGAAGTCTCTCCTCTAGACCAGAGAGCAATCTGCAGTTTCTGGAGACAACAGCACATTACATTTATGTATTCAAAGTTTTTAAAGATTTCTTGATAGATAGAACAGAGATAACCTTGCTTAATGTATATCTCAGGAATAAAAAGGAGGGGTTGAAACAAATGCTCATCAAAAGCTTTTGCTCCCAATCCAGTCCAAACTGATGTAAGATCTAGGGGGAATAGTCACATCCTCTAGATGCTTCCTTTTGTGGATATGCTTTTGTTTGAAACAATTTGTGGAATATCAAAGCTTCTAAAAAATGTTGTAACACTTAAAAGAGTTTGAATTAACCATTCCTATGGCAAAAACAAAAACTATCAATTTTCTAGGTTATGCAATGCAGTTATATAGATGATAGTCACTCATATATCAATAAATTTGGACAGACAAAATGGATTGTGAGCAGATCCTAGCATTCTATCATGATAAGAGTATATCCACTTTGGCTTACAATACACTTCCTATTGGTAGCCTCCACGTGATTGTATTTTTTAATTTAAAAGCACATCAGAATGATTGATGCCTTCTTGTAGTAGTCCACTGTCTTACTGACAACCGAGAGTCAATGAACAAATTATTTCATAATCTTTTCTGTGGTATTGTTCATGTGGAGTGGGTAAACAGGAAATCAATTTATTGGTCTTTAAACTTAGATTATGATTATGATTTTTTCCTAGTGTTTTACATGTCCTGTTGTTCATTCCAAAATTTATGTGAGTTATTTAAAAAAATTAAAAACACTGCAGTATCCAGTGATAAGAAAATCAGTGCATCCAATTAAAGACATCCAATCTATGTTTATTTAAAGTAGGACATTAAAAATAAGCCACAGCAGTGGATTTCTGAAACAATACTCTAATGGATGGCTTCCATTGAGCACCATAAATATGGTTTTTGGACATTTCCTTTTTGCATAATATTACTAAGTGGTGTTTAATAACAATAAAATCTGTATGCATTTAGTTCTTTATTATATAAAATAAAGCTTATCCATTCAGTGCTTGAGGAGAAACATACTAAAGAGTAAATAAGTGTTTATAATGATTTTATCTCCTGAATGACAAATTGAACATAATTATGTAGGATTGGAATAATATTGCTATATGCATATAAAAAAGAAATAATGAATCACAGCCAATTTCTATTCTCACTGTTTACCACATGTGAAAACAAAATTATTTTGGCGTGAAAAAAGGAAGAATATCTTCATCAGAGACTCAGTGTCTATAGCATATTTGAAATGCTCTCCATAATAATCCAAATTCCACAAACTGATAAAAATTTATTCCCTAAAACAAATTAAATCCTATAATTTCTAACAAAATTTGCTTCATTATACTGAATTAGATGGATCCAGATCTAAAGTCAGAAATCCAAATATGATATGACTGATATAGATGTGAGTTTATCACTAGATTTGAGGAAATGAACTAATAAAATGAAATTAATAATTATTCCCTTCCCTGTAGGCTCATCACATCCTATATTTTGAATATAATCTACTCTATTCATTTAAAAAGCTTTTTGTCAGGGGCAGCTGGGTGGCACAGTAGATAGAGCACCAACCTTGAATTCAGAAGGAGCTGAGTTCAAATCTAGCTCCAGACACTTAACACTCCCCAGATGTGTAACCCTGGACAAGTCACTTAACCCCAACTGCCTCAGAAGAAAAATTGGTTTGTAATCACCTAATATATATATATTTTTATTTTTCCAAAAATAGTCAAAGATAGGTTTCAACATTCACTTTTGCAAAAGCTTGTGTACCACTTTTGTCTCCCTCTCTCCCCTTTATAGGTTATATAGGTTAAATGAATTTGTGAACTCAACGTTATTGAGGAATCATAGGTACTATGTCAGTTTTAGGGGAAAAAAAAATGTGACATAAAGAGAATAGTATAGACCTTGTAATAAGAATTTGATGTTCTTTGATCCTCTAATAACTAGTTATCTGACCTTGGGTGAGTCACTGAATATTTGGACTTAATTTCTTTATCTTTATAATGAAGGCTTAGGTTAGTTGATTTTAAAAGTTCACCCAATTAAATTCTGGAATGTGTAATGTTTCAAGATCACCTAATGTTTAGTTCTATTCCTCCCACACTATTATCCAATATCATCAAGCATAAAAAGTTAATCATTGAGGCAATATCTGAATTTTATTTTTTGTCTCTGTCTGTATTTTGTTGTTTATGCAGACTTGTTACCATAGCCTATGTTAAATTTTGAATCTGAATCAATTTTGAATCAACCATTAAAACCATTGAGGCTAGTCTAGGCATACTCTTTTATACCCACTTAAATATATATCTATTATTTTTGACCACTTGTATTATTGGAGACAAAAACAAAGCCTGCTTTTACCAGTGCACTAAAGCTTTTGTTTCAAATCTATCAGTAAATTATTGGATAACTATTTATTATTCTTAATAAGAAGAAATTATTATTACTTGATTTTTTTTCTCTGACATTTGTAATATTGCTTAATCTTCCATATATCTATATCTTACAAAGTATGGAACAAACTAAGGTGATAAGCTAGAAGCAACTAGATTATGTGTAAAAGCCTAGAACTGAAATGTGAAATTAAGAAGGCTTAATTCAAATCCTTCTTCAGATATTTCAGGTACACTTACTATGTGACTCTATATAATCTTTTTATTCTCTGTGAGCTTGAATTTCTTCATTAGTAAAATAAGTAAGTTGTACTTGATGGTCTATACTATTGTATGATCCTTTGACCTTTGATACTAAACTTCCTCAACATGGTAGCTCTTATAACTCCTTGAATTTTCCCCTTGCCACTCAAAATTTATATCAGTGAATGGTTCTCTTTTTCTTCTCTTCAGTAGATACTGAGCCCTATTCATTGATCTTTAAGTCAACCCACAAAGGATGGACCTGGTATACTCAAATCCATCTGATCTTCAAGATACTTTTCATTTCCCAATGGTCACATCCGTGGACTCACCATTTCAGATGTAGAACTAACACTATTATGATAAAAAGAGTTTCCAGGAGGCAGAGCCAAGATGGCAGAGAAGGCACACATGACTTTCTAAGCTCCTCTCATACCTCAAGACCCATAATTAAATTCAACCTCAAAAATAGAGCTTGACTAGCAAAACTCACTAAAACTAGAAGTTAGAAGTACAACTACTAGCCGAAGATAATTTGGAAGCTCATCAGAAAAGGTTTGTCCTGAGGGTCCGAAATAGATCTGTACAAACAGGGAATTAGGAGAAGCTGACAAACAGAGCAGACAGGGGAGGAATGGGCCTCTGTGGTTAGAAATAGTACAGTGACGATTCAGACATAGGCTGATTGCTCTGCCTTGTTGTAAAGCAGCAGACCAGTGAAGAAATTAGAGCCAAAGGCAGTGGGTACTCTAAAAAGCACCAGATCCTAACAGGACCTGGCTATACCCACCCAAAACCAAAAGTGACTCAGCACAGACCACAATATAGCTCCACGGCCCCATTCAGCAGTATGGAGCTTTTCCTCTGGGCAGTTAAAAATCTGCACAGCAGGGGGGGCACAGCCTGGGGGAACCTCTAATCTGATCAGTGTGGGGCTCAGCCTGGGGCAATAGAACTTTCCCAGCTCAACTGTGCTTCAAAGGGCAGAGACATTTTCAGTCCCTGCAGGGGCTATTTGCAGGTCAGCTGCTAATACCCACAGCCCCATAGTAGGCTTTGGCTTGGGGCAGTGACACTTTTGTTGCCCAGTCTTTAGCCCCAGGGCAGTCGCTAAACCCCACAGCAGGTTTCTTCACTGGGCACTTCCACAGCTTAGCAGTGCTAATCAGGTCTAAACCACTTCCAGTGGCAAATTCTTTCCAAGAGCACTCCTGTACCTGGCCACTCTCTGTAGCCTGCTGGTAATCTCCCTGCCCTGAAGGCAGGCCCTACAGGCTTTGAAAAATAAGTAAAAAAATCAAAAGAAAGATCAACAGCTTCTATACAGAAAGAGAGTGGGTTTCCAACCCTGAGGAGAGTAATAGCAAACAGCCTCCAGACAATACCCCAAATAAAGCTCTTCTTGAAAAGACTATTAAAAATCTTGAAAGAGAGTTAGAAGAAAAATGGGGAAAAGGAAAGAGAAGCTATGCAAGAGATTAATAACTTCCTGAAAGGTGAATTGGAAAAGGTAAATAATTCCCAGGAAGTGCAGGGAAATAGGATTTGTGAATTGGAAAAGATAAAGAATTCCCAAGAAAATAGAATTGTGAATTGGAAACAGAAAATAACTCACTAAAAAAAAATTACTGAAATGGAAAAAAAATTCCATAGAGCAAACCAACTCATTTAAAAATGCATTTGGACACATACAAAAAGAAGTAAAAAAAATGTTAATGAAGAAAATAACTCATTAAAATCATAACTGAACAAATAGAAATGAATGTTTCATTGAGACATCAAGAATCAGTCAAGCAAAACCCCCAAAAATGAAAAATTAGAGAAAAATATTAAATAGTTTCTTGGAAAAATGACAGACCTGGAAAATAGATCTAGGAGATATAATCTGAGGATTATTGGACTTCCCAAAAATTATGATGAAGAAGACAGCCTAGATACAATTTTATAGGATATCATCAAAGAGAACTGCCCAGATGTAATAGAATTAGAAGGTAAAATAGGCATTGAAAGAATCCATCGAACACCTTCTGGAAAAGACCCTAAAAAAACCCCAAAAAACCAAAAACAAAAAACAAAAAAAAAAAAACTCCAAGGAATATTGTGGCCAAATTTCAGAACTATCAGACTAAGGAAAAATATTACAACCAGCCAAAAAAAAAATTCAAATACCAAACAAAGCTGAGAATTTTCTTCAATGTAAGAAGATGGACCTTTAATGAAACAGATGAATTCCAGTTGTTTCTAAAGAAAAAACCTGATCTAAACAAAATTTTTTATCTCCAACCACAGGACTCAAGAGAAGCAGAAAAAGGTAAAAGAACTTTTGAGAACTGTATTTCTGTTGTGGATATACATAAAGATTACATGTATAATTTAATTTTACTGATGTAATATAAAAAAGGGAAGTAGAAATGGAAAGGAGATAGTGGCAGAAAAAAGGGGAAAGGGGAATAAAAAGAGGGAAAACATATTGCACAAAGACACAAAGGAAATCTATCATATCTGAGGGAATTTAGAGAGGAGGAGGAACATTGTGTGAATTTTTCATCAGATTTGGCTCAAAAAGAAAATAATTAAAATATTTGTTTTACAGAGAATTTTCTCTTACACCATTAAAAAGGGGGAGAGGAAAAGGGAAAAGGAAAAGAATAATAAGGGAAGGGTACAAGAAAGGGGAAGAGATTCAAAGAGGGACAGAGGGATACTAAAAAGGGTGAGCAGAAATAGAATATTGGAAAAAATTGGTATGATTGATCTTTGGGGAAAACTGCATGGTGACAAAACGGAGTATACTTTCTTCTCAGCAGTTCAAGGAATCTATACAAAAGTTGACCATATATTAGGACATAAATATGTCAAAATTAAATGCAGGAAGGCAGAAATAGTAAATGCTTTCTTTTCAGATCACGATGCAATAAAAACAACATTCAATACAAAGTTAGGGGTAAATAGACAAAAAAGTAATTGGAAACTAAATAATCTCATCTTAAAGAATGATTGGGTGAAACATCAAATTATAAACACAATTAATAATTTCACTCTAGACAATGACAAAGATGAGACATCATACAAAATTTTGTGGGATGCAGCCAAAGCATTAATTAACAGAATTTTTTATAACTTTTTAGAGGCTTACTTGAATAAAATAGAGAAAGAGAAGATAAATGAATTGATTGGGCTTGCAATTTAAAAAGCTAGACAAAGATCAAATTAAAACCCCCAATAAAATATTAAACTTGAAATTCTAAAATTAGAAAGAGAAGTTAATAATATTGAAAGTAAAAAAATCTATTGAACTAATAAATAAAACAAAGAGTTGGTTTTATGAAAAAAAAACAATAAAATAGATAAATCATTGGTAAATCTGATCAGAAAAAAGAAAGATAAAAATCAAATTATTAGTTTTATAAGTGAAAAGAGAGAACTTTCTTGCAGTGAAGAGGAAATGAGAGAAATAATGAGTTACTTTGACCAACATTATGCCAATAAATTTGATAACTTAAGTGAAATGGACAACTATCTCCAAAAATATAGGCTTCTCAGATTAATAGAGGAGGAAGTAAATTGATTAAATAGTCCCATTTCAGAAAAATAAATAGAGCAAGCTATTAATCAACTCCCTAAGAAAAAATCCCCAGGACCAGATGGATTTACATGTGAATTCTACCAAACATTTAAAGAACAATTACCCCCAATGCTATATATACTATTTTAAAAAGTAGGGGGTCAGCCAGATGGTGCAGTGGATAGAGCACCAGTCTTGAATTCAGGAGGACATCTGGTCTCAGTCAATTAATGCTTCCTAGCTGTGTGACCCTGGGTAAGTGACTTAACCCAAGCCTCAGGAAAAAAAAAAAAGAAAGAAAAAAACATGAAGGAGTCCTATCAAATTCCTTTTATTACACAGACATGCTTAAGAACAGCCACATTTATACTTAAACCAGGTAGGTTGAAAACAGAAAAAAAATATTATAGACCAATCTTCCTAATAAATATTGATGCTAAAATCTTAAACAAGATATTAGCAAAAAGAATACAGATTATCCCCAGGATAATTCACCATGATTAAATAGGATTTATACCAGGAATGCAGGGATGGCTCAATATTAGGAAAACTGTCAGTATTATTGGCCATATTAATAACCAAATTAACAAAAAAAAATATGATCATCTCAATAGATGCAGAAAAAGCATTTGATAAAATCCAACACCTATTCTTATAAAAAACACTTGAATGTATTGGAAAAAACAGACCTTTCCTTAAAATACTCAGTAGAATCTATTATAATCATCAGTAAGCATCATATGTAAAGGGTATAAACTGTGACTGTTCTCAATAAGATCAGGAATGAAAAAAAGATTGCTCACTATTACTATTACTATACAATATTGTATTAGAAATGCTAGCTTTGACAAGAACAGTTGAGAAAGAGATACAATGAATTAGAGTAGTTAATGAGGAAACCAAATTATCACTCTTGCTGATAATATGATGGTATATTAGAGAACCCCAGAAATTATACTAAAAAGCTATTAGAAATAATTCACATATTTAGCAAAGTTGCAGGATACAAAATAAACCCACTTAAGTCATCAGCATTCTTATATATCATCAACAAAATCAAACAGTTAGAATTACAAATTGAAATTCCATTTAAAGTAACTACCAATAGCATAAACTACTTGGGAATCTATCTGTCAAGGGAAAATCAGAAAGTATATGAGCAAAACTACAAAACACTTTCCACACAAATTAAATCTGATCTAACCAATTGGAAAAAATATTAAATGCTCTTGGATAGGGCAAGCAAATATAATAAAAATGACAATTCTACCTAAACTAATCTATTTATTTTGCTCTATACCAATCAGACTCCCAAAAAACTATTTTAATGATCTAGAAAAAATAACAACTAAGTTCCTACATAAAAACAAAAACAAACAAACAAAAATGTCAAGAGAATTAATGAAAAAAATAATCAAATGAAGGTGGCTTAGCTGTACCAGATCTAAAATTATATTATAAAGCAGCAGTTACCAAAATCATTTGGTACTGGATAAGAAATAGACTAGTTGATCAGTGAAATAGGTTGGGTTCAAAGGACAAAACAGTCAATAACTTTAACAATCTAGTGTTTGACAAACACAAGGAAACCCAGCTTTTGGGATAAGGACTCACTGTTTGACAAAAATTGCTAGCTGGGAAAATTGGAAATTAATATGGTAGAAACTAGGCATTGACCCACACTTTACACCATACACCAAAATCAACTCAAAATGGGTTCATGATCTAGCCATAAAGAATGAGATTATAAATAAATTAAAAGAACAAAGGATAGTTTACCTCTCAGGCCTGTGGAAGAGAAAGGAATTTATGACCAAATTAAAACTAGGGATCATTACTGATCACAAAATAGAAAATTTTGATTATATCAAATTGAAAAGTTTTTATACAAACAAAACTAATGCAGACAAGATTAGAAGAGAAGTAACAAACTGGAAAAACATTTTTACAGTCAAGGATTCTGATAGTGGCCTCATTTCCAGTATATATTGGGAATTGACTCTAATTTATAAGAAATCAAGCCATTCTCCATTTGATAAATGGTCAAAGGATATGAACAGACAATTCTCAAAAGGAGAAATTGAAAGTATGTCTAGCTATATGAAAAGATGCTCCAAGTCATCATTAATCAGAGAAAGGCAAAGTAAGACAACTCTGAGATCCCACTGCACACTTGTCATATTGGCTAAAATTACAAGGAAAAATAATGCTGTATGTTGGAAGGGATGTGGGAAAACAGGGACACTGATACATTGTGGGTGGAATTGTGAATACATCCAGCCATTCTGTTGAATGATTTGTAACTATGCTCAAAAAGTTATCAAATTGTCCATACCCTTTGATCCACCAGTGTTACTACTGGGCTTATATCCCAATGAGATCTTAAAGAAGGGAAAGGTGACCCGACCTGCGGGTCTCAAACTAAGGGGGTCTGAAGCCCCGTGTCAGCCTGTAAGCACAAGGCTGGTAAGGCTACAACCTGGGAATGGGTGAAGAAAAGAAAGAGGCGGAGACGATTCTGCACAGGGCAGAAAAGTTCGTTTATTGAAGCAAAGTAGAGGGTTTTTATACTTTGTGGAGCAAATGCCACATAGCAAAGTAAGTTTCCATAGAACAAAGGATATAACATCTGTTGACCATATGTCAGGAAGTCAAGGCAATGTGTGACAGATTTATGGTTGAAACATTCATCATGTGTTTGACAGGTTTTAAGATCTAAAGAATACTTATTGTTAACACCTAGGTCAGAGAAACCTTGGGGTAGGGAGTTCTCAAACATCCAGGACATTCCTTTGGGGCCAAGACTTTTATCTAATCTTAAAGATGTCTGGGTGAAGGGCCTTGGCAGAAAGGGACCTGTATGTGCAAGCATGTTTATGACAACCCTCTTTGTAGTGACCAGAAACTGGAAACTGAGCGGATGCCCATTAATTGGAGAATGGCTAAATAAATTGTGGTATATGAATATTATGTAATATTATTGTTCTGTAAGAAATGACCAATAGGATGATTTTAGAAAGGCCTGGAGAGACTTACATGAACTGCTGCTGAGTGAAATGAGCAGGACCAGGAGATCATTATATACTTCAACAATAATACTATATGATGATCAATTCTGATGTTGTGGTCATATTCAACATTGAGATGAAACAAATCAGTTTCAATAGATCAGTAATGAACTAAACCAGTTATACCCAGTGAAAGAACTCTGGGAGATGACTATGAACCATTACATATAATTCCCCATACCCCCATTGTTATCTGCCTGCATTTTCAATTTCCTTCATAGACTAATTGTACACTATTTCAAAGTCCAATTCTTTTTGTACAGCAAAAATAACTGTTTACACATGTATACATATATTTTATTTAATTTGTATTTTAATATATGTAAAATATAATGATCAACCTTCCATCTGGGGGAGGGGCATGGGGGGAAGGATGGGAAAAATTGGAACAAAAGTCTTGGTAATTGTCAATGCTGTAAAATTACCCATGCATATATCTTGTAAATAAATTAAAAAAAATTTAAAAAAAGTTATAAAGGTAAAAAAATTAAATTAAATTTTAAAAAAGCTTCCAACTACAATCTTTCCAGTAAGATGGACTGAGCCTTCCCTATATTTCCCTATACTGAGTGTTGCCATCTCTTATACTACTCAACCTAAAGACTTCTAGAACTTTATATCTTCACAAAATCTAAATTTTCATTTATACCTTGTTTCCCCCAATTACAATATGAGCTTTTGGAAAGTAAGTACAGTTTCAATTTTCTTTGTACCATGTTTATATATATATATATATATATATATATATATATATATATATATATATATATATATATATATATATATATATAATGTTTGCATATATAATGATTAATACAGAGAAATTAATAAATTATTTCCAATTTAATAATTTATAATTTAGTTTATATTAGAACACTAATGAATAATAATTGTTTCATTCCAGAGCCAGGTGCCAATAACTAATGGATCAATTTCCATCTAGAGAGGGGTATTTCATATACAGATATAGTATATAACATATTATATTTAAATTGACATTCTACTCTCCTTCCAAAATCTTTCATTTTTCCAAACTTAGCAGTTCTCTCCCTTATCTCACATGAATCTGACAGTTTAGATTGGCTGGTTTTTTCGTGGTTACTTCTTTTTTTCTTACTAATGTCTTTCCTCATCTGGAAGTCATAATGCATAGTAGATATAGGGCTAGCCTTATATAACAACCAATAATACCTGGGTTCAGGTACTAACACTGACACTAAATAACTTTTTAACTTATTTGACCTCTTGTAATCCTCAAAGTCGTAAATGAATTGCCATTTGATATTAAGTGAATAAAATTTCAATGTTTTACCTATAGTGATGGAATCACAGGTTCAGATTCAGCTCCTGTATTTCAGTTTTTTGTTTTTTTTAATCCTATATATTTTCAAAGTCTTACTTCAGTTCAACTCCTCCAATATTTATTACATAAACATTCTAGTCCAGGAGTGTATGTGAGAAAACTTGGACACTAATGCATTACTGATGGAGTTGAGAAATAATCCAACTATTCTCCATTGTTTTTTTTGTTTTGTTTTGTTTTGTTTTGTTTTTGTTTATTTGTTTTTTGTTTTTGTTTTTTTGCTGAGGCAATTGGAGTCAAGTGACTTGCCCAGGGTCCCACAGTTAAGAAAGGTTAAGTGTCTGGGTCCAGATTTGAACTCACGTCTTCCTGACTTCAGGGCTGTTGCTCTATCTACAGTATCACCTAGATGTCTCTATCCAACCATTCTGAAGAACAGTTTGGAACTTTTCTCAAAGGGTTAACTAAATGTGCATACACTTTGATCCACCAATGCCACTACTGGGTTTGTATCCAAAGGAAATCATAAAAGAGGGAAAAGAACACATATGTATAAAAATATTCTTTTTTGTAGTACCAAATAAATGGAAAATGAGTACATGCGCATCAATTGGGGAATGGCTGAACAAGCCGTGATATATGAAGGTAATGGAATATGATTGTATAAAGAATGATGACCTTTCCAGCCAAGATGGCGGCATGGAGGCAGAAAGCTGCTTGAGCTCAGTGTTTTCTCTCAGGACTTACTTCATGACAAGACTCAGAGTTAATGCTTGACCGGAAAAGAAACCCACAAATAATCACCAACAGAAGACATCCTTGAAATTCGCCAGAGAAGGTCTGTGTTTTTGCTTGGGGGAGGGTCAAACACACTGGGTACAGATTGAGGGCAAGCAACCCAGAGAGAGACAGACAGCTCACACAGCTCAGACCAGAGTGGGGAAGGGTGTGATCTCTGCCTTTTCTGCTAAAAGACTTTTACCCCAGTGTGGATACTCCATCTTGGCAGCAAGCCAGGAGCAGCGGAGAGGGTGTAAACACTGGAGGTGAAGAATAAAACCCAGGAAAGCTATTGACTCTCGGAACATGGCCACCCCCAACCCCCAGCTGGAGTGACTCAGTGCATTCTCAGAGCCTCAGAGCTCAGACATAGAGCAGACATTACTGTCCTATTAGTAGATCGCTGCTGCCCTCCCCCCAGACTGTAGAGGAAGTCCATTAACGCCATCCAGTCCCATCCCCCCGCAAAACAGACCAATTCTTTTTTTTTTTGTCAATTTGTTTTCTTCGATTCCCCTCTGACAAAATGAACAAAAAATTCAAAAGGGCTCTACCCATTGACAGCTTCTGTATGGAGAGAGAGCACACTTCAAATACTGAGGAGACTAAAAACATAGTGTCCCCAGAGGAATCCCCTAAGGGGGATATGATCTGCTCCTCAATACAAAATAATCTCATAGAGGAAATCAAAAAGGCTCTCACAAGACAGCTAGAAGAGAAATGGGAAAAGGAAAGGGAAGCTTGGCAAGAGAGCCTGGAGAAGTGATCCAGAGTGGATAAAGAGATCAAATCATTGAGAAACAAAATTAGTGAATTGGAAAAGGTAAACAACTCCAAGGAAAACAGGATTAGTGAGCTGGATAAAGAAAATAGCTCTCTAAAAAATAAAATGGATAAAATGGGAAAAAATTCCATAGAAGAAAAAAACTCACTTAAAAACACAATTGGACATTACAAAAAGATATAAAAAAAGTGAATGAAGAAAATACATCATTGAAAATAAGACTCGAACAAGTAGAAATGAATGACTCAAGGAGAAACCAAGAAGTAGTCAAGCCAAACCAGAGAAATGAAACAATTGAAAAGAATGTCAAGTACCTTATTAGAAAGACAACAGACCTGGAAAACAGATCCAGAAGAGACAATTTGAGAATAATCGGACTCCCTGAAAAATGTGAGGAAAAAAAGAGCTTGGACACCATTTTCGAGGAAATTATCAAAGAGAACTACCCAGACATTCTGGAAACATAGGGTAAAATAGACATTGAAAAAATTCATTGATCTCCTACTGAAAGGGACCCTAAAATCAAAACGCAAAGAAATATAGTGGCCAAGTACAAGAACCATCAGACAAAGGAAAAATACTGGAAGCTGCTAGAAAAAAGCAATTCAGATATGGAGGAGCCACAATAAGGATAACCCAGGATCTCAGATCAAGCAAAAACAAAAAATGATCTAATTAAAAGAGATAAGAAAAGGCATTATATCCTGCTAAAGGATAGCATCAATAATGAAGCAGTATCAATATTAAACATATACTCACCAAGTGGTGCAGCATCTAAATTCTTAAAAGAGAAATTAAGAGAGCTGCAAGAAGAAATAGACAGCAAAACTATAGTAGTGGGAGATCTCAATCTTGCACTCTTAGAATTAGACAAATCAAAACAGAACATAAGTAAGAAAGAAGTCAAAGAGGTAAATAGAATACTAGAAAGATTGATATGATAGATCTTTGGCGAAAGCTACATGGAGACAGAAAGGAGTATACTTTTCTCAGCAGTTCATGAAACCTATACAAAAAATGATCATATACTAGGGCATAAAAATCTCAAAATCAAATGCAGTAAGGCAGAAATAATAAATGCATCCTTTTCAGACCACAATGCAATCAAAATTACATTTAATAAAAAGCCAGGGGAAAGTAGACCAAAAAATAATTGGAAACTATATAATTTATACCAAAGAATGAATGGGTAAAACAGCAAATCATAGACATAATTAATAACTTCACCCAAGAAAATGACAATAATGAGACATCATACCAAAATGTGTGGGGTACAGCTAAAGCAGTAATAAGGGGAAGTTTTATATCTCTACAGGCCTACTTGCATAAAATAGAGAAAGAGAGGGCCAACGACTTGGGCTTACAACTAAAATTTCTAGAAAATGAACAAATTAAAATCCCCCAGACAAACACAAAATTGAAATTCAAAAAATAAAAGGGGAGATTAATAAAACTGAAAGTTAAAAAAAAAAAAAAACTATTGAATTAATTAATAAAACGAAGAGTTGGTTCTATGAAAAAACCAACAAAATAGACAAATCCTTAGTAAACTCAATTAAAAAAGGAAAGAGAAAAAGGAAATTGTTAGTCTTGAAAATGAAAAGGGAGAACTCACCACTAATAAAGAGGAAATTAGAACAATAGTTAGGAGCTACTTTGCTCAACTTTATGCCAATAAATTCGATAACTTAAATGAAATGGAAGAATACCTTCAAAAATATAGCTTGCCCAGATTAAGAGAGGAAGAAGGAAGTAGTTTAATAGTCCCATCTCAGAAAAAGAAATAGAACAAGCAATTAAACAACTCCCTAAGAACAAATCCCCAGGATCAGATGGATTCACATGTGAATTCTACCAAACATTTAAAGAACAACTAACTCCAATGCTATATAAACTATTTGAAAAAATAGGGATTGAAGGAGTCCTACCAAATTCCTTCTATTACACACACATGGTACTGATACCTAAACCAGGTAGATCAAAAACTGAGAAAGAAAACTATAGACCAATTCCCTTAATGAATATTGATGCTAAAATCTTAAATAAGATATTAGCAAAAAGACTTCAGAAAGTCATGCCCAGGATAATACATTATGACCAAGTGGGATTTATACCAGGAATGCAGGGCTGGTTTAATATTAGGAAACCCATATTAATAATCAAATTAATAAAATCTATATGATCATCTCAGTAGATGCAGAAAAAGCATTTGATAAAATCCAACATCCCTTCCTACTAAAAACGCTTGAGGGTATACAAATAAATGGACTATTCTTTAAAATAATAAGGTGCACATATTTAAAACCTTCAGGAAACATCATATGTAATGGTGATAAACTAGAACCTTTCCCTATAAGATCATGAAACAAGGTTGCTCACTATCACCATTACTATTCCATATAGTACTAGAAAGCTAGCCTCGGCAATAAGAGCCGAGAAAGTGATTCAAGGAGTTAGAGCAGGAAATGAGGAAATCAAACTATCATTCTTTGCAGATGACATGATGGCATACTTAGAGAACCCCAAAGACACTACTAAAAAGCTATTGTAAATAATTCAGAATTTTAGCAAAGTCGCAGGATACAAAATAAATCCACATAAATCTTCAGCATTTTTTTACATTACCAACACAACCCAACAGCAAGAGATACAAAGAGAAATTCCATTCAAAATAACGGTTGATAGTATAAAATATTTGGGAATATATCTACCAAAGGAGAGTCAGGAATTATATGAGCAAAATAACGAAACACTTGCCACAACAATAAAGTCAGATTTAAATAATTTGAAAGACATTCAGTGCTCTTGGATAGGCCGAGCTAATATAATTAAGATGACAATACTCCCCAAACTAATCTATTTATTTAGTGCTATACCAATCAGACTCCCAAGAACCTATTTTAGTGACCTAGAAAAAATAACAACAAAATTCATATGGAACAACAAAAGGTTGAGGATTTCAAGGGAAATAATGGAAAAAAAAAATGAAGGTGGTTTAGCTGTACCTGATCTAGAACTATATTATAAAGCAACAGTCACCAAAACCATTTGCTATTGGCTAAGAAATAGATTAGTTGATCAGTGGCATAGGTTAGGTTCACAGGGCAAGATAGTGAATAAAAATAGCAATCTAGTGTTTGACAAGCCCAAAGATCCCAACTTTTGGGATAAGAAGTTAGTATTTGACAAAAACTGCTGGGAAAACTGGAAATTAGTATGGAAGAAACTAGACATGGACCCGCATTTAACACTATATACTAAGATAAGTTCAAAATGGGTCTAAGATTTAGGCATAAAGAACGAAGTTGTAAATAAATTGGGGGAACATGGGATGGTTTCCCTCTCGGACTTGTGGAGGAGGAAGGAGTTTGTGTCCAAGGGAGAACTAGAGACCATTATTGATCACAAAATAGAAAATTTTTATTACACCAAAAGTTTCTGCACAAACAAAACTAATGCAAACAAAATTAGAAAAGAAGTGACAAATTGTGAAAACATTTTTACAGTTCAAAGTTCTGATAAAGGCCTCATCTCCAAAATATACAGAGAATTGACTTTAATTTATAAGAAATCAAGCAATTCTCCAATTGATAAATGGTCAAAGGATATGAACAGATAATTTTCAGATGTTGAAATTAAAACTCTTTCCACTCATATGAAAGAGTATTCCAAATCACTATTGATCAGAGAAATGCAAATTAAGAAAACTCTGAGATATCATTACACACCTGTCAGATTGGCTAAGATGACAGGAACAAATAATGATGAATGTTGGAGGGGCTGTGGGAAAACTGGGACACTGATGCATTGTTGGTGGAGTTGTGAAAGAATCCAACCATTCTGGAGAGCAATCTGGAATTATGCCCAAAAAGTTATCAAACTGAGCATATCCTTTGATCCAGCAGTGCTAGTACTGGGCCTATATCCCTAGGAAATACTAAAGAAGGGAAAGGGACCTGTATGTGCCAAAATGTTTGTGGAAGCTCTTTTCATAGTGTCTAGAAACTGGAAAATGAATGGATGCCCATCAATTGGAGAATGGTTGGGTAAATTATGGTATATGAATGTTATGGAATATTATTGTTCTGTAAGAAATGACCAACAGGAGAAATACAGAGAGTCTTAGAGAGACTTGCATCAACTGATGCTGAGTGAAATGAGCAGAACTAGGGGATAATTATACACTTCAACAATGATACTGTATGAGGATGTATTCTGATGGAAGTGGATATCTTCAACATAGAGAAGAGCTAATCCAATTCCAATTGATCAGTGATGGACAGAATCAGCTCCATCTAGAAAAAGAACACTGGGAAATGAGTGTAAACTGTGAGCATTGTTTTTTTTTGTTGTTGTTGTTGTTGTTTGTTTTGTTTTGTTTTGTTTTGTTTTGTTTTGTTTCTCTTCCCAGATTATTTTTACCTTCCGAATACAATCTTTCCTTTGCAACAACCACAACAAACAACAAAAAAATTCGGTTCTGCACATATATATTGTACCTAGGATATACTATAAGTTATGTAATATGTATAGGAATGCCTGCCATCTAGGGGAGGGGGTGGAGGGAAGGAGGGGAAAAACTCGGAACAGAAGGGAGTACAAGGGATAATGTTGTAAAAAAAAAAAATGATAATAATTACTATGCACGTGTACTGTCAAAGAAAATGTTATAATTATAAAAATTAATAAAAAAATAAAAATTAAAAAATGATGACCAAGCTGATTTTAGGGGAAAAAAAAAAAAAAAAACTCGATAGATTTTAATAAACATATGCTGAGCAAAACAAGCAGAACCAGCAATAAATTGTACACTGTAACTTAAAGCAACAATGTGTAATGATCAATTTTGAAGTATTTGGTCCTTCTCAGTGGTTCAATGATTTTAGGCAATCCCAATAAACTTTGGATAGAAAATGCCATCTACATGCAGAAAAAGAACTGTGGAGATTTAATTTAAATCAATAATGCTATGTTCACTTCTTTTGTTTTTTTTTTTTTTTTTTTCTGTTTATTTTTAATCTCCCAAAGTTTGTTCCCTTTTTTCTGATTTTATTCTTTCAACATGATTCAAGACAAGGAGCAAAATAACAACAACAACTAGGACAAAAAAATACAATATGTAGATTCCTTCATTATCTTTTTTAAGTAGATCTATCTTTATTTTTATTTTATCTGTAATCAGAATTTCTACCTTTGATATTTTTTGCTTCAATTTACCTTTATTTTATCTGAGATCAGAATTACTATCCCTGATATTTTTGCTTCAGCTGAAGAATAATAAATCATATCTCAGCCTTTTACACTTTTTCTATATGTACCTCTGTTTCACATGTGTTTCTTATAAACAACTTATTGCATGTAACCTTACTCTCCATGCATGTATGTCCCACTAACTGCCCCAATAACAAATATAGTTTTAAAAAGTTTCAGATATCATTTTCCCATTTAGGGATGTAAATAGCTTCATCTTTAAATAAATTAAATCTATATATACATACATACATATATATATATATATACATATATACATATATATACACACATACATATATACATATATACATATATATACACATACATATATATATATATATATATATATATATATATATATATATAACTTAAAGGTGTGTGTATGTATGTATGCACATATTTTTCCTTGTTAATCTTTATGTTTCTCTTGAATCCTGTGAATGAACATCAAATTTTCTATTTAGTTCTTTTTTTTATTTCAGTAAAAATGTTTGAAAATCTCTTACTTCATTGAAGATCCATCTTCTCTCTTGGAAAGATGATGCTTATGCTTGCTAGGTAGGTAATTTTTGGTTGTAACCCCAGATCCTTTGCTTTCTGGAACATGATATTCCAGGACCTCAGTTCCTTTATAGAAGTTCCTGGGTAATGTTAAGTGGTACTTGAATTGATTGTAATTGAATTATCTGGCATCTTGCAGTGTTTTTTCCTGAGATTATACTTCTGGAGTTTTCCAACAATATTCCTTATTTTATTTTATTTTTTTATTTTTCTGGGATCTCTTTCTGGAGGTGATTGATGGATTTTTTCAATGACTATTTTCTGCTCTGTTTCTAGTATTAGTTTTCTTGGATAATCTCTTGAATAATTCTATCCAGGCTTTTTATTTTGGTCATGGCCTTTTAATGCTTTACATTTTCTCTCCTGGATTTATTTTCTACATAGGCTATTTTTCCAGTTAGGTATTTTCTATTTTCTTCAAATATTTTTCATTCTTTTTAGTTTAGTTGACTGATTCTTGATGTCTCATAGAGGCATTAGTTTCAATTTGACCTTTTTTTTTTTTTTTTTTTTGTAGGTAACTCCTCTATTTTTTAAAAATTTGATTAATTCTACTTTTCATGCTATTTTTTTCTTCAGTGATTTTTTTTTCCATTTGGCCTATTGCATTTTTTAAGGAATCACTTTTCTTTTCTAAGAAGTTCACTCTATAGTATACGTTTCATTTTTTTTTTCTTATTTTTCACTTTTACTTCTTTGTTTGCCTTTTAAAATCTTTTATGAGCTCATCCAAGAAGTCTCTTTGGGCTTGAGATCAATTCATATCACTCTTTGAGATTTCAATAGATATTCTGCCCTCATTTGAGTCTGTGCTTTGGTCTGCCCTGTCATCATTGTAGCTTTCTATGCACAAAGTTCTTTTTTGTTTCTTGCTCATTTTCTTTTCTTTTCTTTTTTTTTTTTTTTTTTTTTTTTTTTGGTGTTGTTTCTGGTTGAGTTCTGCTCCTGGGTTAAAGGGGGCATATCCTAAGCTTCTGTGCAGCTCTAAGTGTTGACTTTAAAAACAGGGAGCCCTTGTGTTTGGTGATTTGCTCAGAACAGGGGATAGACCTACCTGCTCTTTCCAGAAAACAGCCTGGTTTCCCAAAATTTATCTTTTGAACTTAAACTTCATCCTGCCTCACTGATCTGCATTGTGCCTCAGCTAGAATGGAGGATCTCAGTTGCTGATCTGCTGTGATTAAGGCCCTTTCACTGACTTTCAGACACTGAGCTGAGTTGAATTTCCTTTTCACCCCAGTGAATTGACATTGCTTGAGTATATACCTGACAAAACAAACACAGAAACTATTTGAACATAAATATAAGACACTTATAAAACAAATAAACTCAGATCAATTCAATATTGTCTTGGAGGGTATTAAATGCCTTTTTGCTTTCATTCAGGATTATACATGAGTTTGCTTGTTAAGTAGCCTTGATCATAACATCAGCTCTTTTGCTCTATAAAATTTCTTTCTCTGTATACAGATGGTGTTTTCCATCCAAAGTTTATTGGGATTATTTTGGATGACTGAACCACTGAGAAGAATTATGTCTGTCATAGTTGATCATCTCACAATCTTATTATGTAGAATGTTTACCTGTTTCTGTTTGCTTTGCACAGCATCAGTGCAAGTAAATTTTTACAAGCCTTTCTAAAATCACTTTATCATTTTTACATAACAATAATATCCCATTAATTTCGTGTACCATGACTTTTGCATCCATTTCCCCAGTTAATGGGCATCTACTCATTTTCCAATTTTTTGCCAGAACAAGAAGAGCTAATACAAACATTTTTTCATATGTGGATCCTTCTCCCTTTTTAATTTTTTTTGGGAAACAGATCTAGAAGAGACACTGCTGGACCAAATGGTATGTACAATTTTATAGTTCTTTGGGCATATTTGCAAATTGTTCTTCAGAATAGTTGGAATATTTCAAAATTCCAGCAACAATTCATTAATATTCTAGTTTCCTCACGTTGTCTCTAATATTTGTAATTATCTTTTCCTATCATCTTAGCCAATGTGAGAGGTATGAGTTAGTACCTCAGAATTGTTGTAATTTGCATTTATCTAATCAATAGTGATTTAGAGAATTTTTTCATATGACTATTAATTTCATATGACTTTAATTTCTTCATTTTAAAATTATATTTTCACATCCTTTGATCATTTAGGAATGACTTGTATTCTTAAAAAAAAAAAAAAAAAAAAAAAAACTTTGATGCAGCTTTTATATATTTTAGAAATGAGGCCTTATCAGAAACACAGGTTGTAAATTTCACCAACCCTGTCTTTCCCTCCCCCCTCTCCATGTTTTGTACTTCCCTTCTAATCTTGGATGTATTGGGGTTATGTGTGTGTGTGTGTGTGTGTGTGCCTGTGTGTGTGTGTGTGTGTGTGCGCGCGCGCGCGTGCAAATACTTTTTAATTCAATGTAATCAAAGTTGTCTATTTTGCATTTCATAATGGTCTCTATTTCTTCTTTGGTTATACATTTCTTCCTTCTCCAAAGATCTGATAAGTAAATTCTCCCTTGCTCTCCTAATTTGCTTATGGCATCACCCTTTACACTCAAATCATGTACCTATTTGGACATTATTTTAGCATGGGGTATGAGATGTATGTCAATTATGAGTTTCTGAATTATTATTTTCCAATTTTCCCAGCAGTTTTGTAAAATAGTCACTTCTTATCCCAGAACCTCCAGCTTAGGGGTTTATCAAAAACTATATTACTAGTCATTAATTATTCTGATATGTATATCTAACCTGTTCCACTGATTGACCACACTATTTCTCAGACTGTGCCATATTATTTTTATTACTGCTGCTTTATAATAGTTTAATATTTGGTACTGCTAGGCAACAGTCTTTTGCAGTTTTTCATGTATTCCTTGATGTTCTTGGCATTTCGTTTTTCGAGATGAATTTTTCTATTATTTTTTTCTTCTTCTTATAAAATATTTTAATAGTTATCTTAGGTAGAATTATCATTTTTATTGAATTAGCTTGGCGTATCCATGAGAAATTGATATTGTTCCCATTGTTTAGATCTGACTTTGAGTGAAAAGTGTTTTATAATTGTATTCATATACTTCCTGGATTTGTCATGGCCAGTAAATATTTGATTATTTTACCTTGTCTACAGCTGTTCTATGTTATAATAAATTATACACACAAACATATAATAAATAGTATAATAGATTGAGTTCTGCTTAATGGAGAAAGAAACCTGAATTCACATTCAGCTTCAGAAATTTACTAGTTGTGTGAGCCTGAACATATCACTTAACTTTTGTATACTTCATTTCCTCAACTGTAAAATGTCAATAATGATAAATAAATAACATACTTTTCAAGGACTCGTTTATCACCTAAATCACATTTGCTAATCAAATGCATTTCTAACTATATTTTTTACAAGGGCCAATACTATAAATGCTCTTGGACTTGATCATTAAAAGTCATTTATAAATCTTATTTTTGGTCAATATCATTTTCTTAGTTATATCCTAGAGACAAGCAAGGAAAGGGCTTTATATGCTACCTAAGAAGTATTTAAAATAACTTTCTGTTGTTTATATCTTACTAGGTCAAGTTTAGCAGTTTCCATTGTCCATTGTTACAGTTAATTTATTTTATGTTCATCTTTAGCAGAATAGTTGAAACTTTCTGTCACTGACCTTATGATGATGGTTTTTACTCATGAACTATTGGAACTTAAGGAAAATATTTTTAATTAGGAAAAAAAAATCATGCTGATGCATTTAATGTTAAGGACATACTAACAGGATGTTCTTTCATTAATAAAATATTAAAATAAAATAAAGTTTTCCCAAAGAAAATGTTTCTGTATGAAGTTGATTCCCAAGGAAAATACTCTTCTGGTAACTTTGATCTGTGAGAACAAAAGGCTTAGAGTATTTACATAAAGAAAAATAAATTCCATAAAGTTTAAAGCTCATTAAATTCTTATCATACCTGTTATAATCAGGCTAGGAACGAGACTCACATGTTCCCCAAAGTCAGTTGATTTTCTTATGATATTTAAATGAATGAATGGTGTTTTTTGGTCACAAGTAACATCAAAGCATACTATTCATGTGTTGGGATTAATGTTCTCCTGTTGCTCTGAAGTTAATCATCTTTACAATTATATAATCAAATGAAGGAGGTTTAGCAATTTTTAATAGAAGGGAAAGAATAATCCTGCAGGCTTCTCTTCACACAAGAAGGAAAACTATGAAAAAGGGAAAGATTCTATTAATTTTAGTTCTCTGGGGAATATGTGCAGCTATGTGCTGTTTCAGTAGGTCTTATGAGAGTAAGGAAGTGAGAATTTTTTCAGGTCCTCAACCTTGGATCTAACACATATTATCACTCACAAAATAAAGTGGAAAATGCACACAAGAATGATTAGGAATCAAGAGACTCTAGCTTCTGAGATGTTTGGGGATGATTTATTCCAATGTCTAGTAATTTTGATAAAATCAATGACCAAAAATAATGATATCATTCTTCAAAAATTTCACATGGTAAAAGAAATGTACAAAATCTTAAACACTTATGTTGAACCAAGATGGGAGAGGAAAAAAACAAAACAAAACAAAACAAAAAAAAAAAAACAAAAAACAAAAAAACGAGAGGGTTTCCAGAGCTGTTCCCAGTTTCCTTCAGAAGCAGTGTTAAATCAAGCCTTCAAATAGATTTTGGAGTGACAATGCTTGCAAAGACAAAATGAAGCAATTTTCCAGCTTGAGATCATTTAGAAAGCCTGCACCAAAAGTCTATTTCATTTGAGTAAAAGGGTAGCAGAACCTAGAACAGATCGTATTCAGGAAAGGAATTAGGAAAGCTTTTAGATACAGCAAAGATCAGCAAATGAGGCTCCTTGATCCTGGTTCAGCAGACTAGCATCATTACAGGCAAACTATGAGGCCTTCAGTCCCAGAACTAAAGGCAAACTGCCATTCAAGGAACCTCTAGCACAAACAGGTGTTAATAGACTGGGGTACCTGAGTACAGTGGGCAAGCTCCAAGCTCCTGAGACTGGCACAGAAAGTCAGCAATCAGACCTTCACCCCAAGTAGAAGAAACTAGAGAAAGTGTCTCCATGGCTCCAGTCTCAAAAAGGTATATGAATTGATCTTAAGATCAAAACTCCTTCTCCCATGAGTTTAATAAATAATTTTTAGTATTATATGAGGCAATTTTTCATACACACACACATATAAATCCCTCTCTTATAAATGACAGTTATTGAAGAAAAAGTAATTAAATATATCTTGGAAAAAGAACAAAAAATGATTTAGGAAAACAACTCCTTAAAAAGTAGAATTGTCCCAATGAAAAAAAAGGTACAAAACCTAACTAAAGAAAATCATTCCTTTAAAATTAGATTTGCAAATTGGAAAATGAGTATATATTCATCAATTGTGAAATAACTGAATAAATTATGGTATATGAAAGTAATGGAATATTATTTTTCTACAAAAATTATGAACAGACTGATTTTAGAAAAGCTTGGGAAAATTTACATGAATTTGTGCTTATGGAAGCAAGCAGAATCAGGAAAACATTGTATACAGCAATAAGATTATGCAATGATGAACTATGATAGACTTAATTCTTAGCAATTTAGTGATACAAGACAATCACAAAAAACCTTTGGATGGAAAATGCCATCTGCATACAAAGAGAGGCATATGGCAATTGAATCTGGATCAACACACACTATTTTCACATTTTTTTTCTTCATTTTATTCCTGCCTCATGATTTTTTTTTGCTCTGATTTTTCTTACCCACCCTGGCTCACATGGAAGTATATAAAAACAAATTTACTTGTGTAATGTAAAAATAAATTAAAATTAGAGATAAAAAAATAGATTTGGGGGAAAAAAAGCTAAAGACTTTATGAGGCATTAAGAATCATTCAAACATAGACAAAACAATGAAAAGAATGAAGGAAATGTAAAAATACCTCACTGGAAGAACAACTGATCTAAAAAAAATAGATATATATTTTAAGAATTATTTGACTATTTGAAATCAATTAAGAGAGAGAGAGAGAGAGAGAGAGAGAGAGAGAGAGAGAGAGAGAGAGAGAGAGAGAGAGAGAATGAGGAGAGATAGATTAAAGAGAGAAACAGAGAGACATAGAGAGACAGACAGAGGCAGGGAGAGAAACAGAGAGACAGAAAGTGACAGAGAGACAGAAGAACAGAAGGTCAGAGAGACAAAGATAGAGATAGAATCTTTAAAAAAAAAATTGTCAAAGAAACCTGTCCTGATAATCTAGAACCAGAGGGTAAAGTAGACATTAAAAAAAATCCACCAGTCACTTCTTAAAAGTAATCCCAAAATGAAAACTCCAAAATATATTGTAGCCAAATTCCAGAATTACTAGTTCAAGGAGAAAATACTGCAAGCAGTCAGAAACAGGTAATTCAAAAGTTGAGGAAATCACAGTCCGGATTACATTTAATTTAGCAACTTCAACATTAAGGGTCTTGGAATATAGCATGTCAGAAGGCAAAGATATTAAACCTCAACCAAGAATCAACTATTCAGAGACATTGAATATGGTCTTTCAAAGGAAAACAATGATGGACATTTCGAGAAATAGGGAACTGTCAAATTATTTTTTCATGTAAAGACAAATGATGAAAAGAAAATTTGATTTTCAAAGCAAAACTCAGAAGAAACAAAAAGATAAACAGGAAACAATATTATTAAATAAGGGTGAACTATTTTCATGCCTACAAGAGAAGATGATACTTGCAATTCTTGAAAACTGTATTGATAGTAGGGTAGTTAGAAAGAATACACAAAGACAGAAGAGTGTGTATAAATTGACTTGTTGTAATAACAAATAAATTAGGGGGTGAAAAAAAAAGGATTGTAATGGAAGAAGAGAAAGGGGTAGGTAGAATAGGAGAAATTACATTATATGAAGCAGCACAAAAACCCTGCTACATATAGAGAGAAGGGAGTAGTTCAGAATTATTTGAAACTTATTCTCAATGGATTTAGCCCAGAGCAGCAATTACATACTCATTTGCTCATATGAAATTTATCTTTTCTTATAAGAAAGCAGAATTGAAAAGAAAGAAGGAAAGAGAGGGAATGGGCTGATATAAGGAAAGACATATATTGAGAAACAAAACATTGATGAGAAAATTTGGGGGGAAATGGGGAGAGCAAAGTATAAAAGGTGTAGGGGGAAAGGATGAAGGAAAATACAGAGTTAATAATTATCACTGTGAATGTGGAATGGATATTCACCATAAAACAGAAGTGGATAGCAGAGTGGATTAAAAATTAAATATCAAGATTAAAAACATATCTTACAATATGTTGTTTACAGGAAAACAGATATGAAGCAGAGTGATTATCATAAAGCAAAGATAAAAGAGTGTAGCAAAATATATTGTACTTCAGCGGAAATAAAACAAAAATGGCAGGAGTAGTATGCCCCCCATGCCGACAAATAAAAGGTTCCCTTTCTAGTTCTAAGTCCTGGCCAGCCTAGAGCTTCAGAAAGGAGATCTTTGTAATTTTGGCTGGGAAAGTAAATTCCAATTCAAGGCAAATTAATTGTTAAGAGAGTGAAAATAGTTTCTTTTATCTTTCCCTCATCCTGACTGCAGTGGGAGGAGAATTAAGAAATTGAAACTATATAAACACTCCTTAACTACTTTTAATTTGGCGCCTTGCTAGAATCTTTCTCTGTTCTGACAGTTCTGTTTTACTACCTCAGTTTCCTTAAACTGCCTCTCTTGCCTCAATTTCTCTGGCTTCAGTCCAGGAAGTCCAAGGATATAGAATAGAATAGACTCTCCCTCAAGCTGCATTTTATTTTATTTTGTGATTTTTTTTTATTTAGAATTTTTTCCCACAGTATACATGCATGAGTAATTTTTTTTATAATATTATCCCTTGTATTTATTTTTCCAAATTATCCCCCCGCTCCCTCCACTCCCTCCCCCCGATGACAGGCAATCCCATACATATTACATATGTTACAATATAACCCAGATACAATATATGTGTGTAAATACCACTTTTTTGTTGCACATTAAGTATTATATTCCGAAGATATAAGTAACCTGGGTAGATAGACAGTAGTGCTAACAATTTACATTCACTTCACAGTGTTCCTTCTCTGGGTGAAGTTATTTCTATCCATCTGGAAGTGAGTTGGATCTTCTTTATGTTGAAGATATCCACTTCCATCAGAATACATCTTCATACAACATTGAAGTGTGCAGGGATCTTCTAGTTTTATTCATTTTACTCAGCATCAGTTGATGTAAGTCTCTCCAAGACTCTCTGTATTCCTCCTGCTGGTCATTTCTTACAGAGCAATAATATCCCATAACCTTCATATACCATAATTTACCCAACCATTCTCCAATTGATGGACATCCATTCATCTTCCAGTTTCTAGCCACTATGAAAAGAGCTGCCACAAACATTTTGGCACATATAGGTCCCTTTCCCTTCTTTAGTATTTCTTTGGGATATAAGCCCAATAACAGCAATGCTGGGTCAAAGGGTATGCACACTTTGATAACTTTTTGGGCATAGTTCCAGATTGCTCTCCAGAATGGCTGGATTCTTTCACAACTCCACCAACAATGTATCAGTGTCCCAGTTTTCCCACATCCCCTCCAACATTCATCATTATTTGTTCCTGTCATCTTAGCCAATCTGACAGGTGTATAGTGGTATCTCAGAGTTGTCTTAATTTGCATTTCTCTGATCAGTAGTGATTTGGAACACTCTTTCATATGAGTGGATATAGTTTCAATTTCATCATCTGAGAATTGTCTGTTCATATCCTTTGACCTTTTATCAATTGGAGAATGGTTTGATTTCTTATAAATTAGGGTCAGTTCTCTCTATATTTTGGAAATTACTAATTCTGTATTTCCTGACATCATATTATCCCCAGATTATGCTTTTTCCCTTGACCCCCCTGAACCCCTTCCCCGATATTTAATTTATAGACCCCACTTGTGACACGCAGCCCTCCCTTTTTTTTAGTATCCCTCCCCCCTCTCTACCCCTTTTAATGAGGTGAGAGAGAATTCTCTGAAAAACAAATATGTCAATCATTTACTCTTTGAGCCTCTTCTGATGAGAGTAAGATTCACACAGTGTTTCTCCCCCTCTCTAAATTCCCTCAGATATGGTATATTTTCTATGCCTCTTCCTGGGATGTAGTTTCCCTCTTTTTAATCACTCCTTCCCCTTTTTCTGATACTACCCCCTTCCCTTTACTACTCCCCCCCTTTTTTATATATCAGTAAAATCCAATTATCCATGTGAACTTTCTATATATCCACCACAGAGATACAGTTCTCAAGGGTTCTGTGTACCTTTTTCTGTTTCTCTTCAGTCTTGTGGATGTAGATCAAATTTTTTGTTTAAGTCTGGTTTTTTTCTTATAAACATATGGAATTCCTCTATTTCATTGAATGACCATCTTCTTCCATGGAAAAAAATGCTAAACTTAGCTGGGTAGTTTATTCTTGGTTGCAATCTTCGATCTTTTGCCTTTTGGAATATCAGGTTCCAAGCCCTTCAAACTTTTAATGTGGAGGCAGATAGATTTTGAGTGACCCTTATTGTGGCACCTTGGTATTTAAATTGCTTTTTTCTTGCTGCTTGCAAGATTTTCTCCTTTGTGTGGTAATTCTGCAGCTTAGCCACAATATTCTGTGGTGTTCTTTTTTTAGGGTCTATTTCAGAAGGAGTTCGATGAATTCTTTCGACGTCTATTTTCCCTTCTTTTTCTATTATCTCTGTACATTTCTCTTTGATGATTTCCTGTAAAATAGAATCTAGGCTCTTTTTTTGGTCATAGTTTTCGGGAAGTCCAATGATCCTCAGATTATCTCTCCTAGCTATTTTCCAGGTCTATAGATTTTCCCAGTAAGTATTTGACGTTATTCTCCAGCTTTTATTTATTTTTTTTTTTTGGCTGATTCTTGGGTTCTCAATGAATCATTCATTTCTATTTGTTCCATCCTGAATTTTAAGGAGTTATTTTCTTCATTCACAGTTTTCAGTTCTTTTTGCATATGCCCAATTTCGTTTTTAACTGAATTATTTTGCTCTATTGAATTTTTTTTCCATTTCCCTAATTTTATTTTTTAGAGAATTATTTTCTTTTTCCAATTCAGAAATCTTATTTTCTCGAGACTTTTTTATTTTTTCTATTTCAGAAATCCTACTTTCTTGAGATTTTTTTTTATCTTTTCCAATTCAGAATTCCTACTTTCTTGTGGTTTTTTTTTTTACCTTTTCAAATTCACAAATTTTGTTTCCCTGAATCTCCTGTGAATTCTTTATTTTTTCCAACTCCAATTTCAGAACGCTGTTATTCTCTATCATAGTTTCTCTTTCCTTTCCCCATTTTTCTTCAAACTCTCTTAATTTTTTAATAGTCTCTTCTAGGAGAGAGTTATGTGATGGGGGGCAAGAATCGTTCCCCTTTAGGCTGTTATCTGCTGACTCTCTGCTATTAACTTCCTCGGGGTTGGATACCTCCTCTTTCTCTGTGTTGAAGGAATTGATCGTTCTTCCTTGCTGTATGAAATTATTTATTTATTTCTTTACCAGATTCATCCCAGAATGGATGGATGCAGTGGCTCCTGGGCCTGAGCTAAGAGAGAGCTCTGGGAGAGAGTTCCCCACCCCCTCCCTGGAAGTGCCTCAGAGGTGATTAGCAGGGCTGTGCTTTGAGGGCGCTGTGTGTTCTAGTGACTTCCCTGAGGCTTAAGACTGAACAGTAAAGGTGACACAAAGCCCAGCCTATATGTCAAGCTGCATTTTAGAGAATTCTATGTAGAGTTCCAATCTCTCTATTTCAAAAAGATAAGGAAGGAAATTACATCTTGCTAAAAATATCATAGACAAGAAAATAATTTTAATGCTAAACATTTATTAACCTATTTAACCTATTTGCAGAGCATCTAAATTTTTAAAGGAGAATTTAAGTGAATTAGTGAAAGAAAAAGAAATCAAAACTTAACTACTGAGGAACTCAACTTCCTCCTTACAGAAGTAGATAAAATAACTACAAAATAAGCAAGAAAGAAGTTAAGGTTGGGAAGAGACTTTTAGAAAATTTAGATATGACAGACCTCTGGTGAAAACCTGTTTCTTAGAAGTACATGATAGATACACAAAAATTAGGTCATAAAAACTTCATAATCAAATGCAAAAAGGAAGTATTAAACACCTCCATTTCAGATTATGATGCAATAAAATGATTTGTAATAAATGACCATTGAGGGAGAAATCAAAATTAATTGGAAACTAATTAATCTAAAAATTAAAAATTAGTAAATTGAACAGCAAGTCACAGAAACAATAAATAATTCATCAAAGGGAATGACAATATGGAGACAACAGATCAAAATTTATGAGATGCACTTAAGGCGGTTTTTAGGCAAAATTTTACATCTCTACATACTTATATAAATAAAATTGAGAATGAAGAGATCAATGAATTTGGCAAGCACACAACTAAAAAATCTAGTAAAAGAACAAATTTAAAATCCCTAATGCCCAACTAGAAACTCTGAAAATCAAAGGAGAGAATGATTTTAAAAATTGATTTTATTTTTTATTAAAGCTTTTTTTTACAAAACATATGTGTGGGTAATGTTTTCCAACACTGACCCTTGCATTACCTTTTCTTGCAAATTTTTCCCTCCTTCCCTCTACTCCCTCCCCTAGCTGGTAGGTAGTCCGGTACATGTTATATATATTGAAATACATTTTAGATCCAATTTATGTATTCATTTTATACAATTGTTTTGTTGCACAAGAAAAATCAGATCAAGAAGGAAGAAAAAGAAAAAATGAGAAAGAAGACAATGCAAGCAAATAATAAAAAATAGAGTGAGAATGCTATGTTGTGTTTGATACTCTGTTCCCACACTTCTCTCTCTGGATGTAGATGGCTCTCTTCGTCACTGCACAAGTGTAACTAGTCTGAATCATCTCAATATTGAAGAGAACCACGTCAATCAGACGTTGTGCAGTCTTCTTGTGGCCAGGTACAATGATCTCCTGGTTCTGCTCATTTCACTTAGCATCAACTCATGTGTATCTCTTCAAGCTTCTTTGAAATCATCCTGCTGGTCATTTCTTACAGAACAATAATATTCCATCGCATTCATATACCATAATTTATTCAGCCAATGTCCAATTGATGGGTATGCACTCAATTTCCAGTTTCTTGCCACTACAAAGAGGGCTGCCACAAATATTTTTGTACATGTGGATTCCTTTCCCTATTTTAAGATCTCTTTGGGATATAATCCCAGTAGAAATACTCCTGAATTAAATGGTATGCACAGTTTGGTAACTTTTTGAGGATAGTTACAAACTGTTATCCAGAATGGTTGGATCCATTCACAGTTCCACCAACAATGGATCAGTGTCCCACTTTCCTCACATCTCCTCCAATATTCGTCATTATCTTTTCCTGTCATCTTAGTCAATCTGACACATGTGTAGTGGTATCTCAGAGTTGTCTTAATTTGTAATTCTCTGATTAATAGTTGTAATGTCCAGAATAGCTCTCTAGAGGATCTCTGGACAAGTCTTGGTCTTAGGTGTAAGAGTAATGAAGGCAAGACAGCCACCAGGAGTAATCGTTGTTTCTGTGTCCATCTTCTGTTTCTCCTCTGTGTCTGAGTCCTATTCTGTGCCTCCATTGTGTCTGTGTTTTAGTCAGAGTCTGAGATTGAGCTTAAGCTGGGTCTCTAGTCTCCAGACCTCTCAGCCTTTAAATACTTCAGTCTGATTACATCATTATATTACACTTAGTATATGCAGAGTAGAGTGCTTACATCATTATATCACACTAAGTATATGTCAGCTAGAGTGATTACAACATTCTACCACACTAGAATGATTATATCATTATATCATATTAGAGTGATAATGTCTTTGTATTGCACTAAGTATATGTAAATTAAGAACCATTATCTCATCAATCACACTGAGTAAACACCCTGCTGTAAGTGTCCTTGCTTCAAGTAGAACACAGATGGTCATGCCCTCCCTGACTTCTCAGGAAGGAAGGTGAGAAATCCCATAGGGAAAAATCAGATATTTTTAGCAGGGTTCCACCAGGCTGAAGGATCTTATACGTCACCCAGAGTTCCCTCACTATCTGCAGCTCTCTATATCTCCTGCTTTCTTTTGTTTTACTTGAAACAGGTACACATATCCATCAGCATGAGAGGTAATACACAAGCACATAGTAATATAACAGAGGCTAGTAGTGATGTAAAAAGCAATATTAATCAACATGAGGAATTGTACATGTCCATAAGTCTTAGAAGGATATATAAATAACAATCACACATACACCTCCTTCAGCAGCCAAGAGATAGTCCAAGACCAATTTATTGTCCATTACTTTATGTGTCAGGGAAGCTAATGATTCCTACAGATTTTGGAGCCCTGCAGCAGTCTCATTAACAATTTTTGATGTTCATATGTCAATTTCCATACACATAGTGTTAACAGCCATGCTTTTTCAGTGGCATGTGTAGTCAAAGATGGAGCCACCCTATTTTTCTTGAGTCTTTTCCTTTGTTTCAAGGGTCTTCTTTGATGGAGAAGATGAATACAATTCGTTTGTACCCATCTGATTCCTTATCCATTTGTAGAGATGTAACCAAACCCTCTTCCCCAAGCAGTTAACCTATCCGGTCCATTCCATTCACCACTTTTTGGATCTCTACACATCAACTGGTAATTATCTAAAGATAGTGGAGCTGACTGCACTGGACACTGCCCTTACTGTGGGTTATAAAACCTGTCTGCCAGTGTCTGTGCATCTTTATCAAAAAACAAACAAACAAAAAATAATAGTATAAAGATCTGAATTTAAAAGTTCTCTACAGTTATCTGTGGCTCTCTCCCTTTCTTTCGTTTTTGGAGGAGCATCTTGTTGTCTGTTTCTCCTCTCTACTATTACTTGTCATTGAGAATTAAAAGGTATGCCATTGGTGTGAAAATCTAATACTGTGCCCAAGTGTGCAAAATGTTTAAAAGTATATGCAGGTCCATTATCTGTTTTTATTGCTTGTGGCACACCCATAATTGCAAAAGCTTGTATAAGGAATTCATTGACCACTCGGTTTGTCTATTTTGCTGCTAGTATTGCAAAAGTAAATCCTGAAAACATGTCTACTACAACATGGATAAAAGAAGATGACCAAAAGAGTTATAATGGGTCACATTCATTTGCAAATTTCATTGGATCTGAAACCACAAGGGTTTTTTCCCACATAGGAGCAAGGCAAAGAGAGATGTACAGACTTTTACTATGCTCCTAGCTTCCTCTTTTGTTATCCCAAATTGCATACATAAAGTTCAAGCAGCCTGATGATATTTAGAATAAAATTCTTGGGCTGCCTGAAATAAAGGTGCATTGGCTAACATGTATACCACAGCTACTTTATATTACAGGCTGAATCAGATATTATATTTACATCTTCTAGATAATGAGTAAGAACTAACATGATTGCATACAATTCATTCTGCTGAGTGCACTGAAAAGGAGTTCTGAATACTCTCTTTATACTTAAGTCATGAGAGGATACAGCACAAATTTTGTGTTTGGATGTATCTGTAAAGATAGTTGGTCCTTTAAGAGGAACCTTAGAAACCTTTTCTTCAAAAATATTTTGCCAATTATGTGTAGCCATTTCATCTTTAATGGAGTACCATGTGTAAAATTTGGAGCAGTGGTCAATAAAACTTGCTACTCTGGGATGGTTTCAGAGAATACATTAATTTGTGCATTAGTGTAAAAGGTGTATATCTTGACAGATCTTATTCCCAATAATTATACTACTTGCTTAATGACCTTTAATAAAATTCATGCCAAAGTACTGGGTAAAGAGTAAGACTTTGGTCTGATTGCACTGGGAGGGTCACTCACTCTGTTGCACTGTCTGAAGGATTGATGTTGGTGCCTCTTTTGTAGAAAAACTGATATCTCTAAGGCTTTTTGAGTAACACTTTCAACCACATTGGATAAAGCCAGTTCAACTTTTCTCAAAGCCTCTTGAGCTTCTTTTGTAACCCTATGTGAGCTTAAAGCATTGTTTCTCCTTAAAATGGCATATGATGGCTGTAATCGATAGGTAGTTAACCCTAACACTGGACACATTCATTGAACAACTCCTATCAGTTTTTGAAATCATTGAAGGTGTTCAACTTCTCTGTTCTTAAAGAAAGCTTTTGTACTAGTAAGTACCTTTGCATATACTTCATATCCTAAATATTGAAAAGGAGCATGCCTTTGAATGTTTTTTTCTGAAACTACATGCAATTTGTAGTTCCTTAGAGTTTCTATGGTCTTTTGTAGACATTCTTCTAACATTTACTCCTCAGGTGCACATCCAATATATCATCCATGTAATGTAATAACATAACTTTTAGAAATGCTTTTCTTACTGGAGTAAGAGCAGCAGAAACATGCATTTGGCACATGGTAGGTCTGTTTTTCATTCTCTGTGGCAAAACTATCTGTTCATATATTTTTTAACATTCAGCTAAGTTAATGCTGGGCATAGAAAAGGCAAATCTTTGCATATACTCCTTGTCTAGAGGGATAGAATAGAAACAATCCTTAATGTGTATAACCTAAAGAGGCCATTCCCTAGGCAATTGAGTAGGAGATGGAAGTCCAGGTTGAAGAGTTCCCATAGTATCCATCTGTTTATTTACTTTTCTCAAATCAGTCAACATCCTCCATTTTCCAGATTTCTGTTTTACAACAAATACAGGGGAATTCTAAAGCTTTAGAGAAGTTTGTGAGAGTCCTTGGTCAAATTGCTCCTGTATTATATCTAATAAGGCCTGAATTTTTTCACTTGTTAAGGGCCACTGTTTCACCCACACTGATATATCAGTTTTCCATCAAATGGGAATACGTGAGAGTACAGGCAGGACTTCAATAGCAGCCATGCATAAAAAGCCTAAGTACTGAATTGTAATCTTAACTATTGTAAGATATCTCTTCCCTATAGATTGATGGGGATTTTTTTAATTACAAAAGGAGTAAAATTTGTTTGACTTTCAAATCTCCATCTCAAAGAGGTAGCACTAACTTCAGATGCTATTGATTCTCCTATGCCAGACATATGGGTGTCTGATGTAATCTTTGACCAATGATTGGGCAAACTAGCACCTCTATTGACTGTACTATCTTTACCTTTATCTACCAATCCTTTCAATGTTATAATATTCACATAAATAGTGAACATAGGATGATCAGCTCTAATAGCTGCAGTCCAGAATATTCCTGGATTTTGTTGCTGGGAGTCATAATCTGGATAATTATCTCCAAATTGCTTATCAGGAGTGTATCAGTAAACCTGATGCTACTACTTCTCCTGAGTGATGTCAGTTACTGTCTATCTGATATTATTTAATATTAGTTAAATATTCCTCAATTTCTCACATCAGTATATGAATAAGCACTGTTTTGTAAGTACTCTCAGGAGGTGAAATGGTCAAACTTCCTGTTTGTGGAAGCAAGGGATCCATTGGACAGGGATAGATTTTACCTCTCCAAGGGATATCTCAGTAGTACAAGCTGCATATAATGCTATTCTCCCCAATTGTAATCCCTTTCTCCCATCAGGTTGCTTCTCAGCACTCTGCAGGTGTAATATCAGCTGCCATTGTGCCCCAAGTGTTTTTTTTTTTTGCCTGGGGCCCTAGAACTGGGCCCTGCATCCCATTTCCCTGAATCAATGTACATTCTGATGCCCAATGGAAGCCTCTGTTGCATTTTAGACATGAGTTTTTGCATCTTGTTCTCCCACCCTGTTTTTTTCACTTTATCTTTATGCCAACATTGAGCTTTCAATTGTCCTACTTTACCACATTGAAAGCATTGACTAGTCTCTCTGCAAGTGTCTTGCCAAAATGGACCCTGTTTTCCCATGTTCAGATTTTGAAGTCTGCATCATAGCCTGGGTATAAAAGGTATTTGTGATCACTGTGGCACAGTGTCTTATGATGTCCTCTAGAGAGCATCTTTTTGTAGTTTTAGTATACTTCTTCTACAATCCTCATTAGCATTTTCTCTGACAAGTGTCTTATCATAATTTCTGTAGCTGCATTTTCCCCAATAATTCATATGTCAGCTATCTGTAGACATCCCACAAAATCAGCAAAGGGTTCATTAGGACCTTACACTATTTTCATGAAGTCTTCCCCTCTGTCCTGTCTTCCTGGCTGGGTGCCCCATGCTTTGATAGCAACAGAAGCAATTTGCTCATATGCAAATTGAGTAATTAATCTGCACTAAAGTGTCTGCATAATGATCTACACTTGTTAGTGAGTCAAAGGTGACTGGTATATTAACTCCAGGTTGCCTGTTTTATTGAGCTTGTATTCTACAGAGTTCACTATACTCAGAAAGCCACCACAAGTTTTGTCCAGATTCTAAACATTTCCTTGCTATAGATTTCCTAATATCTTAATATAAGACAATGTAGACCCATAAAGAATGCAACCATTTTTCAGATCCTTGATAATTTCCAAATTAAAAGGAGTGTATCCTCTCCTGTCTTGAACTTAAGAGTCAAACTCTTCAATCACAGGGTATGCTTCTATTCGCAAATTAAATGTATCCTGTTCTTCCTCTTTAGCTTTAAGTAGTGTCTTTTGTAATCATGTATTGGGAGATGGACAAAACTGTTGCATGGGTGGTGCTGATGGTGTCACTGCCTCCTCCACTCCTCCTTCTCCCTCTGTCTACAAAGGTGAAATTGAGTGAGGAGGGTCAAGAGATTGAGAATGTCCTAAGGGTGCATGTTTGGGTGGAGGTGGAGGTGAATGTGAGAATCACCACACTCTTTAAGTTCATCAGCACTATCCTTAAGGTACTTAACTCCTTTCTTGTCCAATTCTCCATAACTATCAGTTGCTTTGTCAGTACTATCCCTCTCTTGCTCTTTCTCCTCATACTTCCTTGTTTTGGTATTCTCATTAATTATTTTTCCCCCTTTTTTTTTAGAACCTGTGGGCTTCTTTAGAGTCAATTGTATTATATTGTGCATAAGAAATATTTCCTCAGGAATTGAATCAGGACCCATACCTTTGTAATATTCAATTAGTTGCTCTCCCACTGTTTCCCATATATCTGGTTCTAATTTTTCTTTCTTAGAAAGTCAAGGAGACATGCACTCTAATATATTTAAGAGTTCAGTTATCTGCTTCTCAGTTACCAATAAACCTGGTGTCTTTATTAATCTAACTATGCATGCAACTCACTCCCCTCAGGGTGTGGATGGATCTTTTCCTAGTTTTTGTCCCATTTCAGCTGAAAAACAAAAGTGACTAGTTTAGCCCTTACCAAAGTTTCCCATTTGTCTGTTTTTGTACTCATCCTATTTATGAGTTACAGGGACTTTTCCACTGAGGTTACAATTTCATCAGTCAAACTAGTGAGTGTAGGTCCTTATGTTGATAGCCTTACATTTAGAGCCTCATGTCTAGTTTCCCATATTTACTACTCCATGTTGGTAGGCAAAATGTAATGTCCTTCTGGAGGTCCTTACTTGGGCACCAAAATGCAGTGTCTGGGCTAGCTCTCTGGAGAATCACTGGACAAGCCTTGGTCTTAGATGGAAGAGTGATGAAGGAAGGAGAACCACCAGGAGGTCTCTGTTTCTGAGATCCTGTTTCCGTCTCTGTCTTCTATATCTCCTCTGTCTGAGTCCTCATCTGTGTATCTTCTGTGTCTGTGTTTGAATTTGAGTCTGAGTCTCAGTCTAAGTCTGAGTCTGAGTCTGAACCTGCTAATCCTTCAAAAGATACAGGTTTTAATTTTATCATTTTATTTTTCTTTCTTTTTTATTTTTCTCCCTGATTTTCAAAATTCATTTAGATTAATTTCTATTTGTTTATTTATTTTTCTTTTCAATTATATAGTTATTTCATCAATCATTATTTTTCCATTCTGTTAAATAATATTGCAGAAGTACATTTTCCTGAGGTTATTATGATATATATCATATTATTATTTTCTTTTGCATATTCATTTATTGATTTGTGCTGTTATTGTTCTTTTGAGCCACTCGTGAAAATTCCTAGTATTTCTATTTTAATTCAAATATTTTTCTGGTATGCCCTTTTGCAATATTCTTCTCTAAAATGTAATTTTCTTTTATTGGGGTTTTTTGGGGATATCTGGAAGCAGACTTTGTTTCAGTTCAGTTATCTCTCCAAATGCAGCCAGGTATTAAAGTCCAAATCTTTTATTGTCTCTTTGCAAGTCTTGTCTCCTTTCCTGTGACCCAGTTAGCTTTCTTTTTCTTTTTCTTTTTCTTTTTCTTTTTTTTTTTCAATTAATTAATTTAATTCTTTTTTACAAAAATATTGTACTTAGGTAATTTTCCAGCATTGACAATTGCAAAACCTTTTGTTTCAACTTTCCCCCTCCTTCCCAGTCCTTCTCTCAGATGGCAGGTTGATCAATACATGTTAAATATTTTAAAGTATAAGTCAAATACAATATATGTATACATATCCAAACAGTTATTTTGCTGTACAAAAATAATCAGACTTTGAAAAAGTATATAATTAACCTATGAAGGAAATAAAAAATGTAGGCAGACAACAATATAGGGATTGGGAATTCTATGTAGTGGTTCAGAGTCAACAACCAGAGTTTTTTCACTGGTTTTTTGCTGGTTCAGTTCATTATTGCTCTATTGGAACTGATTTAGTTTCATCTCATTGTTGGGCCTCATCCATCAGAATTGATCATCATATAGTATTGTTATTGAAATATGTAATGATCTCTTGGTCCTGATCATTTCACTCAGCATAAGTTCCTGTAAGTCTTTCCAGGACTTTCTGAAATCATCCTGTTGGTCATTTATTATAGAACAATAATATTCCATAATATTCATATACCACAATTTATTCAGCCATTCTCCAATTGATGGGCATCCACTCAGTTTCCAGTTTCTGGCCACTACAAAGAAGGTTCCATAAGCATTCTTGCACATACAGGTCCTTTACCCTTCTTTAAAATCCTTTTGGGGATATAAGTCCAGTAGTAACACTTCTGGATGAAAGGATATGCACTCTTTGAGCATAGTTCCAAATTGCTCTCCAGAATGGCTGGATGTATTCACAATTCCACCAAAAATGTATCAGTATCCCAATTGTCCCACATCCCTTCCAACATACTGCATTATCTTTCCCTGTCATTCTAGCCAATCTGACAGGTGTGTAGTGGTATCTCAGAGTTGTCTTAATTTGCATTTCTCTGATTAATAATGACTGGAGCATCTTTTCATATGGCTAGAAATAGTTTCAATTTCTTTGTCTGAGAATTGTATGTTCATATGCTTTTCTGGTTAGCTTTCTTAGACGCCTTCTGTAGTCTAGGTTCTGAGAGCTTGAGCTTCCACCTACCTTCTTTGGCTTCTGAATCTCCCTGACTTCCAAGGATTCAGCCTCTAGCCACAACAAAGATGGAAGATGGAATGAATCTGTCTCAGCCTCTGAGAACTTCTAGGTAACTTGTCCTTTCTGGCCCTGAGAGCTTCTCCTTATATGTCCCACACTGAGTGTACACCAATCATTATATCACTAGGAAACTATTATTTGTTGTAGGATTAAATCAATGCTAAACTAGATTTAATCATTGCCTCCTCAGTTCCACTTAGTACCTTGTTTCAAGTTCTGCCCCATAACATCTCCTTGTAGGATTAAATTAATCACGCTGAACCATGCTAAATTAGATAACTATTGTCTCTATCAATTCCACTGACTTGGCACCTTCTTTCAAGTTCTGGCCCATAACACCCTTTATTTTAATTATTTTGTGATTTATGAAAAATTACTGCAATATATTTGAATTTTAATATGTATTGATCATTATTATAGTCTACAGCTTGTCCTATGTTGGTATTAATAGCATGAAGTATAAATATATATGTCTATAACAATTTGCCACATGCCATTTTTTTCAGGTCTAATTTCTCAATTTATTTTAGTTTAATTATTTCTATATTTTCCTTTTTTAATCTTTTATCATCTTTTTAGATTTATCTAGCTCTGAAAGGAACGTTAATGTCTTCTAGAATCCTGTTGTTATGTATGATATTTGCTATTATGTTATCTTTTCTCTATGAATGTAAATGTTATGTATTTTGGTGCCAGTATACTTGGAGTTTATATTATTTTATTTTGTATGAGAAATTTATACGCTATGTTATATGGCTTTTAATTTCTTTTTAAACAATCAATTTTTATTTTTCTTTCTTTTAATGACATGGTCACAAATCCTTTCCTTTTTGAGCTATTTGATAGGCAATGTATTTTGTAACAACATTTCATTTTCACAGTGATGCATCTCTTATGTTTTTAAAAATTTGATTGTATTTTATTTTTTCCAAATACATGCAAAGATAGTTTTTCAACATTCACCTCTGCAGAACATTTTGTTTCATATTTTTCTCCCTGTCTCCCTCACTCCTACTCACCAAAACAGCAAGGATAATCAGATATAGGGTAAACATGTACAATTATTCTAAATATATTTCCATACTCATCATACTGTGCAACAAAAATCTAATCAAAAGGGAAAAAAACAAGACAGAAAAAAAGCAAGCAAAAATAACAAAAGTGAAAATATTATGTTTTTAACCTCATTGAATCTCTATAGTTCTCTCTCTGGATTTGGATGGCACTTTCCATCTGAAGTCTATTGGAATTGTTTTGGATCACCTCATTGCTAAAAAAGAGCCTGGTCTATCATAGTTGCTCATCATATTATCTTGTTATTGTGTAAAATATTCTCTTGACTCTGCTCATTTAGCTCATTATCAGTTCATGTAAGTCTTTCTAGGCTTTTCTGGTAGCTAGGAAGTGTTAAATGTCTGGTACCAGATTTGAAATCAAGTCTTCTTGACTCCAGGGCCAATGTTCTTTCTACTGTACTATCAAACTGCCCTTCAAAATTGTCTTAATTTTCATTTCTCTAATCAACAGTGATTTATAGAATTTTTAAATATAATTAGAAATGGATTTAATTTCTTTTTCTGAAAAGTCCATCTCTTCTTTAAGATAAACACATATACATTTTTTGAAAGTTTTGCTATTTTTAATTTAGTCTATTTTTATTTAAGTTCTTTTGTTAGGGTAGGTGTTTTATCAAAATCAATTCTCTTGTGTTATTTTGTATTGCTTTTTTGTGTTAAATATTTTTCAATTGAAATTAATTTTGCTTATACTACTATATTGCTGGTCCATTCCTGTAGTGTTCTGTAGCATGCTCTCCTGGCAGTTACAATTACTAGCTTAATAACAGGTAGCGCACTCAAGAACAACCACGTGTAATCTTAAAAGCCTTTATTATACCTACTCACATAATGCCCTAACTGATGCCCTGACTTGTTGGTTCCCTAGTGAACACCTGGTCAGAAGACCCACGTGTTCACTACCAAAACCCTTACCTCTTTTGGTTATCCATCTTGGCTTGGCCACCCAGGCTAGGAAGCCAGGGTGAAGAGCGTCAGATTAAAGAGGGCGATTGCTGCCTGCAGTGGGCTTACATAGGGCCTGTGAGGTCACACACAGCCAATCAGCGAGAGAGTCACCCATTACGAAGCTATCTCAATATGGCCAGGATCCCGCCCAAGGGCAGTCCTAATATCCACAGAAATTACTTCCAGGCCTCAATCTCCTGATGCACTGTGGCACCCATTTAAAGGCACCTTACAATTCCCTTTCTCTTGTTTTGCGGGAACCGCACATCTCACCAAGCTAAACTTTTAGCACCAGCTATAGTTCACTTGATCCATGAGATGACAGAGTGTTATGCCCAAGGAGGTACAAAGCAGCAGATCAGTAAACAGAAGTATAACAATAGGAACCAGGCTCAACAGTGGCCCAAGTGTTCAACCCATTCATCAAAGTCATACTTGAGATAATAAGCCAAAGAGGTTGGATGCCAATGAGGTAGGATGTCAACACTGAAGTGGGAAGTCAACAAGGTAAAACATCACAATTCTAGTTAACAAATATCAGTGAGGTAGGTTGTCACAATTCTAGTTACATTTATCACAATTCTAGACCAATTCTAGTTTCTTACAATTTTCTGTTGCACTTTTCACAATCCTAGAACAATTCTAGCTTATCACAATTCTCTATTGCACTTTTCACAATTCTAGAACAATTCTAGCTTATCACAATTCTCTATTGCACTTTTCACAATTCTAGAACAATTCTAGCTTATCACAATTCTCAATTGCACTTTTCACAATTCTAGAACAATTCTAGCTTACCACAATTCTCTATTGCACTTTTCACAATTCTAGAACAATTCTAGCTTATCACAATTCTCTATTGCACTTTTCACAATCCTAGAGCAATTCTAGTTTCACAGGTGCACATAAGCAAAGTCATGTCCAGTAACATTGTCTCAATAACAACGGCAGGTGGGTGTGTTGGTTTTTTCACCCACTAATTTAAAAGCATAGTCCTTCAATAGAAAGCATAGGGCAAAGCCTCTCCCCAGGCCACCATATGGCAAGTAGCCACGGGAGAAGCAAGCAGGCCCATTGTCCATTTACAGTCTTTATATTGCGTATCACCCAAAACAGTCCATTTCAGCTGCAACACTGGAACTGTGTCTAGTGTCTCTGGTGTCACGGTCAGGAGGAGCATCGCTGCCATCAGCGTCTGAAGGGCTGCGGACATCTGGCTGGTCTCTCTGGACTGTTGGCTGGTCTCTCTGGACTGTTGTCTGGTCCTTCTCTTGGATCCCCAGGTTACAAATGTCTCTGGTGGGGATGAACTCTGCTGCTGGATCTGCGCCTAGGAAGGAATGTCCCCGGGGCCCAACTTGGGCCTTTCCAAATGCCATCCAGGCCTTTCCACATCACAGTGGAAACAAACTTGTTGTCAAAAAGATTAACAAAAGTCAGGCAAAAGTTAGTCAGTTTGTCACTTAGCTGCACTTTCTGTGTATGCCCGAAGTGCATTGCTAAGGTAAAAGGCAAGGAATTTAAAAATGTAAAACCAAAATAGTTTAAAAGTGTAAAACTGAAATAGATTAAAAATATAAAACCAAAATAACTTTAAAATGTAAAATCAAAATAACTTAGCAAGATCAAAATACTTTGAAGATGTAAAATCAAAAATGTTTAAAAATGTAAAATCAAAATTTAAAAATTGTAAGCAATCACATATCCCAAAATTCCCTTCTCTTGTTTAGAAGAGAAGATCTTGGGGATAGTCTGTGCAGTAATGACTTTACTAGAACACTCGGCTATATCCCTGAATTCTTTTGCCTAAAAATCAAAGTTTGAGTTTCTGATACTGAATTGTACTCCAGGAGTGTGAATCAATAAATCTGATATTACTTTTCCTCCTGGGTCAAAGATCACACACTGTCTATTTATTCTAGTGATTAAAAACAGCAATTTTCCAACCCATTCTAAACATAAACACTGTTTTATAAGTACCCGTAGGGGGTTGGGAAATCAAGCTCACCTGTGGAAGTGGAAAATCCATGAGGTAAGAAAAGAGGAGTTCCAACTCTCCAAAGACTATCCTAGCAGTTTTACAAGTATAAAACTCCACTCTCTCTAACTGCAAGATCTTATCCCTGTAAGGTTTCTTAGAAATTAACTGAACTGTATTTTAAAAACTTTTCTGATTATACTCAATACCCCACAATTCCTTTTTGCCTTGGGCCATAAAGCCCACTCCTGTCCTTTGAAATGAAGACACAGGAGTTTTGAATGGATTAATGGGCAGTGCTGATGATATTATCTCCCTTCCCTTTCCTCCTCCCCCTTCTCCCTTGGCCCAAGAAGGTGAGGCAGAGGGAAGAAGAATTGGAAAATTCCCCAAAGGCTGATTTAAAATCCAACCTGAGCTTTGCACATAAAAAGAACTAAACTTCTCAATGGAAGAGTAATCAATAAATTCCTTAAAACAACAATGCAGGAGGTAAACCAACAAAACGCTAAGAAGAATTTCTACAACTGAAGTCCAGGTGGTTCCTTTATTTCCTTCCTTAGTTTCAGCCACTGGTTTGAACTCTTCTTGTTCTATCTGTAGTAACCTAGCTTTTTCTTCTTTCTCTATCTCAATCTGTAGTTTAACCTGCAATTCCAGCAACTCTTGCTGTGGCATTTTATACTCTATACTGTCATACATACGCATTAGCTCTAGGTTGCTCCCTGTCCGAGCAATATTTACTGGGTGTGGGGATAGCCTTCTGGGAGCTTGATTACAAGCTTCCTGCTGTTCTTCAGTGGTGATCTTTGTTAAAAGATCTTCCATCTGGCTCTTTAACCTCTTTATATAAGCATTATGTTCAGCTGTGTCCTTGAGCCTGATCCCAGAGTTACCTGGGTCCATATTGCTTCTCTGTCTTCCCTCTTAAGTGGCATTTCTACCGGATCTTTCAGAATCTTAATTCTGAATATTAAATATTTTCAAAACCTGATAATTCCTTATGCGTCCACATTGAGCGCCATTTGTAGCGTGCTCTCCTGGAAGTTACAATTACTAGCTTAATAACAGGTAGCGCACTCAAGAACAACCATGTGTAATCTTAAAAGCCTTTATTATACCTACTCACATAATGCCCTAACTGATGCCCTGACTTGTTGGTTCCCTAGTGAACACCTGGTCAGAAGACCCACGTGTTCACTACCAAAACCTTTACCTCTTTTGGCTATCCATCTTGGCTTGGCCACCCAGGCTAGGAAGCCAGGGTGAAGAGCGTCAGATTAAAGAGGGCGATTGCTGCCTGCAGTGGGCTTACATAGGGCCTGTGAGGTCACACACAGCCAATCAGCGAGAGAGTCACCCATTACGAAGCTATCTCAATATGGCCAGGATCCCGCCCAAGGGCAGTCCTAATATCCACAGAAATTACTTCCGGGCCTCAATCTCCCGATGCGCTGTGGCACCCATTTAAAGGCCCCTTACAGTGTTCCCGTAGGTTTTCTGGAGGTCTCTGGACCAGCTTTCTTTTCAGTTGAGTAATCATCATAAGAATAGCCAGGTGTTAAAGTCCAAATTCTTTATTATGTCCTTCACAGTCTAGTTTCCTTGCTGGGGCCCAGGCTAGTTTTCTTGGAGGCCTTCTTTGGTTTCAGTGGAGAAGCAAAAGAAGAGAGCCTTGCCACTAGGGTGGCGTGAGAGGGAATGAATCTGTCTGTCTGAGTTTGTCCCAGCTTATATGCTCTATTGTAATTATATTATCAAAAGTGTGAATCTTATAGAATAGCTGTCAATCCTGTAGAATTATATTAAGTACTAAGCACCATGCTAAACAAGATAACCATTGTCTTATCAATTCCACTGAGTTAGCACCTTGTAAGAATCCTTGTTTCAAATACAGAGTTCTGGCCCATAACACATTCTGATAAGCTTTCTCTTTATTCTGCTCTTCATTGAATTCATTGAAATTGCCAATTTCCTTTATTTTTTTGTTCTTCTTTATTTAGTATCTCTTCCTCTTTTGTTCCCTTTTTTACCTCAATTTGAATTCTAAAACTATATCTATATTAATTATTTTGTTTTATATATAATATATATATATATATATATAACATGCATAATATGTTATATAACAAGATACTTGTCATCTTGCATATTTTTCTTCATCTATTCTCTTTTGATTTTTGTTACCCAAGTAATAACTTTATGCATTTCTTCTTTACTCTCACTATATCATTCATGAGGTTGTTTTTCTGTAGTACATTTGAAGCCCTCTATTTTTTTCCTATAATATTATATTTTGTACCTTGCTCTATACGTATTTTATGATTATTTTTAAAAGAAGTTTATTTAATTTAGAGAGAGAGAAATGTTCAATAAAAATAAGTTGTAAAAGTCTTTTTATATCTTGAATAATGAATGTATTCTTTATCAGCAAGACCAATTTATCAATTATCTAGTTCTTTGTCTTTCCCCATAAACTGAATATTAATTATCCTTGGAGAATTATATATCTGTGTTATGTGTTAGGATGATATTTAGGCATGAGTAATTCTTTTATTTTTTAAATTAGAAAAGTTTGTAGAAAACAACTACTCTGCCACTTTGCCAATGAGATGATACACTCCAAAATATCTTTCAAAGATTACTGATGTTAACGTATTGATTTTTTTCTGAGCATATACCAACAGAAAAGAATAGAATATAGAAAATATTTTCTTTTGTAAAATAATTGCCTTGAAGAATCTGTATTCTTGTGAATGTGAAATTGTGTATTATTTTTTACAATGTGAAATTGTGTATTATTTTTTACAATATAAAATTTTAGTACCAAACTGCACATTTTTGGAGTTGGAGACTACTATCTGTTTTATATTTGTATTTTTAAAATGTCTAATATAGTGCCACATAGAAGATATTATTTAATTAAAACTTTGTTGAATTAATATTAAAATGAAATGTCTTCATATTTTTGCCTACCTCCAAGATAGTTGGACTATTTTTTTTATGGTCAAATATCTCCTCATCTATTCTGAAACATGTTTTTCCTTAAGCATATGTAAATCATCTGTTGTATATTTATTTAGTTAACTCTAATGTAAATGAGGTGACTGTGAGCTGCTTTAAGGAGTCACATCTTATTTTTCTCCCCCTTAAATATCTGAACATTTTTTAATTTTTGACACAAAATAGAAAAAAAAGACAGATGGATAGTCAAATCAATATGCACTTTCTAACTTTATTCCACAGAATGTGCTAACAAATAAATACCAGTCCATGAAATAGCTCTCTAGTTATTTGCTTATGTAAGAACTGGAAATGGATAGAATTGTAAGGATGTAGTAGTTATAGTCTAATAAATAATTTGAGGTCTACCATATTCTGGGAGAGTACAACTTCAAATAAAGACTAAATCTCACTTTAAAATTTATTTGATGATACATTGTAGAGTTTGCTGAAGTTTGAAGATATGAACTGGAGGATAAAGCTTCCTTTGTCTTTAAAATTAGAATATTAATCCCTGTGCTACCCTGAACTCAGAAATTCAGTAGATCTCTAATGCATTAAGTTTAGAAATACAATTCTCCTACTCATCACTTTTTTTTTAATTCTTTCCAGAAGTTAATTTGTTATTCTTTAAAGATGTAGATGGACACTGTGGAATTTGATCTAGTATCTTCACATCACCAAATACTTCTTTAAGAATGTTTGATTTGTTATCCAAAAATTCTGGCAATTCTTTTTCCCACCTTGAAAATACATTCAAAAATGAATATTTCTTAACCACAGGAAGGATGGTTGTTCTCAGCTTCTTATTCCTGATTTCCAATTAATCATATTTTTTTCCCTAATCCTCACCTCTGTAGTTAATCATATTGATTTATGGTATTGAACTCTTAAGCTAATATTAACTTCTTCCCTATCCTTGAAATGCTACTTTTTGTTCTGTACTCCCCAGTTACAAAACTATAAAAGGGAGCTGTTTCTCTCATTGAAAGTCCTGGATTTGCTACTTATTAACAAATTTAAACATTAATAATAATTCATTCTCAGAACTTTGTGCCTCAATTTAGTTTATATTCACCATAACATTTGGATACCAAGAAATATACCATGAAGAAAAGACTAATAATAATTGGATACATAAATCACCAGTCTTATCATTATTGCCTTTTAAAATAGGAAAAAAATGGGGGACAAGAAAGAATAGGAGAGATTGTTATTTATTTTCTGTTGATTATTCTTTTTCCTCTAGCACCTCTTTATTACCTTCGCATGCAATGGGTAAATCTCTAAGATACCTTCAAGCTTCTATGATACTATGAAACTTCTCAATCACCAATTCAGTATTTAAGGAATATAGGTTATGATAGTGCCAAGATCATTTGCCAACAAAAGTTTTTAGTGACTCAGAAGATTTGCAATGACCAGGCTTTTGGAGTCAATTCAAAGAATTACCTACATTCCCTTGGAAGAATGATATCATACTGACATTTTAACTTTTACTAATTTTTACCTCAAGACTTTGCCTGATATTACTTGAAACTATGCTAAAAAATACAGTTTACTGGTATTTGAAAACTCTTCTCCATATGATATTTGTTTTTATCATAAACTTTTATAAACTTCTTTTTTGGCTGGAGATAAAATTTAAAATTGTAGTGTTGTAGCAGCTTTTTATTTTGAGCTCATTTAGGCCAAACTTAGATATCTAGTCACCTGTCAATTCACTGGCTTAATGTTCATTGCCATAAGTGGAAGCTTCGTGGCTGCTTAAGGGTATAAACAAAACATGCCTTGCCATAAAGATTTTCAGTGAAATTGGACTGGAGCAACTTTAGCAAGATATGTATGATTATGATTTTAAATCAAATATCTGAGGTTTTAAATCTACATGTGTTATGTGCTTTATTAAATTTGCCCTGCTTTTAAAACAACAACAACCTAATCAATGAATATTTTTGTTGAAAGTGACTAACTGGATTAAAAACAAACAAACAAACAAAAACAAAAACAAAAACAAAAACAAAAACAAAAACAAACCTAAAAACAGAGACATTATTATTTGAGTATCAAAAGAAATAAAAGCATTTGAAAAATATTTACCTCTAAACAAATTGAGATCTAAAATAGTTTCAACTTGTTTCAGGGGAATGTTTTTGGATAAACAAAAAGTAAAGAATCCTATATATGGCATCACTATTGGCCTTGAGACCAAGATGTATTTTGTGTTACTTTGCATAAAGTGTATCAAGAAGATTGTTTTACATTTGGAAACTGCATTTAAATTAGGTTTGTGTTATACACAACTTTTCTTGGAGATAGTATTACAAATGGTTTTCTCATAGTTAGGAAGGGGATGAGTAAAGCACAGTTGAATTGCCTTAGCAGTGAAGATGGGATGGACAAAACATAGCAATGATTTATCAGTATTCAAGGAAATTGTGAAATAGTGTTCGAGAGGGAACACTGATAGTAAGAATGTTACCAGCTCTGTCTCTTTAGGTTGCCACTTCTATTGTATACCAAATATACATGAGAAACTGTTCTAAATTTCTTCCGTTTCTTCTAAACTTCTAGAAGAAATGATCCCATAATGGATTTAACTGCACTTGTTTCTTTTTCTTTTACCCTTAAATTTAGAAATGCTAAAATTATGCTGACATATCATTATCTGTCTGTATCTATGTATCTATCATCTCTCATATGTGATGTTTTTTTTTTTTACTCTATGAGGATCATTATAGAAATATAAATTGAAAGAAGGAAAGCATTTAAGAAGCTCCATTCACTCATTTTCTAGATGAGGAAAATTACATTCAGAGAATATTTGTAAGTTACCCATTGTCACACCAATAGTAAAGCTTCAGAAGTAGTTGGTCGTGAAACACAAATTATTTTACCTTTCTTATAGAAGTATTAAAGAAGATAAAAATAAATTTGAATATTCGTAAAACAAACCATAGTAGATATAACTCAGGTGAATATGTGTGTACTTAAAAATGTTAAATATTAATATATTAAATGTTCTATATTAATTATCGAGGATAAAAATAAAAAAGCTAGGAAGTCAATTAGTATTCTAAATAGAGGTGTTGACACAAAGAATACTTCAAATTCAGGACAGATGGATGTACCTGTAATGGTCCTGAATTCTGGAGAAAGGAGTTAGCTCAGTGGAATTGATAAGACAATGGTTATCTAGTTTAGTATGGTGATGAATAGTTCTCTAGTTCAGTATGATTGAATTAATCTTACAACAAATAATGGTTACCTAGTCCTATAATGATTGGCTTATACTCAGTATGATTAATAGATTTAGTTGTAATAGAGTATTTAAGAGGCCAGAGTCAGACATAGGGGAGACTGGAAGACAGAGGACTGGAGGCTGGAGCACAAGCTCCAGGACTCAGGGAGACTTCAAGACCATTGTGGTGGTCCTGCCTCCCCCATGGAAACCAAGAAGCATTGAGGAGGATCTCAAGAAAGCTACCCTGAGCCCCAGGAAAGGGAACAGACTATGAAGGAGATAATAAAAAAAATTGGACTTTATCCCTGGCTATTAGCATGATGATTACTCTGCTGAAAAGAAGGCTGCCCCAAAGATCTCCAGAAAACTAACCAGAACACTACATATGCCTGTGATCCTTCAGGTGAAATAATAAGGCAAATGATATAATTTAGTTTATTCTCATTGAAAAAAAAAAGACATAACTTCTTTTGACACTGAAAACTAGTAAAAAGTCTTCATCTTCAATAGGTGTGGATTTTGAGTAATCATAGGTGGTACCATTTGCAGAGGCTAATGTCACCTCCCATATACAAAATAATTGTTCCCTTTGTCAGTGGCTATGATGACCAGTAGTGGTTCTTAGAATGATGCCTAGCATTCAGAGGGCACTTAAATTTGTTTATCAACCAACCAAATTGGGTAAGGTGTTAATATTCCCATATTCAGCTAACTTGTGCATGGATCACAGATGAATAATGGCTGATATTAGTGGTACTGGCCTATTTAAACAAGAGTTTCTCCCTAGATGATGGCTTCATGGAATAATACTAGATGTATGGCCAATGGACTCGATGGGAGGTAGTGTTCAGAGTCTTAAACTTCTTCCATTGGATTTAAGTAATGATAATGGTCAATATGTTAGCAAAATCTTGGCCAGCCTAAACCATGTTGCCTCTCAACTTTTATAACATATTAATTGACTCATTTGCCCTACTTAGTTGGTTGGATATTGGTGCTATTGGTTGAAGGGATGGAAGATCCCATTCATTGATTTTTCAATTTCCATTAGGTTAGTTACTTTCCCAACTATTGCTTGGGCAATGTTATGATTCAGGATTGTTAACTTCAGGATTAGAATGGCTACTACATTGATGAGAAAATCTTAAGAAAATGAATATGTCAAGTAAATAAAGAACTCACATATTGGTTCTTAGCACAGTTCTTTGAATAGAGGAAACACAGGATATTTATTAGAATATGAGATAAAACATAACTATTGATGAGAAAAGAGTATACAAAATGGAAAAATAGAGAAGACCAAATAAAATAGAAAGTTACAAATAAGCAAAAAAGGAAGGAGGGTATACGTGAAATTTAACGGGATCATCAAAGAGACCATTCATTTGTCATTTTAGAAAGACAGCAAATATGGATATGCCCACATTTCATGACAAAATTTTAGTTCAGTATCTCAAAGACATTCTGTCTTCTCTTCATATAACTGGGGATCTATAAATTCACAAAATCCTCCTCCCCAACATCCTTAATTAGTAACATATGGTAAAAGATTATTTCATAAATGAGATACCATTCTCATATCTAGCTTTATTAGATCCCCTTTTATGTTCTTATCCCACTATTACTAGAATGCAGAAGAAATCAGGATGGCATGTCAATTATTCTTCCTAAATTCTTCTTCCTCCACCCTTCATCATTATTTGTTCCTATCATTTTAGCCAATCTGACAGGTTTGTAGTGGTATCCCAGGGTGTCTTAATTTGCAGTTCTCTAATCAATAGTGATTTGGAACACTCTTTCATATGAATGGAAATAGATTCAATTTCTTCATCTGAAAATTGTCTGTTCATATCCTTTGACCATTTACAATTGGAGAATGGCTTGATTTCTTATAAGTTAGAGTCAGTTCTATGTATATTTTGGAGATGAGGCCTTTATCAGAATTTTAACTGTAAAAATGTTTTCCCAATTTGTTACTTCCCTTCTAATCTGGTTTTCATTACTTTTGTTTCTAAAAAAGCTTTTTAATTTGATGTAATGAAAATTTTCTATTTTGTGATCAATAATGGTCTCTAGATCTCCCTTGGACACAAACTCCTTCCTCCTCCATAAGTCCGAGAGGTAGACTATTCCATGTTCCCCCAATTTATTTACAACTTCATTCTTTATGCCTAAATCTTAGACCCATTTTGAACTTATCTTAGTATGTAGTGTTAAATGTGGGTCCATGTCTAGTTTCTTCCATACTAATTTCCAGTTTTCCCAGCAGTTTTTGTCAAATACTAACTTCTTATCCCAAAAGTTGGGATCTTTGGGCTTGTCAAACACTAGATTGCTATTTTTATTCACTATCTTGCCCTGTGAACCTAACCTATGCCACTGATCAACTAATCTATTTCTTAGCCAATAGCAAATGGTTTTGGTGACTGTTGCTTTATAATATGGTTCTAGATCAGGTACAGCTAAACCACCTTCATTTTTTTTTTCATTATTTCCCTTGAAATCCTCAACCTTTTGTTGTTCCATATGAATTTTGTTGTTATTTTTTCTAGGTCACTAAAATAGGTTCTTGGGAGTCTGATTGGTATAGCACTAAATAAATAGATTAGTTTGGGGAGTATTGTCATCTTAATTATATTCGCTAGGCCTATCCAAGAGCACCGAATGTCTTTCAAATTATTTAAATCTGACTTTATTGTTGTGGCAAGTGTTTCGTAATTTTGCTCATATAATTCCTGACTATGCTTTAGTAGATATATTCCCAAATATTTTATACTATCGACCATTATTTTGAATGGAATTTCTCTTTGTATCTCTTGCTGTTGGATTGTGTTGGTAATGTATAAAAATGCTGAGGATTTATGTGGATTTAGTTTGTATCCTGCAACTTTGCTAAAATTCTGAATTATTTATAATAGCTTTATAGCAGTGTCTTTGGGGTTCTCTAAGTATGCCATCATGTCATCTGCAAAGAATGATAGTTTGATTTCCTCATTTCCTGCTCTAACTCCTTGAATCACTTTCTCGGCTCTTATTGCCGAGAATGGTGATATGAGCAACCTTGTTTCACTCCTGATCTTATAGGGAAAGTTTCTAGTTTATCACCATTACATATGATGTTTCCTGAAGGTTTTTAATATATGCTCTTCTTTATGTTGAAGATATCCACTTCCATCAGAATACATCCTCATACAGAACCATTGTTGAAGTGTATAATTATCTCCTGGTTCTGCTCGTTTTACTTAGCATCAGTTGATGTAAGTCTCTCTAAGCCTCTCTGTATTCCTCCTGTTGTTCATTTCTTACAGAACAATAATATTCCATAACATTCATATACCATAATTTACCCAACCATTCTCCAATTGATGGACATTCATTCATTTTCCAGTTTCTAGCCACTATGAAAAGGGCTGCCACAAACATTTTGGCACATACAGGTCCCTTTCCCTTCTTTAGTATTTCCTTTGGATATAAGCCGAAGAGTAGCCCTGCTGGATAACTTTTTGGGCATAACTCCAAATTGCTCTACAGAATGGTTGGATTCTTTCACAACTCCACCAACAATGCATCAGTGTCCCAGTTTTCCCACAGCCCCTCCAACATTTATCATTATTTGTTCCTATCATCTTAGCCAATCTGTCAGGTGTGTAATGATACCTCAGAGTTGTAGTAATTTGTATTTCTCTGATCAATAGTGATTTGGAACACTACTAAGGTACCTTTTAATGCTACATTTTGATCCCATGATTTTAGATGTCAGGAATAACCCAACAGAGTATGAGAGATTGAAAAACAGTAAAACTAAACTCTGCTTACTTGAATAGTGGAAAAAAAGAGCTTGGGACTATTACAGAATCAAGAGTAAAGCTAGAAAAATTAGAATATGGAATGTATATGGATACCATTTTTCTTCTTAAACAGAAGGAAAAGAAGAAAGAACAGGATATTTTTCTTAGCTCTGAATTTTTTCCCCTGGGGCAGTTGAGGTTAAGTCACATAGGATCACACAGCTAGGAAGTGTTAAGTGTCTGAGGCCAGATTTGAACTCAGTTCTTCCTAACTTCAGGGCTGGTACTATATCCATTGCATCAATTAGCTTCCCCTAAGAACAGGATATTTTTGTAAAATTTTTGAAGGATGAAATCTTCAGAAAGAACACATTAGTATATAAGAGGGAACTTGCAATTACATGGCCTAAAGTTCCCCATAAAATAAGAGCCAACATAGCTAGTCTAAATGGAAATATAAAAAGGAATAATACATTTGAGTTTTATTGTAGATCACTCCAAATATATACTTGAAATGAGGGGTGATTGAATAATATAACCAAGAGTATATTTGCATTCATCCAGAATACATAATTTATATTTCTTGTCAGGTTAAAGCAAATCACATAAGGTATATATATATATATATATATATATATATATATATATATATATATATATATGGTTAGAATAACTGTGAAAAATTTTGAATAAAGAAGTATCAAGATAATTTAATAATATTTCAACATGCTTTTTGTTGAAATCAGAGAAAAATGTTGGGAATTAAAATTAAATCTGATAAAACAATATCTCTAATCTAGAAACGTCTAAATTTTGAAACTCTTTAATCTAGTTTATCCACTCATAGCTATCCATTAGGAACAAAATCATTGAGACATACTCGATAGTGATTTTCTCTATTCATAGAAATTTATAAACTAATAAAAAGCAACATGGCATAGTACTGGATTTAGACTGAGGAAAACCTAGGTTTGTATGCTTCCCCTAACACCAATTATGTATGTAAAAGTGGGTAAGTCTTAATGTCTTTCTGAACCTCAGTTTCTTTACCTGAAAAATAGGGGAAATGATGCCTACCATGTATAATTCATAGGGATATTGTAAGACAAATGAAATAATATGGAGTGCTTCAAAAATATTGAATTCCTATGTAAATATAAGTGATTATTATTTTATGCAATTTTATAGGGGTCATTGTGCATCATGAGGATGCTCTAAAATATGGGATGAAAAAGCTAGACATTTATCACTGGTTTAGTTTCTTAAGAGGAATAGAAGCAAAAAGAAATAAAAAGGAGCAGGGTAGTTGTTAAATATTCCAGAATTAATGATATCTTCAATATCAAATGCCAGCTTTTGGGGCTAGTAATCTAATCATTAGGTAGACAACAATATTATATGCCAACTGACACCTGCTAGATGAGTGCAATGCTTAAATATTATTCTGATTCCAAGCTCCAGCCTGTCTAAAAATTATTTTCTTCTTCTTCTTCTTCTTCTTCTTCTTCTTCTTCTTCTTCTTCTTCTTCTTCTTCTTCTTCTTCTTCTTCTTCTTCTTCTTCTTCTTCTTCTTCTTCTTCTTCTTCTTCTTCTTCTTCTCTTCCTCCTCATCCTTCTCCTTCTCCTTTTTTTCTTTTTCATCACCATCATCCCTTGGTTACTGTTATAATAAATCTCCTGTTCTAAAAAAAGGTTAACCTTAGTAGATCTCAAAAAAGAGCAAACAAAAGATGAGCCACTCAATGTTTTATTGCTTTAACCACACTTGAAATAGAAAAGATATGTCACAGATTCTACAGGTTATTGGAAATCAATGCTAGTCAGAATTCTTTCCTAAGTAACAGAAATTTAACCAGAATCAACCTTGCAGATCTAGTTATATTTCATACCAGCACTATCTTTCTTGCCTGGGGAGATGGATATTGGACTATGTCCATATTTTAAAAAGAAAATTTCTATCCCTTCAATTTGTATGATTTTTTCAGAAGCATGCAACCCCAAGAGACACAATCATCCCTTTTGATGGCACAACCTGGCTGATGAGGATAAGGTGATTTGTACAACCTCTGTCATCATTGACAACACTGTTCAGTTGATGTTTTCTGAATCCATGATGCTCAAATCATAAATCCATTTTAGAAATATTACATGTGCATAATCTAAAGCAATTGATAGAATACTACTCATGATCAGCCTGGACCCAACCTATCACATATAAACACAAACATGCAACAAATAAATTCTTAATGTGTAGGTGAAACAAGCATTTCAATGTTTGGGCTGAAATATCCTTTTGCAGTGACCATGAAAGCCACTTGAAATTTCATTAATATACTATTCAATTTTGCATTGCTAGTAAATTGGAGAAAAGAGAATGAAAAAGAAAAGAAAATCTGCATGTCCAACTTTAAAATGGAACTTGAAAATTCAGAGGCACATCAGTCAGGGACTAGCTTCCTAGGCACAAATATCTTTAACACATATCAGTTTCTTGAATAATTTTTGGCACACAAAGCATGTCTATGGCAAAATACATCATTTGTAAACATGCAAATTACTTGGCTTCTAACAATAAGCCTCTAGAAGGTGAACTCTGATTTAATTTAAAATGAGACTAGGATTTTGTGATTGCGATGAATTATAAAAATGTAACTGTTTATGTATATATTCTTGATGAGTTACAGAGTAAAGCTACATTATATTTTTTAATATCATTTTAAACATTGGTAAAGTACTATATTTGCATTTTGGAACTCTCCTAAAGTAATACATAGCCCAAACTGTGAGTGAAATGAAAATGTAATAAAACTAATTTTACTTCAAATATATCTGGGGGGGAGGGCAGAATATCAGTAATATTAATGTATGATTATGTGTGTATATATATGTATATACATATATAATATATATATACATATATATCAATAAATTTTACAATTGAAATATATTGTATACTATATACAAAAATATGCATTTATAAGCACACACATATGTATGTGTGCATGCATATATAAATGTGTTCATACATATCAAGTACTGGAAAATTAGGTGTCAAATAAAAGAATATTTTTCAGTTGTTTGAAGTATAATATGCTCGTTACTGTTGTTTTAGCATACATAACCTCAGTGATTTAAGAATGCTGAGAAGAAAACTATAAATAGCTTCTATGTATGCTATGTAAGATTGGAGGAAGATGGGATCATGGGATAATTTCTTTGTTGAATTTTCTCCGTCTCCATCTCTAAACTGTGAACATGTTTTAAATTAATAATGATATCTTCACCAGGAATCTGTAATGCAAGGAGAAGTAAACTAGAATACTGCCATATGCCTAAGGTGGTTCAATAATTAATATTACACCACAGAATCATTATCATTAATATCTCTCTCCTGCCCACTAGATATTTGGGGAAAATATGGGAAGTACATTAAAAAGACTATGGGTTTAGCTTTTTCATTATTTATATAAGGAAAATTTTCTATTTTCCTTTTTTCGTAAACTTTACAGCTTCATCTTGATCAGGTATCCTATTTGAATTCCAGTTATAGAGTATAATTTATAGTTAAATACTTATTGGTGCACCAGTGATTTCAGGAAAGTATATATTCCCTCCAACAATAAAGACGGCAATACACTCATGCCTGTCCAATTCTGAGCAACTCTATTCTGTGTCCTCTTCTCAAAACTAAAGTGTTCATCCTGTGTCCTTTGCCCTTCTTAATTTTTTTTGCTATTTTGAGGATACTAATGCTTCAATAAACATTGCTGTTGATATCATTGTTATCATGTTGAAAAATTTTTACTCCTTGCAACTATTTCTACCTTGCTACACTCCAGCTTTAGATTAAGTGGCTTTGCCTGAATTTCCTTAGTTTTAGTGCCTTTATTCCTCTACATTATGCATTTATTTTATATATATTCTTTATGAATATGATTTATACCTCTAGCAGAATGTAAACTACTTGAGAGGAGAACTGTTTGATTTTTGTCTTTCCATTCTCACGAGCTCAAGCATGGACATATAATAGACTCCAAAAATAATTATTTGCTGATTGAATGGAATAAAGAGTGTTTTTTTTTTAAGGTTCTAAAAAATTGGGACTTGATTAAGAAACCCCAAAGCAGAAACTATCTTTACTTGATTTTTCTTGATTATTGGGTAGGGACACGGGTGGCTCTAATTTTCTCAAATAATTCCTTATATTAATGGCACTTAAAAACATTGCAGATATTATCCATAGACCATAAGAGAGAAAATGTTAGTAGTTTGTTCAAAGTCACAACTAGACTCATTGTCAGGGGTAAAAATCTAGACTGAATCTCTATACTCCTTGATAATTGCTTTTGTCATAAAAACTATTTAATATGAATTAACATTAAAACATGACATGATTTACTGATGTATGCATTTAACAAATATATACATGGAATATGTCATCACTTCTTTAAAAGTCAATTTAAGCACCTTAGAAATTTACTCATTACTTTCCTGTTGAAGGCCAAAGAGAAATAAAATAATGTTTGAGTTCCACTAAAAGTCACCTATTGGGAAAGATAAACAAAGGAGGCTGAAAGATAACCTTTCATCATTCTGTCAACAGGAAATTGTTGCAGGGACATTGCAAGTTTAGAACATTTCCCAATGTGTCCCTAAATGTGAGCAGAAAGGAAGCAAACATTACTTTAGGGTAAGTAAAAATCAAACAAACACTTTGACTAATTTATCTGGCTTAGAACTATAAAATCTTATTTAGGTTACCTATTTAAATGCTTCCTTTAATCTTTGTATTGAAAGTGTCTCTTAATAGAGAAGAGACAAGGAAGCTCTTTCAGAAATCATCCTATAAAACAAATCCCCACAGAAACAGTAAAGTAAGTTGAAATTGTTAACTTCAGTGATTCATTTTACTCAAGCTGTGGCCTGTGTAAATGGTTATGAAAAGAAAACGTACCTTGTCAATTTCAACTAACTGTTTAAAATTCTAGAGTCAACAAATATATTGTAAAACATATATATATAAAAGTCATATTAAATGAGAATGGCTCTTTAGATATCATAAATCATTTATGGAATCTAGCACTTTAAGTACAAGGCTATCATATCATAATTATGTTGTCTCATGTTAACAGCATTATTAAAGCTTACTGAAATATCATTCATTCTAATATTAAGGCTGAAAGTTCAGTTATAGTTTCCAAAAACATCAACAAATTGCTTTTAGTCAGTGTGGGCAGAGTATTAACAGGAAACAAATGGCAAGATATGCTTATTTAAATTGTTTCTGTGGATTAAAAAATTTTTTTTGTATACTTAAGCATTTTAAACACATTCCTGTGAGAATTATAAAATTGATACCTTGATTGACAAATTGATAAAGTTGATTATAAAAATCAAGACATCCAGATTCGTGTTCTAAGCTTCTAAGAAATTGGCTTTATAAATTTGGTAAGTCACTTGACCACTTCATTTTCCTCACTTCTACCTTTAATACTCTATGATTTTTCATCATGTTTTAAGTATATGATATTATACTTTAAATGCAAATAAAAGATGCATTACTTAATAGGTATGGATATTCATTTAGCATGGCAAAATTTTTACATTTGTTTGTGTTTTTCACCATTTTGATAAACATATTTAGATAATGGACTCAGTTAATAGGTCTTAGCTGTGTGACTCTGGGCAAGTCACTTAACCCCAATTGCCTCAACAAAAAGCAAAACAAAACAACAAAACATCTTTAGGGGGCAGCTAGGTGGCGCAGTGCATAGAGCACCAGCCTTGAATTCAGGAGGACCTGAGTTCAACTCTGGTCCCAGACACTTAATACTTCCTAGCTGTGTGAACTTGGACAAGTCACTTAACCCCAGCCTCAGAAAAAAACAAACAAACAAACAAACAAACAAAAAAAATTTAGATAATTACTATGTGTAAGACAGTGTTCTATGCCCTAGAGATATAAAGAAAAGAAATTATATTCCACATATATGTGCATAGGTTGATATGTACATATATCTAAATTATTCAGTCTGTTAAGTTGTTAAGTTGACTTTTCATGACCCCATATGGAATTGTCTTGTTATTTCTTGGAGCATTTTGTCATTTCCTTCTCCACCTAATTTTTCAGATGAGAAAACTGAGGCCAGCAGAATTAAGTGATTTACTTAGGTTCATACAGCTTGTGAGCTTTTCAGGAAAGCATAGAACTCAAGGAGATAACTTACTGACTCCAGGCCCAGAACTCTATTCCCTAAGGCATCTAGCTGTATGGCACACATATTCAGATCTATACATTTGCAACCATATCAATGTATATAACCATAAGCATTAACATTTATGGGTACATATGATAATATATGTGTATATATGCATACATATCATCTGGAAAATCTATGATGACCTTTTTTTAAACTTGTTTCTAACAGTTTACTTTTGGGTCAGAAGATTTAAAGAAACAAATCTTAAGAGTAGGTTTCCAAAAAATTAAAAATATTCAAAAAACATTTCTTTTAAATCACAGTAACAAAAATGCAAATCAAAATAACAATGATTTTATCTTGTACCTAGAAAATTAGCAAAGATGACAAAATATGGGGATAGTCGATACTATGTAGGTTGTAGAAAGTCAGACACATTGCTACATTGTTTATGGAGGTTTAAATATTGGTATAAGGATTCTGGAAATCAATTTGAAATTATGCAAAAAATAGTTAAAAATCAGTATTATTTTGCCCAGATTTTTAAATCACTTTATTTTCATAAATGCTAAGAACATATACTAAGAACTGATTAACATAAACATTTTTGTAGAAAAATGTAGAAAATATGCATATTATATGTACTTATATGACTACACATGTATACATTTATACACACATACATATATATATGTATATATAAATATGCATTAATGTGAGTGTTTGCATGTGTGTATATAAAAGTATGGCCCTTTGACCTAGACTACTTGTAGTTCCCAAAGTTATTGTGCAGTGTTGCCATGAAGAATATTGTGGGTATGATAAGTGTATTTAGGAAGTATCCAACTGAATATAATGAAGGAAGGTATGAACAGTATTAGAGATTGAACAGAGTTAGATATAAAACATATATATATATATACATATATATATGTATATATATATTTATATGTATATATATATATACACACATTTAGATGTCAGCTATACATAAACAGAGGTACAGATAACTTAGTTCCAAAAATTGAAAAAAAACCTAGGGAGAATGGGTACTAATAAAAAGAACACAGAATTTGGAGTCAAGAGCCCAGGTTCCAGTCCTCTGTGTTTTGTTTTTTTGGACAAGCCAGCAGGAATAATCATCTCTGGACATTTGCTTCCTCATCTAACAAAAAATGGAATTTTAATAAAGATTTCTTCTAATGCTAAATGCATCAACTATCATAGAGACAATCACATTATTCGTAAAATTTGTGGAGTTTTAAATATTAAGTAGAAATTATTTTATATTCCATTTTAGGAGCTGAACACTTGCTCTATGTTTTGTTTTACATAGGGAAATAGAACACAAGCTACAATATCCAGCAACCTTCTATTTTCCTTCCCCCAAAAAAATTGTTTTTGCTTTATTTATCTTCCTATTCAAACAGTCTGTAAATAAAAAAGAATCTATCTACAACCCACTGTTTTAGCTTGACATAATATTGAATATTGTAGAATCAATAAAGCTTCTATTGTCTCTATATAAATAAATGAGGTAAGTGGTTGCAATTCTATTATGAAGTTTGTCCAAGAGATTGAAAGTCTAATATCCTACAATGAAGCATATCACCAACGTGGATACTGATGTGTATTTTGCCAAACCTGGGCCAGTGTGACAGGAACTGCTCTATTTTCTTTTTAGGAAGAAATCTATTACATTTTGGATTTGTTTTTATTTCAGTCCTAGGGAATATCATAAGCTATGCTTTCTTCCTGTTATTTTGTCTCATTGGCTCTTCCACTTCTGATCAATCACTACCTAATCTTGCCAAGGGAGCATAGAGAGATTGAAATAATATAGTTATATAAGTATTCCTTGGCTATCTAGCTTATTCTAATGTGAAATAAAATGACATTTAACATGGCTGACTATACAAAGTACTCAGAATAACTCAAAACTGGCATACCAATGGTGGTGATGATGATAACATGAAAGGCAGTGATTTTATGAAATTGTAGATGAAGAAATCAAAGATGTTTAAAGAAACATACACATCAATTTAATTGCTAGTTAGGTTTTGTTTTTGTTTTATCTCCATTCTTATTTCACAAATTCAAGAATATTAGGAAGAGCAGGTGAAAAGTAAAACTGTTTTATAATTCATTTAAAAAATCAGCTTTTCTAATATAAAATCAATATTACCTTCTTGGAATAGGAAAATGAGTGAGAAATATTATGATCAACTTCAAGAACCAGGACTATGGCCCTGTTGTTACCACTTGATTTCATTAGGTTTGTAGTTTTATTTACAAATTAATTCACACTACTCCCTGTAAAATATTCTAAGTTGAACTATTCAGTACTCCAGTTCCTACATCTTTGCCTTTGAATAGACTTGCCCTCATGTGTAGAATATGTCACCTATGTTTCTTGAAATTGTGTCCTTTAAAGCTCTAATATTGTTCAGAAATTGTTAGACTTTCTTTCCTTAACATGTATAAGTTGTAAATAAATAAATATGTACACATATATGTGTATATATATATATATATATATATATATATATATATATATATATATATATAATGTATATTAAATAGACATATGCCTGTATATTTTCATATACAAGCACACATTATGCATTATACATACAAATACAAGTATGTAAACATATTGTTAATGTTCAGTCATTTCAGTTGTGTCTTTCTCTTTGTGACACCATTTGGGGTTTTCTTTCTCTACCTCATTTTACAGATGAGAAAAAAAGAGGCAATGAAGGTTAAATGACTTGTTTATAATCATACAGATAGCAATTGTCTGAGGCCAGATTTGAACTCAGATCTTTTTGACTCGGGGTATGACCCCCTATCCTCTGTACCACCTACTATATTTATATGTGTGTATATAATCCACACACATATGTGTTTGTGTACATATGTGTATATATCCCTGGCCATATATCTTCACACACTTATATACAAATATGTGTATATATGCACATATATGTATATTATACACACATGTATATATATGTATATGTATAAAATTTCTTCAGAGCAGAACTATGATTTTATTACATATGCTAATTCCTGGTGAGGAATAAACTCCTTGGTCTTTTAGCAATGCAGCGCAATTTATAATCTCTGAGAGCTCTCTGAGCACAGTGATAGGTCATATTATGTACAAGATCACATAGCCATAATGTATGAGACATGAAACTTAATAACTCAGGTCTTCCTAAAATTATTTTGACTTAGGATGGAAGTTATTTGTTTAACAAAGTGAAAGAACAGAAAATGATTTCATTCTTAGCATATAGTTCAATGCCAACTTGTACACAGTGAGTGCTTAATAACTATTTGCTGAATTGGATTAAAAAAAGAAGATGGAACAATTGCTTTGCAAGTAATTCTCCATTAAAGAACACAATAGAAAGGTCACAATATTAAGGACAATCAGGGGAAAAATCTGTTCAGTTATTATTGCATATTTTACATTAGGATCTCCTTTTTGGTAATACCATTCACTTTTTTCCACTCCCTCCTTTCAGTATCCGTGTGGATATTTGGGGAATAGAAAAATATCTATTAGCAGAGTGCATCAGGAAATGTCTTATATAAAGGGTAGTACTAGAGCTCAACATTGAAAGAACCTGGTTATTCTAAATGGTAGAACTGAAAAAGAATTGATCTGACTGCATGGAGATTATATATAAAATATTATTTATGATTCAAGCAAAAAAGTTAGTTTGGCTTAATTGTAGAGTATGGAGTGTTATGTAATGTAGGAAGCACATGATAGATTTTATTATTTTTTTTTTCTTTTCTAAGCGGACCAATGGTACCATGGGATTATATCTTTAATCATATATGAATTGGATTTCAGTGAGGCAGAGTTACACAAATTCATAAGCTTTCCTGTCTTCCAGAGTCATCAAAGTCAAGTGACAAAATAAAATTCAGAATGAATGGAAATGGCTTAGGATACAGTGGACAACCTTGGTGTTTTAAATATTTGACCAAGTTTTTAAGCAGTCTTAAGTTTGTTTCAGATGCCTTCATAGCTGTGGGAATGAATCATTCTTATCCCATCCATCTCATGGAGTCAGCAACAGGGAGGGTCATCACATGTTTGGGATTTCATTTCCCTATCTCTCCAATATGTTTGAGGTCTGTCTGTTAGCCTCAACCTGGTTTAATCCATCTCCCAAGATGATTTCATCAGAGTGTGACTATTGCACAAACTATAGCTTTTTGGAGCAATAGGTGAGAACCAGATAAAAAGTGACCACCAAAGGTGATTAAGCAACCCTGAAAGGGGTTGACAAGCCTTTACCCCAGAGGTTCTAAGTTTCCCTGCAACACTCAATACATCTTATGGAGATTTTAAATGCCACATAGCGTAATAGATTCTCAGGAGGCTACAAAGAGCAATGGACATAGAATCAGAAGACAATAATTTGAATCATGCCTTGGTCACAACTTGTATGACCTTGAGCAAGCACTTTAACCACATTAAACCTTAGTGCCCTTGAAATGTGAAATGAAAAATTGACTAGATATATCTATTAAGTCCTTTAAAATTCAATCTATCTTAAATACTTCATTAATTTTCAATAACCATTTATTAAGAATCTAATATGTGTAATGCCTTTTGGTAAATGTTGTAAAAAAGAGTTCACTATAATTATATAATGCATATATAATCATCTAATTTCAGGAAATATTTCAAGATCAAAACTCATGCTTTACAATGTTCTAACACATTTTAAATTAATACTCCATTTATTATTTTTTTCTTGTATCAATCTGAAGTAGAAACTTCTATATTTTAAAAAAGAGAATCTGGCATAATAGTTTTTCAACAAATGTTTCAAAGTAGCACTTAAGTCATTTTTAAAGACAAATTTCATTACAGTTTTGGTGAGGGCATAAAGAATAACAATTTCATTTAACTGTTGGCATTGTACTTCTAACCACCAGAATGTTTTTAATCTACTGTGCTGACTTTGATAGACCCTATGAACACTAGGGGATGAATTACTTCTTCCTGTAGTATATAGAATAACTATATACACACACACACACACACACACACACACACACACACACACACACACACACATATATATATATATATATATATATATATATATATATATATATATATATATATATACATACATACATATACAGACACACAGTTTTATATTGCCAGGTATATTTATATTATTAAATAAATTCAGAGCCAGGTGGTCTCATTCATGCAGTGTGACATTCTATTCTATCTCATATCTACTGTTATCTTCCTTTTTTCATGATAAAGACAATAATAATAACAGAAACAACAATAATAATATTTACATATTACTTTAAAATCTGCAAAACTCTTTACAAAAGTCTTCTAACTTTATCCTCATAAAAATTCAAGGAAGTGCCTGCTGTTAGTACTTCCATGTCACAGAGAAAGGAAATGATGCAAACAAACAGTAAGAGTTTGCCAAATATGTTTAAATGTTTAAAATGATTGTACAAAACAAAACTGATACAAACAAGAAATAAATTGTGAAAACATTTTTACATTTAAGGGTTCTGATAAAGACTTAATTTCTAAAATATGGAGAATTGACTCAAATTTAAAAGAATTCAAGTGATTCTCCAATTGATAAATAGTCAAAGGATATGAACAGACAGTTTTCAGATGAAGAAATTAAAACCATGTCTAGTCATATGAAATGATGCTCCAATCACTATTTATCGGAGCAATCTAAATTAAGACAACTCTGGGATACCACTATACACCTCTCAGTTTAGCTAAGATGACAAGAAAAGGTAATGATGAATGTTGGAGGGGATGTGGGAAAACTGGGAAACCTGATACATTGTTGGTGGAATTGTGAATACATCCAACCATTCTGGAGACTAATTTGGAACTATTCTCTAAGAGTTATCAAATTATGCATACTCTTTGACCAGCAGGTTTACTGGGCCTGTATCTCAAAGAGATCTTAAAGGAGGGAAGGGTCCCACATGTGCAAAAATGTTTGTGGCAGGCCTTTTTGTAGTGGCAAGAAATTGGAAACTGAGTGGATACTCATCAGTTGGAGAATGGCTGAATAAAATATGGAATATTATTTTTCTATAAGAAATGATTAGCTGGATTATTTCATAGAAGCCTTGAGAGACTTACATGAATTGATGTTAAGTGAAATGAGCAGAACAAAGAGATAATTATATACAAGGTAATAAGATTATACAATGATAAATTCTAATGGACATCACTATCTTTAATTATACCTTTAATATAATGATTCAGACCAGTTCCAATGATCTTGTGAGGAAGTGAGTCATCTCATCCAGAGAAAGGACTGTGGGAACTGAGTGTCTTTCACAACAGCATTTTCACTCTTTTTTTTTTATTTGCTTGCATTTTATTTTCTTTCTCATTTTTTAATGGTTTGATTTGATTTTTCTTTTGCTGTAAGCTAATTGTTTAAATATATATGCAAATATTGGATATAACATATATATCTATCATGTTTAACATATATTGGACTACTTGCCATGTAAGGGAGGGATGGGGGCAGGGGTGAAAATTGAAACTTTTTTTTTTTGACAAGGGCTAATATTGAATAATTCTCCATAGATATGTTTTGAAAAATAAAAAGCTTTAATAAAAAAATAAAATGGTTGTACATGTATAACCCATATTGCTTCATCTTTGGGGAATAGGGGAGGGAAGAAAGGGAAAGAGAAAAAAATTGTATCTCAAAATGCTACAAAAATGAATATTGCCAACTATCTTTACATGTAATTGGGAAAGTAAAATATGATTTGGGAGGGTGGAAGACTTTGCCAGTATCAGTTGGTACAAATGAGGCCAAATTTCAATTCACATTTTCCTGATTATAAGTTCAGTACTCAACTCATTATATTCTCTTTGTTGCCTCTAATCCATGAATTTTTAAGAATATTTTCTTGGTTAGAGATTGTAGAGGAATTGATCCCCATGTTCCTTGGGTATGTGAAGTTCCATCATGAAACCCTATGATTATATAAGTGCTTCTAGAAAACAGAAGCCAGATTGATAGTGTTTCTCTTTACCTTACTCAAATAGCAATAATGGCCATGTGTTATGAATGGAGGCCATTCAGCCCCTAAACTATACAAACTAAACTGGAAGTAAGTAATCTTAGCCTTAGAGAGAAGAGGCTTTGGATGAAGTGCATAGTGAGGACGTTGTCTGTGTACCTCAGTGGGAAATCAAACTTATATGGACCAAAGAGAGTCTAAAAATTTTCTTAGAATTTTCTTTATAATGTTTATATGCAAAGTGCCTAATTATTTAATCAAATTCACTTTAAATTTCTGTGCTTGCAAATTTATTAAATTAAATTAAAAATTAAAAAAAATTTAAGGGAACCAACTGATTAAATAAAAAATATCCCCCATATATAACAAGTACTTTTAATTTAGAAAACAAAATTACATATTAAAATTCATTGCATAGAATTATTATTTTTCTTTTAGAATGATGTCTGAAAATGGTTCACGAGTGAAATATTACATATGATTTGTAAGGGGCCCTCTCTAATTTTTAAAATATTTATGTTACATTTGACTTCATGCATAATTATCCTGACTTTATAACAGTTGATTGTTTTGTTTGTGTCAGACATCGAACCAAGTTCTTAAAATTTTTTTTCTCACTTGATACTCACAAAAACTGTGGGAAAGTGGGGTTATAAAAACATCATGATAGATTAAGAATAGCCACTCAGCTGAATTTTCTCATCATTCCACTTCAAACAACATTAAAATAATAAGCCCTTCTTGGATAAAGACTAAAGCGGAAATCAGCAGGGCTGTGACCATACCACTTCCAAGATTATACTACCTTGAAAACAAAGAAAACTTGAAGAATCCCAGAAAAAGGTCTGAACTCAGCAGCTTGAAAAAAGAGTGAAACTTGGACAGTTTCCCCATCTCCCCTTCACACACACACACACACACACACACACACACATAATTGGGCAGACCTCAACTTTAATTTAAGGTTGAAAAACAATGAAATAAACAAATAAACAAACATTGGCAAAAAAAAAAAAAAAAAAAAAAAAAAACCTACTATGTTGGTAGGGAAGAATAAGACATAACATGGAAGAAAACAAGAATGAAAACAACTATAAAATAGTCTCAAAATGCTATTTGGAACAAAACTCCAGATGAATTCCTGAAACACTTAAAGAAAAAGATGAATGGTAGAGGAAAAATTGGGGGGGGGGAATCAAATGATGAAAGAAAAATATAAAAAGAAAATCAACAGCTTGGTAAAAGATACAAAAAATGCCAAAGAAAATAATACCTTTAAACAGAGTTGGATAAATGGAAAAACAGGAACAAAATTTCACTGAAGAAAATGATGACTTCAAAATGAGAACTGAGTGAATGGAAGCAAGTGAAACCAGAGTCATTAATAAACAATAAAACAATTCCAAAAAATGGAAAAAATATTAGAAAAATGTTAATTATCTCATTTTATAAATAAATCCAGGAAACATAATTTAAACTATATTGGACATCCTGTCATATTGATCATATTTCCAAAAATTTACCAAGAAAAACTACCCCAATATATTAGTTCCGGATGGTAAAGTTGTAATTGAAAGAATCTGCTAATCAACTTCTAAAAAAAAAAACTCAAAATGAAAAATTAGATATATTGTAGTCAAATTTCAAGTCAAAGATGTTTCAAGTCAAAGGGAAATTATTTTCAACCAGGCAAAACAAGTAAACATCATGGAACTAATATAAGTATCACACAAGATCTAGTAGTTCCCATATTAAAGAAATAGACATTCTGGAAGACAAAGGAGCTAAGATTATAATCATGAATAATTTACACATCAAAGCTGCATAATCTTTCAAGGAAAATGGGTATTTAATATAAAAGAAGGCTCATGGTATTACTCTTGAAAAGAACAAAACTGAATAGAAAATTTGACATTAAAAAAAGAAGACTTGGAGAAGCAAAATAAGATAAAATGAAAGAGAAATCATAAGGACTCAACAAAATTAAACTCCTTATATTCCTCTAATGATAGATTATATATATATATATATATATTATATAAAATATATATATATTTTATCATGCGCAAGTAGGGCAAGGACTTTTGCTTATACTGTCTCTGGCTGATTTTGAGCCCCTCAGGGAGCTAGCCAGGACTTGATATTTTGGGGCCCAAACAGGTATAAACAAGATCCTGATTCCAGTGGAAAAGACTCCAAACCAGATCTCAGTGGAAAAGTCTCTCTGACTCAGAAATAAGTGTGAGTAACAAGGAAACTTTGTTAAAGAGCTAAAGTAGAATTTCCAAATAATATATATATATATAAGTATGTATATATATATATATATATATATATATATATATATATATATATATATCCCTAAGAACTTCATCATGATTAGTTAAAAACAATTTTAAATAGACAAAGGGTAAAGTTGTGAATTGATTATGTTGGCATGGTAGGTTAGGCTGCAAAACATTTTATATTTAGTCCTAAAGGTAACAGGAAATAAATTGAATATATTTAAGTTTGAAAAGACTTTGTCAAACATGGATTTTACAAAAAAATAATTTTAACAGTTGAATGAAGTGAGTGTCGATTGGGGAGCAACTTGAGACACTGAAATAATCAGAAGACTATGTTAATACTTTAGGTAATCACTGATAATGTTCTATATTGTGGTGGCAACTCAAATTGAGATAAAGAAATATGAGTAATTAAGATAGAATTCAAAGTTGTTTTATTTAGTGCTATACCAATCAGACTTCCTAGAAACTATTTTAATAACCTAGAAAAAATAACAACAGAATTCATATGTAACAACAAAAGGTTGAGAATTTCAAAGGAAGAAATGAAAAAAAAAAAAGTGAAGGAGGTCTAGCTGTACCTAATCTAGAACTGTATTATAAAGCAACAGTCACCAAAACAATTTGGTATTGGCTAAGAAATAGACTAGTTGATCAGTGGCATAGGTTAGGTTCACAGGGCAAGATAGTGAATAAAAATAGCAATCTAGTATTTGACAAACCCAAAGATCCCAAATTTTGGGATAAGAATTCATTATTTGACAAAAACTGCTGGGAAAACTGGATATGAGTATGGCAGAAACTAGGCATGGACCCACATTTAACACCACATACTAAGATTAGATCAAAATGGGTCCAAGATTTAGACATAAAGAACGAAATCATAAATAAATTGGAGGAACATGGGATGGTTTACCTCTCAGACTTGTGGAGGAGGAAGGAGTTTGTGTCCAAGGGAGAACTAGAGACCATTATTGATCAGAAAATAGAAAATTTTGATTACGCCAAATTAAAAAGTTTCTGCACAAACAAAACTAATGCAAACAAGATTAGAAGGGAAGTAACAAATTGGAAAAACATTTTTACAGTTAAAGGTTCTGACAAAGGCCTCATCTCCAAAATATACAGAGAATTGACTTTAATTTATAAGAAATCAAGCCATTCTCCAATTGATAAATGGTCAAAGGATATGAACAGACAATTTTCAGATGATGAAATTGAATCTATTTCCGCTCATATGAAAGAGTGTTCCAAATCACTATTGATCAGAGAAATGCAAATTAAGACAACTCTGAGATATCATTACACACCTGTCAGATTGGCTAAGATGACAGGAACAAATAACGATGAATGTTGGAGGGGCTGTGGGAAAACTGGGACACTGATGTATTGTTGGTGGAGTTGTGAAAGAATCCAACCATTCTGGAGAGCAATCTGGAATTATGCCCAAAAAGTTATCAAACTGAGCATACCCTTTGACCCAGCCATACTACTACTGGGCTTATATCCCAAGGAAATACTAAAGAAGGGAAAGGGACCTGTATGTGCCAAAATGTTTGTGGCAGCCCTTTTCATAGTGGCTAGAAGCTGAAAGATGAATGGATGTCTAGCAATTGGAGAATGGTTCGGTAAACTATGGTATATGAATGTTATGGAATATTATTGTTCTGTAAGAAATGACCAACAGGAGAAATACAGAGAGGCTTGGAGAGACTTACTTCAACTGATGCTAAGTGAAATGAGCAGAACCAGAAGATCATTATACACTTCAATGATACTGTATGAGGATGTATACTGATGGAAGTGGATATCTTCAACATAGGGAAGAGCTAATCCAATTCCAATTGATCAGTGATGGACAGAATTAGCTACATCCAGAAAAGGAACACTGGGAATGAGTGAAAACTTTTATTTTTACCTTCTGAATCCAATTCCTCCTGTGCAACAAGAAATTCGGTTCTACACATATATGTTGTATCTAGAATATATTATAATATATTTAACATGTATAAGACTGCCTGCCATCTGGGGGAGGGGGTTGGGGGAGGAAGGGAAAAAATCTGAACAGAAATAAGTGTAAGGGATAATGTTGTAAAAAATTACCCATGCATATGTACTGTCAAAAAAAAAGTTATAATTATAAAATTAAAAAAATCCTAAAAAATTAAAAAAATATTAAAAAAATAAAAAAGAGAAATAAATCTCTTAGACTTAAAAAAAGAATTCAAAGTTGTGAGCCTTATGTATAATTATCAATTACATTGATAATTATCAACTAAAAGAAGACATGATACAGTAAGAAAATAAATAAATTATATATTTAAAATGTTGAATTTTCTTTTCTTATGAAACATTCAATTCATATGTCTAACAGACACTGGGCAATGTGAAACTGAAGCTCAAGAGAAAGAATAGTTTTCCATGTATGGATCTGGGGATCATTTGTACCAAAATAGTTTGGAGAGAAAAGAGAAGCAGGCATCAAAAATGAGCCTTGGTGGCACTCACATTTAGTGAGCATGACCTAAGTAAAGATTCAAAAAATGGGAAGAAAGACTTAGAAATAGTAATTAGATAGATGTGAAGAGTATCAAAAGAAAATAATATCATAAAGAAGAAAGAGTTGATTGATAGTGTCAAAGGTTCCAGAGATGAGATGTGAATGAATATTGAGAAAAATATTATTAGTTGTGACAATTAATGTTAGGTTCCTTACTAGGTGATAAGTTGGTACTTCACAATTCTCTAGCTCAGAATTCACACCTTTAGTCCACACCTTTAAAATGAGTTTACAACTTTAGACTTCTGACAGGAGTTTATACTTTTAAAGGAGTTTACACCTTTAAAAGGAGCTTGCTTATTGGTCTGTAAGGAGTTCCCACAAGTCCATTCTCTGGGAAGATTTAAGGAGCAAGGATTCAGGAAGAAGAGGATTGGAGATTCTACTGTGGTGCTGACTGGGGACACTTGGACAAGAGCAGATTCAAAAGAATTAAAGGAAAAGCCTGCTAATGGAGATTCACAACTAGGATTGAATTCTGGGAAACTCACAATCCCACACTCTTGGAAGCAGAGTCTGAATCATCCCCACATCTACTTTCACTCTGGCTGGAGGCTCCAGAAGACTCCCAAGTAACCTTCTCCCAGAATAAAGGATTTAAAGAAAACAAACCTCCTCCCAGAGAAGGATTATAATTGAGAGATGACAGAACATTACATTTTGGCACCCAAGTAGGGCAAGGACTTTTGCTTATATTGACTGGCTAATTTTGAGCCCTTCGGGGAGCTAGCCAGGACTTCACATTTTGGTGCCCAAACAGGTATAAACAAGACCCTGATTCCAGTGGAAGAGACTCCAAACCAGATCTCAGAAAAGTCTCTCTGCCTCAGAAATAAGTGTGAATAACAAGGAAACTTTGTTAAAGAGCTAAAGAAGAAATTCAGCAAAATGGGGCAAATTTTTAGAAAAGAGCCTTCTGTTTCTGTTCAAGGAAAATGTTTAGAGAGCATTGTCAAGGTTATGAAAAGCCAAGAATTGATTATAATTTTGGAGCTCACTTAACTTTTTTTTTTAATTTAATTTTAATTTAATTTTATAATTATAACTTTTTTTTTTGACAGTACATATGCATGGGTAATTTTTTACAACATTATCCCTTGCATTTACTTCTATTCAGATTTTTTTCCCTTCCTCCCCCAACCCCCCCCCCCCCAGATGGCAGGCATTCTTATACATGTTAAATATATTATAATATATTCTAGATACAACATATGTGTGTAGAACCGAATTTCTTGTTGCACAGGAAGAATTGGATTCAGAAGGTAAAAATAACAGTTTATATTCATTTCCCAGTGTTCCTTTTCTGGATGTAGCTGATTCTGTCCATCACTGATCAATTGGAATTGGATTAGCTCTTCCCTATGTTGAAGATATCCACTTCCATCAGCATACATCCTCATACAGTATCATTGTTGAAGTGTATAATGATCTTCTGGTTCTGCTCATTTCACTTAGCATCAGTTGATGTAAGTCTCTGCAAGCTTCTCTGTATTCCTCCTGTTGGTCATTTCTTACAGAACAATAATATTCCATAACATTCATATACCATAATTTACCCAACCATTCTCCAATTGATGGACATCCATTCATCTTCCACCTTCTAGCCAATATGAAAAGGGCTGCCACAAACATTTTGGCACATACAGGTCCCTTTCCCCTCTTTAATATTTCCTTGGGATATAAACACAGTAGTAGTATGGCTGGGTCAAAGGGTATGCACATTTTGATAACTTTTTGGGCATAATTCCAGATTGCTCTCCACAATGGTTGGATTCTTTCACAACTCCACCAACAATGCATCAGTGTCCCAGTTTTCCCACAGCCCCTCCAACACTCATCGTTATTTGTTCCTGTCATCTTAGCCAATCTGACAGGTGTGTAATGATATCTCAGAGTTGTCTTAATTTGCATTTCTCTGATCAATAGTGATTTGGCACACTGTTTCATATGAGTGGAAATTGTTTTAATTTCATCATCTGAAAATTGTCTGTTCATATCCTTTGACCATTTATCAATTGGAGAGTGGCTTGAGTTCTTATAAATTAAAGTCAATTCTCTGTATATTTTGGAGATGAGGCCTTTATCAGAACCTTTAACTGTAAAAAAATTTTCCCAATTTGTTACTTCCCTTCTAATCTTGTTTGCATTAGTTTTGTTTGTGCAGAAACTTTTTAATTTGGCGTAATCAAAATTTTCTATTTTCTGATCAATAATGATCTCTAGTTCTCCCTTAGACACAAATTCCTTCCTCTTCCACAAGTCTGAGAGGTAAACCATCCCATGTTCCTCCAATTTGTTTATGATTCCATTCTTTATGAATAAATCTTGGACCCATTTTGATCTAATCTTAGTATGTGGTGTTAAATGTGGGTCCATGCCTAGTTTCTGCCATACTAATTTGCAGTTTTCCCAGCAGTTTTTGTCAAATAATGAATTCTTATCCCAAAATTTGGGATCTTTGGGTTTGTCAAACACTAGATTGCTATTTTTATTCACTATCTTGCCCTATGAATCTAACCTATGCCACTGATCAACTAGTCTATTTCTTAGCCAATACCAAATGGTTTTGGTGACTGTTGCTTTATAATATAGTTCTATATCAGGTACAGCTAGACCACCTTCACTTAATTTTTTTTTTCATTACTTCCCTTGAAATTCTCGACCTTTTGTTATTCCATATGAATTCTGTTGTTATTTTTTCTAGGGTATTAAAATAGTTTCTAGGAAGTCTGATTGGTATAGCACTAAATAAATAGATTAATTTAGGGAGTATTGTCATGTTAATTATATTCACTCGGCCTATCCAAGAGGACTGAATGTCTTTCCAATTATTTAAATCTGACTGTATTTTTGTGGCAAGTGTTTTGTACTTTTGCTAATATAATTTCTGACTCTCCTTTGGTAGATAAATTCCCAAATATTTTATACTATTGATCGTTATTTTGAATGGAATTTCTCTTTGTATCTCTTGCTGTTGGATTGTGTTGGTAATGTATAAAAATGCTGAGGATTTATGTGGATTTATTTTGTATCCTGCAACTTTGCTAAAATTCTGAATTATTTCTAATAGCTTTTTAGCAGTCTTTGGGGTTCTCTAAGTATACCATCATGTCATCTGCGAAAAGTGATAATTTGATTTCCTCATTTCCTACTCAAATTCCTTGAATCTCTTTCCTGGCTCTTATTGCCGAGGCTAGAGTTTCTAGTAATATATTGAAAAGTAATGGTGATAGTGGGCAACCTTGTTTCACTCCTGATCTTACAGGGAAAGGTTCTAGTTTATGGCCATTACATATGATGTTTACTGAAGGTTTTAAATATATGCTCCTTATTATTCTAAGGAATAGTCCGTTTATTCCTATACTCTCAAGCGTTTTTAGTAGGAATGGATGTTGGATTTTATCAAAGGCTTTTTCTGCATCTATTGAGATGATGATGTGGTTTTTATTAATTTGATTATTAATATGGTCAATTATACTAATAGTTTTCCTAATATTAAACCAGCCCTGCATTCCTGGTATAAATCCCACTTGGTCATAGTGTATTATCCTGGGGATGATTTTCTGAAGTCTATTTGCTAATTTCTTATTTAAGATTTTAGCATCTATATTCATTAAGGAAATTGGTCTATAGTTTTCTTTCTCAGTTTTCGATTTACCTGGTTTAGGTATTAGTACCATGTCTGTGTCAAAGAAGGAATTTGGTAGGACTCCTTCAATCCCTATTTTTTCAAATAGTTTACATAGCATTGGAGTTAGTTGTTCTTTAAATGTTTGGTACAATTCACATGTATATCCATCTGGTCCTGGGGACTTTTTCTTAGGAAGTTGGTTAATAGCTTGGTCTAGTTCTCTTTCTTAGATGGGGCTATTTAGACTACTTACTTCTTCCTCTGTTAATCTGGGCAAGCTATATTTTTGAAGGTATTCTTCCATTTCATTTAAGTTATCGAATTTATCGGCATAAAGTTGAGCAAAGTAGCTCTTAACTATTGTTCTAATTTCCTCTTCATTAGTGGTGAGTTCACCCTTTTCATTTTCAAGACTAACAATTTGCTTTTTCTCTTTCCTTTTTTTAATCAGGTTTACTAAGGGTTTGTCTATTTTGTTGGTTTTTTCATAGAATCAACTCTTAGTTTTATTAATTAATTCAATAGTTTTTTTACTTTCAATTTTATTAATCTTACCTTTTATTTTTTGAATTTCAAGTTTTGTGTTTGTCTGGGGGTTTCTAATTTGTTCCTTTTCTAGCAATTTTAGTTGTAAGCCCAATTCGTTGGCCCTGTCTTTCTCTATTTTATGCAAGTAGGCCTCTAGAGATATAAAACTTCCCCTTATTACTGCTTTGGCTGTTTCCCACATTTTGGTATGATGTGTCATTATTGTCATTTTCTTGGGTGAAATTATTAATTATGTCTATGATTTGTTGTTTTACCCAATCATTCTTTAGTATAAGATTATTTAGTTTCCAATTATTTTTTGGTCTATTTTCCCCTGGCTTTTTATTAAATGTAATTTTGATTGCATTGTGGTCTGAAAAGGATGCATTTACTATTTCTGCCTTACTGCATTTGATTTTGAAGTATTTATGCCCTAGTATATGATCAATTTTTGTATAGGTTCCATGAATTGCTGAGAAGAAAGTATATTCCTTTCTGTCTCCATTTAGCTTTCGCCAAAGATCTATCATATCAAACTTTTCTAGTATTCTATTTACCTCTTTGACTTCTTTCTTATTTATTTTGTGGTTTGATTTATCTAATTCTGAGAGTGCAAGGTTGAGATCTCCCACTATTATAGTTTTGCTATCTATTTCCTCTTGCAGCTCTCTTAATTTCTCTTTTAAGAATTTAGATGCTGCACCACTTGGTGCATATATGTTTAATATAGATACTGCTTCATTATTGATGCTGGCCTTTAGCAGGATATAATGCCCTTCCTTATCTCTTTTAATTAGATCAATTTTTGTTTTTGCTTGATCTGAGAAGGATGGCTACTCCTGCTTTTTTGGTTTTGCCTGAAGCATAATAGATTCTGCTCCACCCTTTTACTTTTAGTTTGAATGTCTCACCCTGTTTCAGGTGTGTTTCCTGTAAACAACATATAGTAGGATTCTGACTTTTAATCCAGTCTGCTAACTGCTTCCTCTTTATGAGGCAGTTTGCCCCCTTCACATTTATGGTTAGAAGGACTAATTCTATATTGCTTGCCATCCTATTAACCCCTGCTTATGCTTTTCCCCTTTCCTTCCCTCTTACCCCCCTACCCAGTATTAAACTAGTGAACACCACTTGCTTTTCACAGCCCTCCCTTTTTAGGATCCCTCCCCCACCTTAAAGATCCTCCCCTTATTTTAGCCCTTTTCCTCACAATTTCTGTATTGCCTTCCCCTTAGCTTACTCCTTCCCTTTCACTTTTCAATGAAGTGGAAGAAGTTTCACCATAAATCTTATATGTCTATTGATACACACTATGTTCATCTCCCTCCTTTCTTTCTCTCAGATATAATAGGTTACCTTTGCCTCTTCATAAGATGTAGTACCACCACTTTACACTTTTTTATGATATAATTTCCTTTCTACTTCTAGTTTCTAAGACAAATTGTACATATGTTCTTTACATATTTTTTTGGCAGAAGTATAGTTCTCAAGATTTCTTTCTACCTTTTTAGAAATCTCTTGAGTTCTGTATTTGAAGATCAAGCCTTTTATGTAGGTCTTGTTTTTTTTTTTTTTTTATCAAAAATAGTTGGAATTCATTTATTTCGTTAAATGTCCATCTTCTTCCCTGGAAAATGATGCTCATTCTTGCTGGGTAAGTTATTCTTGGCTGCATACCAAGTTCCTTAGCCTTTCAGAATATCATGTTCCAGGCCCTTCGTTCTTTTAATGTGGATGCTGCTAGATCCTGGGTTATCTTTATTGTGGATTCTACATATCTGAATTTCTTTTTTCTAGCAGCTTCCAATATCTTTTCCTTTGTCTGATGGTTCTTGAACTTGGCCACTATATTTCTTGGCGTTTTGATTTTAAGGTCCCTTTCAGTAGGTGATCGATGAATTTTTTCAATGTCTATTTTGCCCTCTGTTTCCAGAACGTCTGGGCAGTTCTCTTTGATAATTTCCTCAAAAATGGTGTCCAAGCTCTTTTTTTCCTCACATTTTTCAGGGAGTCTGATTATTCTCAAATTGTCTCTACAGGATCTGTTTTCCAGGTCTGTTGTCTTTCTAGTAAGTTACTTGACATTCTTTTCAATTGTTTCATTTCTCTGGTTTTGCTTGACTACTTCTTGTTTTCTCCTTGAGTCATTCATTTCTACTTGTTCCAGTCTAATTTTCAATGATGTATTTTCTTCACTCACTTTTTTTTTATCTCTTTGTAATTGTCCAATTGTGTTTTTAAGTGATTCTTTTTTCTTCTAGGGAATTTTTTTTTCCATTTTAGCCATTTTATTTTTTAGAGAGCTGTTTTCTTTTTCCAGCTCACTAATCCTGTTTTCCTTGGAGTTGTTTACCTTTTTCAGCTCACTAATCTTGTTTCTCAGTGATTTGATTTCTTTATCCACTCTGCCTTTGAATGCATGGGATGACTTCTCCAGGTTCTCTTGCCTAGCTTCCCTTTCCTTTTCCCATTTCTCTTCCAGCTCTCTTGTGAGAGCCTTTTTGATTTTCTCTATGAGATTCTTTTGTATGGAGGAGCAGCTCATATCCCTCTTAGGGGATTCATCTGGGGACAGTCTGTTTTTAGTCTCCTCAGTGTTTGAAGTCTGCTCTCTCTCCATACAAAAGCTGTCAATGGTTAGAGCCCTTTTGAATTTTTTGTTCATTTTGTCAGAGTAGGAATCGAAGAAACAAACTAACAAGAGAAACAATTGGTCTGTTTTGTGGGGGATGGGGATGGATGGTATTAATGGGCTTCATCTACAGACTGGGGGTAGGGCAGCAGAGAGCCATTAACAGAACAGCGATGACTGTACTGAGTCTGCGCTCTGAGGCTCTGAGAATGCACTGAGTCAGTCCAGGTAGGGGTTGGGGGTGGCCGGGTTCTGAGAGACGCTGGCTTTCTGGGCTTTTAATCTTCACCTCTCGTGTTTACACCCTCTCTGCTGCTCCTGGCTTGCTGCCAAGACGGAGTATCCACACTGGGGAAAAAGCCTTTTCGCAGAAATGGCAGAGATCGTACCCCTCCCCCTCTGGTCTGAGCTGTGTGAGCTGCCTGTCTCGCTCTGGCTGCCTGCCCTCAGTCTGCACCTAGTCTGATTGACCCTCCCAATCACTGAACTTTTAAAAACTGTGCAGGTTCTAGAGAATTCTGTGTGAGTAATGTAAGATGGGAAAGAGCTAAAATGGGAACTATTACAGAATTGTAATAGGAGACATAAGATTGTTCTTAATGGTTGAGGAAATGGTGAAATATTCTCCTTAAAGAGGCACACAGATTTTCATAAGGACCACTGGGAAAGTGAATCAATTAGAGAGATGCAAAGAATATGCCTTACCATCATTGAGGCCTGAGTTGAATCAATGTACTTTTTGGAGTGGACTGAAATAGCATGGTTTTATAAAGTGTTTAATAAGTGCATGTTAATTAAAGAATGCATTTCTTAATAACTACACATTTTTCTCATTTTGTTTTTGCTATATTTAACAAATATTCATAGAAGTATTAATTTGTAACTATAATTAATGTTTTAGTTACATTTCAAAAAAAATAGGTGATTGTAATATAATTGTGTTCTGAAAAAAGAAAGCACCAGATGTAAGAATATTGGTCTTCTGGTCCATAATAGTGAAATTATTAACACCAGACATTTATCAGGAATTTCATTCCATTTTTTCGGTTTCTTATTTAATAAAGACATAGTAAAATTGCTTATAGAAATATCAGTTATAATTTTGTGCAAAATCAACATTGATTTTCTATAATAAATATAAAATGTGTTAAAACACTGAACATTAGAATATTTAGAGGAAATGTGAAAGGTTAAATATTGAATCACACAATTATATTCTACCATAAGTTTATATAAATATGTGGAAAACACCAAACGAAAAACATATTCTTAAAAATACAGAAATCACCAACTAAAATGATAGGTTTTGTTGGATAATTTTAGATGAATCATAACCATTTCAGAATACAAAGTTTTAACATTGTCTCTCAACATTTTTATTAAAAATAAAATCTGATATCATTAAACATGTGTCAAATTTAATATAGTCATCTTAGTACTAGAGGTGACAGAATAAAGAGGAAAATGCTAATAAATCTAGACAAAATAAATTGTGCATCTGGCCCATTCACCTTATATAGTATATATTGTCTAATATTATAATATAATAATAATAATTAAAACTAACAAAGCATTTAAAAATTTGCAAAGCACTTTAAAAATATTTTAACTTTCCATACAACACTACGAAAGGGTAAGTGCTATCATGATGCTTATTTTGTTGTTGTATAATCCTTTTTCAGTCATGACTTACTTGGGGTCTTCTTGGTAAAGATATTAGAGTGGTTTTCCATTTCTTTCTTCAGTTCATTTTACAGATGAGGAAAATGAGGCAAAAAGAGTTAAATGACTTATTTAGGATTGTAGAAGTTTATTAGGAGGGTGGAGCCAAGATGGTGGGGAACATACATGCAAATTTGTAAGCTCCCTTCTTCCCTCAATACCAACTAGTTAAATCAGCCTCAAAAATAATGAGGGACTGATAAAAACCACAAGGATTAGAAGCACAACTTACCAGCCGAAGAGAATCTGGAATTTTATCAGAAAAGGTCATTTTTTATGGGAGGAAAAAAAATATCAGCACAGACAGGGTTGGACAAAGAGCTAGCACACTGTGCCAAATGGGCTGGGGAGGCTTCTGGGATCAGAGAAGACACTGAGATAGAGGAATCTGGCATAGAATGCTAGCTCTACTCTGCTTGTAAAACAGCAGATCAGAAGAGAAATCAAATCCACTTTAAAATAAAAAAGCCAAAAAATATAATCACTCCAAAACAGAAGTGACCTAACACCAACCTCGGCACAGCTGTGCAGCCATCTGCTGTTGTCTAGGGCTTTTTCTTGGGGCAGTTAAGAACATGAACAGCGGGAGATACAGCCAGAGGCAGCCTCTAATCTACATATTGCAGGGCTCAGCCTGAGGCAGTGGAATTCTCATAGCAGGGAAACTCCAGCAGCATCAGAACCCTGCATCAGTGACTGTGCTTCCTGGGCAGAGACTTCCGGTTTGAGTGCAGGGGCTTTTCATGCATCAGCTGCTAATATCCACGGCCCCACAGGAGGCTTTGGCTGGGATTTGTGATGCTTTTACTGTTTAGCCTCTAGCCTCAGGGCAGTCATTAGGCCACACAGCAGGGGTCCTTCACTGGGCACTCCATGCAATGCAGCCATGCTAACCACCTCTGAGTCATTATGGGGGGAGGGGAACTCTCTCCCAGAGCTCTCTCATAGCTCAGTCACAATTTTACTCCTCTCCAGCTATCTGGGAGGAAGCTGGTAAATTTCCTACCCAAAGGGCTGACTCCACCAAGTTTTAACAATGAAGAAGAAACTGAAGAGAATGATTGACACCTTCTATACAGAGAAATAGAGGTATCCAACCCCAAGGAAGCTAACAGCAGATAGACTCCAGATAACACCCTAAAGAGGAATGATACCTGCCCATCACATAACTCTCTGCTAGAAGAGACTATTAAAAGTTAAGAGAGTTTAAAGAAAAATGGGGAAAGGAAAGACAAGCTATGATAGTGAATAACAACGTCCTGAAATTTTAGTTGGGTAAAATAAAGAATTCACAGGAGGTGCAGAAAAACAAGGATTTCTGAATTGGAAAAGATAAAAATTTCCCAAGAAAGTAGGATTTGTGATTTGGAAAAATAAAATAACTCACTAAAAAAATAGTGAAATGGATAAAAAAATTCAACAGAACAAAATAATTCATTTAAAAACTCAATTGGATATATACAAAAAGAACTAAAAAATGTGAATGAAGAAAATAACTCATTGAAAATCAGGACTGAGGAGGGGGAGCCAAGATGGCAGATAACATTAATAAATTATAAAAATAATCAGGACTGAACAAATAGGAATGAATGATTAATTGAGAAACCAAGAATCAGTCAAACAAAACAAAACAAAAAACAAAAACAAAAACAAAAACAAAAAAAAAAAAAAAAAGAAAAGCTAGAGAATAACATCAAATATTTACTGGAAAATCTATAGACCTGGAAAATAGATCTAGGAGAGATAATCTGAGGATCATTGGACTTCCTGAAAATTATGATGAAAAAAAGAGCCTAGATTCTATTTTACAGGAAATCTTCAAAGAGAACTGTCCAGAGATAATAGAAACAGAAGGGAAAATAGGCATTGAAAGAATTCATTGAACACCTTCTGAAAAAGACCCTAAACAAAGAACTCCACGGAACATTGTGGCTAAACTTCAGAACTACCATACTAAGGAAAAAAATATTTCAAGCAGTGAGGAAAAAAAATTCAAATATCAAGGGGCCACAATAAGGGTCACACAAGATCTGGCTGCCTCAACATTAAAGGATCGAAGGACCTGGAACCTGATATTCCAAAAGGCAAAAGAACAAGGATTTCAACTAAGAACAAACTACCCAGCTAAGTTTAGCATTTTCTTCCATGGAAGAAGATGGTCATTTAATGAAACAGAGGAATTCCATTTGTTTCTAAGAAAAAAAGCCAGACTTAAACAACAACAACAACAAAAAATGATCTAAATTCACAAGACCCAAAAGAAGCAGAAAAAGATAAAAAGAACTCTTGAGAACTGTATCTCTGATGTGGATATACAGAAAGTCCACATGGATAATTTGATTTTACTGATATAACATAAAAAAGGGAAGTAGTAAAGTGAAGGGGATAGTATCAGAAAAAGGAATGAAGAGATAAAAAGAGGGAAACTACATCCCAGGAAGAGGCAAAGAAAATTTACCACATCTGAGGGAATTTAGAGAGGTGGAGAAATATTTTGTGAATCTTATTCTCATTGGAATAGGCTCAAAGAGTAAATAATTGACATATTTGTTTTTCAGAGAATTCTCTCTCACCTCAATATAAGGTGGGATTGGAAAAGGGAAAAGGAAAAGAGGAATAAAGGAAGGGTACAAGAAAGGGGAAGGGACTTAAAAGGAGTGAGGAGGAATACTAAAAAGGGAGGGCTGCACTTCACAAGTGGGGTCCATAAATTCAATATTGGGGAAGGGGATCAGGGGGGACAAGGGGGGAAAAAGAATAATCAGGGGATAATATGATGGCAGGAAATACAGAATTAGTAATTTTAACTGTAAATGTGAATGGGATGAACTCTCCTATTAAATGGAGGACGATAGCAGACTGGATCAAAAGTCAGAACCCTACAATATGTTATTTACAGGAAACATATTTAAAGCAGGGAGATACATACAGATTAAAGGTAAAAGGCTGTAGCAGAATCTATAATGCTTCAGGTGAAGCCAAAAAAGCAGGGGCAAGCCATCCTTATCTCAGATCAAGCAAAAGCAGAAATTGATCTAATTAAAAGAGATAAGGGAAGAAACTATATCTTGCTAAAAGGTAGCATAGGCAATGAATCCATATCAATACTAAAAATATATGCACCAAGTAATAGAGCATCTAACTTCCTAAAGGCGAAGTTAGAGAGTTGCAAGAAGAAATAGACAACAAAACTATATACCTCAACCTTGCACTGTCAGAATTAGATAAATCAAACCACAAAATAAGAAAGAAATTAAAAAGGTAAATAGAACATTAAAAAAAAAAAAAAACTAGGTATGATAGATCTTTGGAGAAAATTGCATGGTGATAGAAGGGAGTATACTTTTTTCTCAGCAGTACATGGAACCTGTACAGAAATTGACCATATATTGGGACATAAAGATTTCAAAATTAAATGCAGGAAGGCAGAAATAGTAAATGCTTTCTCCTCAGATCACAATGCAATAATAAAAACTACATTCAACAAGAAGTTAGGGTAAATAGTCCAAAAAGTAATTGGAAACTAAATATTCTCATCTTAAAGAATGACTGCGTGAAACAGCAAATTATAGAAACAATTAATAATTTCACCTAAGATAATGACAATGATGAGACATCATACCAAAATTTGTGGGATGCAATTAAAGTAAAAAAAACAAAAAAAACAAAAAGACTATTTAATTAATCAATAAAACTAAGAGTTGGTTTTATGAAAAAGCCAATAAAATAGATAAACCTTTGGTAAATCTCATCAGAAAAAGGAAACAGGGAAATCAAATTATTAGTCTTAAAAATGAAAAGGGGATCTTTACACCAATGAAGAGGAAATTAGAGAAATAATGAGTTATTTTGTCCAACTTCATGCAAATAAATTTGATAACTCAAGAGAAATGGATGACTAACTCCAAAAATATAGGTTTCCTAGATTAAGAGAGGAAGAGATAAATTGCTTAAATAGTCCCATTTCAGAAAAAAAAAAAAAAATAGAAGAAGCTATTAATCAACTCCCCAGGAAAAAACCCCCCAAGACCAGATGGATTTATATGTGAATTCTACCAAATATTTACAGAACAATTAGCCCCAAAGTTATATAAACTATTTGAAAAAACAGGGGATGAAGGAGTCCTACCAAACTCCTTTTATGACACAGACATGGTACCAATACCTAAACTGGGTAGGTTGAAAACTGAGAAAGAAAATTATAGACCAATCTCCTTAATGAATATTGATGCTAAAATCTTAAATAAGATATTAGCAAAAAGACTTCAGAAAATCATCCCCAGGATAATACACTATGATCGAGTAGAATTTATACCAGGAATGCAGGGCTGGTTTAATATTAGTAAAACAATTAGTATAATTGACCATATTAATAATCAAATTAATAAAAACCATATGATCATCTCAATAGATGCAGAAAAAGCATTTGAAAAATCCAACATCCATTCCTACTAAAAACACTTGAGAGTATAGGAATAAATAAACTATTCGTTAAAATAGTCAGGAGCATATATTTAAGACTGTCAGTAATCATAATATGTAACAAAGATAAACTGGAACCCTTCCCAGTAAGATGAGGAGTGAAACAAGTTTACCCACTATCACCATTACTATTCAATATTGTATTAGAAATGCTAGTCTTGGCAATAAGAGCCGAGAAAGAGATTAAAGGAATAAGAGTAGGTAATGAGGAAATCAAACTGTCACTCTTTGCAGATGATATGATGGTTTACTTAGAGAACCCTAGAGATTCTAATAAAAATTATTATAAATAATTCACAACTTTAGTCAAGTTGCTTGATATAAAATAAGTACTCAGCATTTTTATACATCACCAACAAAATGCAACAACAACAGATACAAAGAGAAATTCCATTCAAAATAAATGTTGAGAATATAAAATATTTGGGAATCCATCTACCAAAGAAAAGTTAGGAATTATATGAGTAAAATTGCAAAACACTTCCCACAAAAATAAAGTCACATTTAAATAGTTGGAAAGACATTAAGTGCTCTTACATAGCCCAAGGGAATATAATAAAGATGACACTACTCCCCTAACTAATCTACTTATTTAATGCTGTACCAATAAGACTCCCAAGAAACTATTTTAATGACCTAGAAAAGATAACAACAAAATTCATATGGAAGAAAAAAAAAGTCAGATGAAGGTGGTCTACGTGTACCTGATCTAAAGCTATATTATAAAGCAGCAGTCACCAAAACCATTTGGTATTGGCTAAGAAATAGACCAGTCGATCAGTGGAACAGATTAGATACACAGGACAAATTAGGGTACAACTATAGCAATCTAGTGTTTGAGAAACCCAAATAAATCAACTTTTGGGATAAGAATTCATTATTTGAAAAAAAAAAAAAAACTCTTGGGAAAACTGGAAATTATTATGGCAGGAATTAAATTTGGACCCGCACTTAACACCATATACCAAGATAAAATCAAAATGGGTCCAAGATTTAGGCATAAAGAATAAGATCATAAATTGATTACAGGAACAGAGGATAGTCAACCTCTCAGACCTGTGGAGGAGGAAGGAATTTATGACCAAAGGAGAACTAGAAATCATTAAATATCACAAAATAGAAGATTTTGATTACATCAAATTAAAAAGCTTTTGCACAGGGCGGAGCCAAGATGGCGGAGAAGATACACGCCACTGTGTAAGCTCCTTTCTTCCCTCACATCCAACTAGATTTAATCAGCCTCAGAAATAGCGTTGGACTGATAGAATCCACAAGGACTGGAAGCACGACTTACCAACTGAAGAGAATCTGGAGTTTCAGCAGGAAAGGTCAGCTCCAAGGGGAGGAAAAAGAGAGGCCAGCGCAGACGGTGGGGTAGTGGCACACTGCACCGGTCGCACTGGGGAGGGCTCTGGGATCAGAGAATACACTGACATAAAAGAATCTGGCACAGGCTGTTAGCTCTTCTCTGCTTATAAAACAGCAGATCAGAGGAGAAATATAAGCCACATTAAAATTTAAAACTAGATTGGATCTTCCCGGATCCCAGGGGTGACTCAGCAGATCTCGGCACTGGGACATAGGCAATCCAGGCTTTGGCCTTGGGGTAGTTAAGAGATTGAAGAGTGGGCGGGGAGGTAACTCATAGTGCCTGGCTCGGCTGGAGGCTGTGGAACGGAAGTCCCAGAGAAGCAGAACCTTTGAACTAGGGACCGCGGTTTCTGCTAGACACTTCCCAGTTTGAGCGCAGGGGCTTTTCACGTCACCTGCTGCAGACATCCATGCCCAAACGGGACACATAGGCTAGGCTTTGGGTCTCCTTTGCTGTTCAGTCTCAACCTCAGGGAAGCCACTAAAACACAGCGCCCTCGGGGCACAGCAGTGCTGGTCACCTCTGAGGCATTTCCAGGGAGGGGGTGGGGAACTCTCTCTCAGAGTTCTCTCATAGCTCAGGGCCGGGGGCCGCTGCATCCATCAGGTCTGGGAGGAAGCTGTTAGAGAAATAAATAAATAATTTCCTACCCCAGGGACAGACCCCAAAAGATTTTTTAAGTATGAGCAAGAAGCCCTAAAAAACCATAGATTCCTTCTACACAGAGAAAGAGCAGGTATCCAACCCCGTGGAAGTTAACAGCAGAGAGTCAGCAGATAACAACCTAAAGGGGAATGATTCCTGCCCCCCATCATATAACTCTCTCCATGAAGAGACTATTAAAGAGTTAAGAGAGTTTGAAGAAAAAATGGGGAAAGGAAAGGGAAGCCATGATAGAGAATAACAACATCCTGAAATTGGAGTTGGAAAAAATAAAGAATTCACAGGAGATGCAGGGAAACAAAATTAGTGAATTAGAAAAGGTAAAAAAATCACAGGAAAATAGGATTTCTCAATTGGAGAAGATAAAAAAGTCCCAAGAAAATAAGATTTCTGAGTTGGAAAAAGAAAATAATTCTCAAAAAAAAAAAAATTAGGGAAATGGAAAAAAATTCAATAGAGCAAAATAATTCATTTAAAAACGAAATTGGGCCTTTACAAAAAGAACTAAAAACTGTGAAAGAAGAAAATAACTCCTTAAAAGTCAGGATGGAACAAATAGAAATGAATGATTCACAGAGAACCCAAGAATCAGTCAAACAAAACAAAACAAAACAAAAAAAAAATGAGCAGTTGGAGAACAACGTCAAATACTTACTGGGAAAATCTATAGACCTGGAAAATAGATCTAGGAGGAGAGATAATCTGCAGGATCATTGGATTTCCTGAAAACTATGGCCAAAAAAAGAGCCTAGATTCTATTTTACAGGAAATTATCAAAGAGAACTGTCAAGAGATAATAGAAACAGAGGGGAAAGTAGATGTTGAAAGAATTCATCGAACTCCTTCTGAAATAGACTCAAAAAAAAAAAAAAAAACCATGGAATATAGTGGCTAAGCTGCAGAATTACCACACAAAGGAGAAAATCCTGCAAGCAGCTAGAAAAAAAACAATTTAAATACCAAGGTGCCAAAATAAGGGTCACTCAAGATCTGGCTGCCTCCACATTAAAAGATAGAAGGCCTGGAATCTGATATTCCATAAGGCAAAAGATCAAGGACTGCAACCAAGAATGAACTACCCAGCTAAGTTTAGCATCTTTTTCCATGGAAGAAGATGGTCATTCAATGAAATAGAGGAATTCTATATGTTTCTAAGAAAAAAAGCAGATTTAAACAAAAAATTAGATCTACATCCACAAGACTGAAGAGAAACAGAAAAAGGTACACAGAACCCTTGAGAACTGTAACTCTGTTGTGGGTATATAGAAAGTACGCATAGATAATTTGATTTTACTGATATAAAAGAAAAAAAAAGGAGGGTAGTAAAGGGAAGGGGGTAGTATCAGAAAAAGGGGAGGGTGAGATAAAAAGAGGGAAACTACATCCCAGGAAGAGGCATAGAAAATACACCATATCTGAGGGAATTTAGAGAGGGAGAGAATCATTGTGTGAATCTTACTCTCATCAGAAGAGGCTCAAAGAGTAAATAATTGACATATTTATTTTTCAGAGAATTCTCTCTCACCTCATTAAAAGAGGGGAGAGGAAAAGGGAAAAGGAAAAGGAGAATAAGGGAAGGGACTTGGAGGGTGGGGGGAGGGATACTAAAAAAAAAGGGAGGGCTGTGCGTCACAAGGGGGGTCTATAAATTGAATATTGGGGAAGGGGTTCAGGGGGGTCAAGGGAAAAAGCATAATCTGGGGATAATATGATGGCAGGAAATACAGATTTAGTAATTTTAACTGTAAATGTGAATGGGATGAACACTCCCATCAAAAGGAGACGGATAGCAGACTGGATCAAAAATCAGAACCCTACAATGTGTTGTTTACAGGAAACACACTTAAAGGAGGGAGATACATATAGAGTAAAGGTAAAAGGTTGGAGCAGAATCTATTATGCTTCAGGTAAAGCCAAAAAACCAGGGGTAGCTATCCTTATCTCAGATCAAGCAAAAGCAGAATTTGATCTAATTAAAAGAGATAAGGAAGGAAATTATATCCTGCTGAAAGGTAGCATAAATAATGAAGCCATATTGATACTAAACATATATGCCCTAAGTGGTATAGCATCTAACATTCTAAAGGAAAAGTTAAGAGAGTTGCAAGAAGAAATAGACAGTAAAACTGTTATAGTGGGAGATCTCAACCTTGCACTCTCAGATTTAGACAAATCAAACCACAAAACAAACAAGAAAGAAATTGAAAAATTAAATAGAACATTAGAAAAACTCGGTATGATAGACCTTTGGAGAAAACTGAATTTCAATAAAAAGGAATATACTTTCTTATCAGCATTTCATGGATCATATACAAAAATTGACCATATATTAGGACATAAAGATCTCAAAATTAAATGTAGGAAGGTAGAAATAATAAATGCCTTCTTCTCAGACCACAATGCAATAAAAGCTACATTCAGTAAAAAGTTATGGATAAATAGACCAAAAAGTAATTGGAAACTGAATAATCTCATCTTAAAGAATGACTGGGTGAAAGAGCAAATTATAGAAACAATTAACAATTTCACCCAAGATAATGACAATGATGAGACATCATACCAAAATCTGTGGGATGCAGCTAAAGCAGTAATAAGGGGAAATTTTATATCTTTAGAGGCTTATTTGAAGAAAACAGAGAAAGAGAAGATTAACGAATTGGACTTGCAAATTAAAAGGCTAGAAAAAGACCAAATTAAAAACCCCCAACCAAAAATTAAACTTGAAATACAAAAATTAAAAGGAGAAATCAATAATATTGAAAGTAAAAAAAACTATTGAATTACTAAATAAAACCAAGAGTTGGTTTTATGAAAAAGCCAATAAAATAGATAAACTTTTGGTAAATCTGATTAGAAAAAAAGAAAGAGGAAAATCAAATTGTTAGTCTTACAAATAAAAAGGGGGATCTTTCCACCAATGAAGAGGAAATTAGAGAAATAATGAGTTACTTTGCCCAACTTTATGCCAATAAATTTGATAACTCAAGAGAAATGGATAACTTCCTCCAAAAATATAGGCTTCCTAGATTAACAGAGGAGGAAATAAATTGCTTAAATAGTCCCATTTCAGAAAAAGAAATAGAACAAGCTATTAATCAACTCCCCAGGAAAAAATCCCCTGGACTAGATGGATTTACATGTGAATTCTACCAAACATTTAAAGAACAATTAGCCCCAATGCTATATAAACTATTTGAAAAAATAGGGAATGAAGGAGTCCTACCAAACTCCTTTTATGACACAGACATGGTACTGATACCTAAACCATATCGATTGAAAACTGAGAAAGAAAACTATAGACCAATTTCCTTAATGAATATTGATGCTAAAATCTTAAATAAGATATTATCAAAAAGACTTCAGAAAATAATCCCCAGGATAATACACTATGATCAAGTAGGATTCATACCAGGAATGCAGGGCTGGTTTAATATTAGGAAAAGTATTAGTATAATGGACCATATTAATAATCAAATTAATAAAAAACATATGATCATCTCAATAGATGCAGAAAAAGCATTTGACAAAATCTAACATCCATTCCTACTAAAAACTCTTGAGAGTATAGGAATAAATGGATTATTCCTTAGAATAATCAGGAGCATATAAGACCTTCAGTAAGTCTAATATGCAATAGAAATAAACTGCAACCTTTCCCAGTAAGATCAGGAGTGAAACAAGGTTGCCCACTATCACCATTACTATTCAATATAGTACTAGAAACGCTAGCCTCGGCAATAAGAGCCGAGAAAGAGATTCAAGGAATTAAAGTAGGAAATGAGGAAATCAAACTATCACTCTTTGCAGATGACATGATGGTATACTTAGAGAACCCCAAAGACTCTGCTAAAAAGCTATTAGAAATAATTCAGAATTTTAGCAAAGTGGCAGGATACAAAATAAATCTACATAAATCCTCAGCATTCTTATATATTACCAACAAAATGCAACAGCAAGAGATACAAAGAGAAATTCCATTCCAAACAAATGTTGAGAGTATAAAGTATTTGGGAATCCATCTACCAAAGAATAGTCAGGAATTATATGAGAAAAATTACAAAACACTTGCCACAAAAATAAAGTCAGATTTAAATAATTGGAAAGACATTCAGTGCTCTTGGATAGGCCGAGCAAATATAATAAAGATGACAATACTCCCCAAACTAATCTATTTATTTAGTGCTATACCAATCAGACCCCCAAGAAACTATTTTAATGACCTAGAAAAAAATAACAACAAAATTTATATGGAAGAATAAAAGGTCGAGAATTGCAAGGGAACTAATGAAAAAAAAGTCAGAGGAAGGTGGTCTAAGTGTACCTGATCTAAAGCTATATTATATAGCAGCAGTCACCAAAACCATTTGGTATTGGCTAAGAAATAGAACGGTAGATCAGTGGAACAGATTAGATACAAAGGACAAAAAAGGGTACATATACAGCAATCTAATGTTTGACAAACCCAAAGATACCAACATTAATGACAAAAATTCATTATTCAGAAGAAACTGTTGGGAAAACTGGAAATTAATATGGCAGAAATTAGATATGGACCCACACTTAACACCATATACCAAGATAAGATCAAAATGGGTCCATGATTTAGGCATAAAGAATGAGATCATAAATAGATTAGAGGAACAGAGAATAGTCTACCTCTCAGACCTGTGGAGGAGGAAGGAATTTATGACCAGAGGAGAATTAGAGATCATTATTGATCACAAAATAGAAGAGTTTGATTACATCAAACTAAAAAGTTTCTGTACAAACAATACTAATGTAAACAAGATTAGAAGGGAAGTAACAAATTGGTAAAATATTTTTAAATTTAAAGGTTGTGGAGCAGAGCCAAGATGGTGGAGAAGATACACACGACTCTGTGAACTTCCTTACTCCCTCATAACCAATTAGATAAATTCAGCCTCAAAAATAGCGCTGGGCTGATAGATAGCACAAGGACTGGAAGCACGACTTACCAGCTGAAGAGAATCTGGAGTTTCAACAGAAAAGGTCAGTTCCCAGGGGAGGAAGAAAAAAGGCCAGCACAGACGGTTGGGTGCTAGCACACTGCGCCGATTACACTGGGGAGGGTTCTGGGATCAGAGAAGCCACTGAGATAGAAGAATCTGGCACAGGCTGTTAGCTCTTCTCTGCTTATAAAACAGCAGTTCAGAAGAGAAATCTAAGCCTCTTTAAAAATTCAAAGCCAGATTAGATCTTCCCCAATCCCAGAGGTGACACAGCAGATCTTGGCACTGTGTGTTCTGGCGACATAGGCTGTCCTAGCTTTCACCTGTGAGTAGTTAAGAGATTGAGAAGTGGGCAGATATGGCCCAAGGTAACACATAGTTCCTGGCTCAGCTGGAGGCTGTGGAAATCAGCCCCAGGAAGTCCCAGAGAAGCAGAACCTTTGAACTAGGGAACTCGGTTTCTGGCACACACTTCCAGTTTGAGGGCAGGAGCTTTTCACGTCACCTGCTGCTGACATCCACCCCTCACTGGGACGCATAGGCTGGGCTTTGTCTTGCCTTTTCTGCCCTCAAACTGGAAGTTAACAGCAGAGAGTCAGCAGATAACAACCTAAAGGGGAACGATACCTGCCCCCCATCACAAATTCTCTCCTCAAAGAGACTATTAAAAAGCTAAGAGAGTTTGAAGAAAAATGGGGAAAGGAAAGGGAAGCTATGATAGAGAATAACAACGTCCTGAAATTGGAGTTGGAAGAAATAAAGAATTCACAGGAGATGCAGGGAAACAAAATTTGTGAATTAGAAAAGGTTAAAAAAATCACAGGAAAGTAGGATTTCTGATTTGGAAAAGATAAAAAAGTCTCAAGAAAATAAAATTTCTGAATTGGAAAAAGAAAATAATTCTCAAAAAAAATTAGGGAAATGGAAAAAAATTCAATAGAGCAAAATAATTCATTTGAAAACGAAATTGGACATTTACAAAAAGAAGTAAAAACTGTGAAAGAAGAAAATAACTCCTTAAAATTCAGGATGGAACAAATAGAAATGAATGATCCACAGAGAACCCAAGAATCAGTCAAACAAAACAAAACAAAACAAAACAAAACAAAAAAAAAAAAAAAAAAAAAAAAAAAAAAAGAAAAGCTGGAGAATAACGTCAAATACTTACTGGGAAAATCTATAGACCTGGAAAATAGATCTAGGAGAGATAATCTGTGGATCATTGGACTTCCCGAAAACTATGACCAAAAAAAGAGCCTAGATTCTATTTTACAGGAAATTATCAAAGAGAACTGTCCAGAGATAATAGAAACAGAAGGGAAAGTAAATGTCAAAAGAATTCATCGAACTCCTTCTGAAATAGACCCTAAAAAAAGAACACCACGGAATATTGTGGCTGAGCTGCAGAATTACCACACAAAGAAGAAAATCTTGCAAGCAGCTAGAAAAAAACAATTTAAATACCAAGGTGCCAAAATAAGGGTCACTCAAGATCTGGCTGCCTCCACATTAAAAGATAGAAGGCCTGGAATCTGATATTCCGTAAGGCAAAAGATCAAGGACTGCAACCAAGAATGAACTACCCAGCTAAGTTTAGCATCTTTTTCCATGGAAGAAGATGGTCATTCAATGAAATAGAGGAATTCTATATGTTTCTAAGAAAAAAAAAAAAAACAGACTTAAACAAAAACTTTGATCTACAACCACAAGACTGAAGAGAAACAGAAAAAGGTACACAGAACCCTTGAGACCTGTAACTCTGTTGTGGGTATATAAAAAAGTACTCATGGATAATTTGATTTTACTGATATAAAAGAAAAAAAGGGGAGTGTAGTAAGGGGAAGGAGGTCGTTTCAGAAAAAGGGGAAGGAATGATAAAAAGAAGGAAACTACATCCCAGGAAGAGGCATAGAAAATACACCATATCTGAGGGAATTTAGTGAGGGGGAGAATCATTGTGTGACTCTTACTCTCATCAGAAGAGGCTCAAAGAGTAAATAATTGACATATTTGTTTTTCAGAGAATTTTCTCTCACCTCATTAAAAGGGGGGAGAGGAAAAGGGAAACTACAAAGGGGAATAAGTGAAGGGACTTGGAGAGAGGGGGGAGGGATATTAAAAAAAAAAGGGAGGGCTGTGCGTCACAAGGGGGGTCTATAAATTAAATATTGGGGAAGGGGTTCAGGGGGGTCAAGGGAAAAAAGCATAATCTGGGCATTATATGATGGCAGGAAATACAGAATTAGTAATTTTAACTGTAAATGTGAATGGGATGAATGCTCCCATCAAGCGGAGACGGATAGCAGACTGGATCAAAAATCAGAACCCTACAATATGTTGTTTACAGGAAACACACTTAAAGCAGGGAGATACATATAGAGTAAAGGTAAAAGGTTGGAGCAGAATCTATTATGCTTCAGGTAAAGCCAAAAAACCAGGGGTAGCTATCCTTATCTCAGATCAACCAAAAGCAGAAGGTGATCTAGTTAAAAAAGATAAGGAAGGAAACTATATCCTGCTGAAAGTTAGCATAAATAATGAAGCCCTATCAATACTAAACATATATGCACCAAGTGGTATAGCATCTAACTTTCTAAAGGAAAAGTTAAGAGAATTGCAAGAAAAAATAGATAGTAAAACTATACTAGTGGGAGATCTCAACCTTGCACTCTCAGATTTAGACAAATCAAACCTCAAAACAAATAAGAAAGACATTTAAAAAGTAAATAGAAGATTAGAAAAAACTAGGTATGATAGACCTTTGTAGAAAACTGAATGTCAATAGAAAGGAATATAATTTCTTCTTAGCTGTTCATGGATCCTATATAAAAATAGACCATATATTAGGACATAAAGATCTCAAAATTAAATGTAGGAATGCAGAAATAATAAATGCCTTCTTCTCAGATCACAATGCAATAAAATCTACATTCAGTAAAAAGTTAGGGGTAAATAGACCAAAAAGTCATTGGAAAATGAACAATCTCATCTTAAAGAATGACTGGGTGAAACAGCAATTTATAGAAACAATTAATTTCACCCAAGATAATGACAATGATGAGACATCATACCAAAATCTGTGGGATGCAGCTAAAACAGTAATAAGGGGAAATTTTATATCTTTAGAGTCTTATTTGAAGAAAATACAGAAAGAGAAGATTAACGAATTGGGCCTGCAACTTAAAAAGCTAGAAAAAATCTAAATTAAAAACCCCCAACCAAAAATTAAACTTGAAATACAAAAATTAAAAGAAGAAATCAATAATATTGAAAATAAAAAAAAAAACTATTGAATTAATAAATAAAACCTAGAAAATATAACAACAAAATTCATATGGAAGGATAAAAGGTCGAGAATTGCAAGGGAACTAATGAAAAAAAACTCAGAGGAAGGTCTTCTAAGTGTACTTGATCTAAAGCTATATTATATAGCAGCAGTCACCAAAACCATTTGGTGTTGGCTAAGAAATAGACCAGTAGATCAGTGGAACAGATTAGATACAAAGTACAAAAAAGGGTACATCTATAGCAATCTAATCTTTGACAAACCCAAAGATACCAACATTAGGGACAAAAATTTATTATTTGGAAAAAACTGTTGGGAAAACTGGAAATTAGTATGGCAGAAATTAGATATGGATCCACACTTAACACCATATATCAAGATAAGATCAAAATGGGTCCATGATTTGGGCATAAAGAGTGAGATAATAAATAGATTAAAGGAACAGAGAATAGTCTACCTCTCAGACCTGTGGAGGAGGAAGGAATTTATGACCAAAGGAGAACTAGAGATCATTATTCATCACAAAATAGAAGATTTTGATTACATCAAACTAAAAAGTTTCTGTACAAAGAATACTAATGCAAACAAGATTAGAAGGGAAGTAACAAATTGGGAAAATATTTTTAAAATAAAGGTTCTGACAAAGGTCTCATTTCCAAAATATATAGAGAACTGACTCTATAAGAAACCAAACCATTCTCCAATTGATAAATGGTCAAAGTATATGAACAAACAATTCTCAGAGGAAGAAATTGAAACTATATCCACTCATATGAAAGAGTGTTCCAAATTACTACTGATCAGAGAAATGCAAATTAAGACAACTCTGAGATACCACTACACACCTGTCAGATTGGCTAAGACGACAGGAACAAATAATGATGAATGTTGGAGGGGATGTGGGAAAACTGGGACACTGATACATTGTTGGTGGAGTTGTGAAAGAATCCAGCCATTCTGGAGAGCAATTTGGAACTATGCTCAAAAAGTTGTCAAACTCTGCATACCCTTTGACCCAGCATTGCTGTTATTGGGATTATATCCCAAAGAAATACTAAAGAGTGGAAAGGGACGTGTATGCGCCAAAATGTTTGTGGCAGCTCTTTTTGTTGTAGCTAGAAACTGGAAGATGAATGGATGTCCATCTGTTGGAGAATGGTTGGGTAAATTATGGTATATGATGGTTATGGAATATTATTGCTCTGTAAGAAATGACCAGCAGGAGGAATACAGAGAGGCTTGGAGAGACTTACATTAACTGATGCTGAGTGAAATGAATAGAACCAGAAGATCACTGTACACTTCAATGCTGTATGAAGAGGTATTCTGATGGAAGTAGATATCTTCAAAATAAAGAAGATACAACTCACTTCCAGTTGATCAATGATAGACAGAAATAACTACACCCAGAGCAGGAACACTGGGAAGTGAATGTAAATTGTTAGCACTATGGTCTATCTACCCAGGTTACTTATACCTTGGGAATTTAATATTTAATGTGCAACTAGAAAATTGTATTTACACACATATATTGTATCTAAGTTATATTGTAACACATGTAAAATGTATGGGATTGGCTGTCATCGGGGGGAGGGAGTGAAGGGAGGGGGGATAATTTGGAAAAATGAATACAAGGGAATAAAAAAAAATAACCAAATTAACAAAAATCATATGATCATCTCAATAGATGCAGAAAAAGCATTTGATAAAATACAACATACATTCCTATTAAAAACACTTGCAAATATAGGAACAAATGGACTTTCCCTTAAAATAATCAGTAGCATCTATTTAAAATCAACAATAAACATTATATGTAATGGGGTAAGATTTCAACTATTCCCATTAAGATCAGGGGTGAAACAAGCTTATCCACTATCACTATTACTATTCAATATTGTATTAGAAATGCTAGCTTTAGCAATAAGAGTGTAAAAGAGATTAAAGGAATTAGAGTAGGTAATGAAGAAAACAAATTATCACTCTTTCCTGATTGTATAAATAGAGAACCCCAAAGATTCAACTGAAAAGCTATTAGAAATAATCCATACCTTTAGCAAAACTGCAGGATACAAAATAAACCCACATAAATCATCAGCATTCTTAAATGTCACTAACAAAATCCAACAGTTAGAGTTACAAAGAGAAATTCCATTTGAAGTAACTACCGTTAATATAAAATATTTAGAAATATATTTGCCAAGGGAAAATCAGAAACTATATGAACAAAACTAAAAGACACTTTCCACTTAAATTAAGTTTGACCTGAGAAATTGGAAAAATATTAAATTTTCTTGTTTAAGGCAAGCAAATATCATAAAGATGACAATACTATCTAAACAAATCTATTTATTTAGTTCTATACTGATCAGACTCCCAAAAAACTATTTTAGTGACCTAGAAAAAATAACAACAATGGTCATATGGAAAAACAAAAGGTCATGAATTTCAAAGAAATTAATGGAAAAAAAATCAAATGAATATGGCCTAGCTGTACCAAATCTAAACTTGTATTATAAAGCAGCGGTTACCAAAACCATTTGGTATTGGCTAAGAAATAGACTAGTTGAACAGTGGAATAGGTTAGGTCCAAAGGACAAAATAATCAATAACTCTAATAACCTAGTGTTTGACAAACGCAAGGACCCCAGCCTTTGGGACAGGAACTCAATATTTGACAAAAATTGCTGGGAAAATTGGAAATCTATATGGCAGAAACTAGGCAGTGACCCACACTTAACACTGTACACCAAGGTCATGTCAAAATGTGTTCATTAACTAGGCATAAAGAATGAGATTATAAATAAATTAGAGGAACATAGGATAGTTTACCTCTCAGATCTATGGAAGAGGAATGAATTTATGTCCAAAGAAGAACTATAGATCATTATTGATCACAAAGTAGAAAACTATGATTATATCAAATTGAAAAGTTTTTGTACAAACAAAACTAATGCGGATAAGATTAGAAGGGAAACAATAAACTGGGGAAAAAATTTACAGTCAAAGGTTCAGATAAAGGCCTCATTTCCAAAATATATAGAGAATTTGCTTTAATTTATAAGAAATCAAGTCAATCTCCAATTGATAAATGGTCAAAGGATATGAACAGACAATTTTCAGATGATGAAATTAAAACTATTCCATTCAGGATGTCCATCAATTGGAGAATGGTTGAGTAAATTATGGTATATGAATGTTATGGAATATTATTGTTCTGTAAGAAATGACCAACAGGAGGAATACAGAGAGGCTTGAAGAGACTTACATCAACTGATGCTAAGTGAAACGAGCAGAACCAGGAGATCATTATATACTTCAACAATGATACTGTATGAGGATGTATTCTGATGGAAGTAGATATCTTCAACATAGAGAAGAGCTAATCCAATTCCAATTGACCAATGATGGATAGAATCAGCTACATCCAGAAAAGGAACACTGGGAAATGAGTATAAACTGTGAGCACTGTTTTGTTTTGTTTTGCTTTTCTTACCAGAGTATTTTTAGCTTCCGAATACAATCCTTCCTTTGCAACAACAACAACAACAACAACAACAAAATTCAGTTCTGCACATATATATTGTACTTAGGATATAGTATAAGATATTTAATATGTATGGGAATGCCTGCCATCTAGGGAAGGGGGTGGAGGGAAGGAGGGGGAAAATTTTGGAACAGAAGGGAATACAAGGGATAATATTGTAAAAAAAATTACCTATGAATATGTACTGTCAAAGAAAATGTTATAATTATAAAAATTAATAAAAAAACAATAATAAGCCAATAAAATAGATAAATCTTTGGTAAATCTGAGCAGAAAAAGGAAAGAGGAAAATCAAATTGTTAGTCTTACAAATGAAAAGGGGGATCTTTCCACCAAAGAAGAGGAAATTACAGAAATAATAGTTACTTTGTCCAACTTTATGCCTATAAATTTGATAACTTAAATGACATGGATGACTACCTCCAAAAATATAGTATTCCTAGATTAAGAGAGGAAGAGATAAATTGCTTAAATAGTCCCATTTCAGAAAAAGAAATAGAACAAGCTATTAATCAGCTCCCCAGGAAAAATTCCCCAGGACCAGATGGATTTACATGTGAATTCTACCAAACATTTAAAGAACAATTAGCCCCAATGTTATATAAACTATTTTAAAAAATAGGGGATTAAGGAATCCTGCCAAACTCCTTTTATGACACAGACAAAGTACTAATACCTAAACCAGATAGGTTGAAAACTGAGAAAGAAAACTATAGACCAATCTCCTTAATGAATATTGATGCTAAAATCTTAAATAAGATATTAGCTAAAAGACTTCAGAAAATCATCCCCAGGATAATACACTATGATCAAGTAGGATTTATAGCAGGAATACAGGGCTGGTTTAATATTAGGAAAACTATTAGTATAATTGACCATATTAATAATCAAATTAATAAAAACCATAAGATCATCTCAATAGATGCAGAAAAAGCATTTGATAAAATCCACCATCCATTCCTACAAAAACGCTTGAGAGTATAGGAATAAATGGACTATTCTTTAGAAGAGTCAAGAGCATATATTTAAGACCATCAGTAAGCACAAAATGTAATGTAAATAAAGTGGAACCTTCCCCAGTAAGATCAGGAGTGGAACAAGGTTGTCTACTATCGCCATTACTATTCAATATTGTATTAGAAATGCTAGCTTTAGCGATAAGAGTCGAGAAAGAGATTACAGGAATAAGAGTAGGTAATGAAAAAATCAAACTGCCACTCTTTGCAGATGATATGATAGTATACTTAGAAAACCCCAGAGATTCTAAAAAAAGTTATTATAAATAATTCACAACTTTAGTCAAGATGCTGGGTACAAAATAAATCCACATAAATTCTCAGCATTTTTATACATCACCAATAAATGGCACCAGCAAGAGATACAAAGAGAAATTCCATTCCAAACAAATGTCGAGAACATAAACTATTTGGGAATCCATCTACCAAAGAAAAGTCAGGAATTATATGAGAAAAATTACAAAACACTTGCCACAAAAATAAAGTCAGATTTAAATAATTGGAAAGACATTCAGTGCTCTTGGATAGGCCGAGCAAATATAATAAAGATGACAATACTCCCCAAACTAATCTATTTATTTAGTGCTATACCAATCAGACTCCCAAGAAACTATTTTAGTGACCTAGTAAAAATAACAACAAAGTTCATAATGCAAGAATAAAATGTCGAGAATTTGAAGGGAATTAATGAAAAAAAAAAAGTCAGATGAAGATGGTCTAGGTATACCTGATCTAAAGCTATATTATATAGCAGCAGTCACCAAAACCATTTGGTGTTGGCTAAGAAATAGACCGGTAGATCAGTGGAACAGATTAGGTACAAAGCAGAAATAAAGGTACAACTATAGCAATGTATTGTTTGATAAACCCAAAGATACCAACATTAGGGATAATAATTCATTATTAAAAAAAAAAAATCTCTTGGGAAAACTGGAAATGAGTATGGCGGAAATTAGATATGGATCCACACTTAACACTATATACCAAGATATGATCAAAATGGGTCCATGATTTAGGCATAAAGAAAGAGATCATAAATAGATTAGAGGAACAGAGGATATTCTACCTCTCAGACCTGTGGAGGAGGAAGGAATTTATGAGTAGAGGAGAATTAGAGATCCTTATTGAACACAAAATAGAAGATTTTGATTACATCAAACTAAAAACTTTCTGTATAAACAATACTAACACAAACAAGATTAGAATGGAAGTAACAAATTGGGAAAATATTTTTACAGTTAAAGGTTGTGATAAAGGTCTCATTTCCAAAATATATAAATAATTGATCCTAATTTATAAGAAATCAAACTATTCTCCAATTGATATATGGTCAAAAGATATGAGCAGACAGTTCTCAGATGATGAAATTGAAACTATATCCACTCATATGAAAGAGTGTTCCAAATCACTATTGGTCAGAGAAATGCAAATTAAGACAACTCTGAGATACCACTACACACCTGTCAGATTGGCTAAGATGACAGGAACAAATAATGATGAATTTTGGAGGGGATGTGGGAAAACTGGGACACTAATACATTGTTGGTGGAGTTGTGAAAGAATTTGAACATTCTGGAGAGTAATTTGGAACTATGTCCAAAAAGTTATCAAACTGTGCATACCCTTTGATCCAGCAGTGCTACTACTGGCCTTATATCCCAAAGAAATACTAAGAGTGGAAAGGAACCTGTGTGTGCCAAAATGTTTGTAGCAGCTCTTTTTGTAGTGGCTAGAAACTGGAAGATCAATGGATGTCCATCAATTGGAGAATGGTTGGGGAAATTATGGTATATGAAAGTTATGGAATATTATTGCTCTGTAAGAAATGACTAGCAGGATGAATTTAGAAATGCTTGGAGAGACTTGCATGAACTGATGCTGAGTGAAATGAGAAGAACCAGAAGATCACTATACACTTCAACAACAATACTTTATGAGGACGGATTCTGATGGAAGTACATATCTTCAACATAAAGAAGATCCAACTCACTTCTAGCTGATTAATGATGGACAGAAACAACTACACCCAGAGAAGGAACATTGGGAATTGAATGTAAAATATTAGCACTACTTTCTATCTACTCAGGTTACTTATGCCTTCGGAATCCAATACTTAACGTGCAACAAGAAAATTGAATTTACACATATATATTGTATCTACTTTATACTGTAACACATGTAAAATGTATGGGATTGCCTGTAATCTAGGGGAGGGAGTGGAGGGAAGGAAGGGAAAATTTGGAAAAATGAGTACAAGGGATAATGATGTAAAAAAATTACTTATGTATATATACTGTCAAAAATTATAATTATAAAATTAATTAAAAAAAGAGGAAAAAAAAAGAAAAAATAAAATAGCAAAAATTGAGTTTTTCCATGCACAAGGAGGAGCACCAATGAGGGATAGGAAGAAAAGTAGAAATAGGTTTAGAAGGGGATTCAAACTTTCTTTTGTCTGGGGCAGCTCTTAGGTTATATAATTCCCCATGATAGACTCTGCCTGTAATATAACCCCTCCCCAAACCTACATCTTACTCAATTCCTCCAGCTATCAATTAGTACATGTTTGTTAAGCACTTAGTAAGTGCTAGTCATTGTAGTATGCACTGGGGATAAAAGAGTTCTTCTTTTCAAGGAATGCACAATTTAGAGAGAGAGGCAAAATAAAAATCATTGTATATAGCAAGACACATATAAGATAAATTGGAGAATGGACTTCCAGCCAAGATCCAGCATGGGGGCTTGAGCTCTGCATTTTCTCTCAGGATTTACTTTGTGACAAGCCTCAGAATTAATGCTTGACGGGAAAAGAAACCAAGAAATAATCACCAACCAAAGACATCTTTGTAATTCACCAGAGAAATGTCTGTGTTTGCTTGGGGGAGGGGACGAACAGAATGGGCTCAGACTGAGTGCAGGCAGCAAGAGCAAGGCAGGCACCTCACAAAGTTCAGACTAGAGGGGGGAGGGGTGCAATCTCTTCCTTTCTGTGAAAAGACTTTTACCCCAGTGTGGATGTTCTATCTTGGCAGCAAGACAGGAGCAGCAGAGAGGGTGTAAAGACCAAAGGTGAAGAAGAAAACCCCAGAAAGCTAGGGTCTCTCAGGACCCAGCCATCCCCACCCCCACCCGGTGTGACTCAGCACATTATTAGGGCCTCAGAGTGCAGACACAGCTAACAACCACACTGTCCTGTTAGTGCCTCTCTGCTGTCTCTCACAATCTGTAGAGGAATCCCGGTAACACCATCCAGCCCCCCCCACAAAAAAAAAAAAAAAAAAAAAGAAAAATTGTAAATTGTTTCTCTTGTCAATTAATTTTTTTTCGATTCCTGCTCTGACAAAATGAACAAAAAATTTAAAAGGGCTCTAACCATTTACAGCTTCTGTATGGAGAGAGAGCAGACGTCAAACAATGAGGAGACTAAAAGCAGATTGTGTCCAGAGGAATAACCTAAGGGGCATATGATCTGCTCCTCAATACATAAGATTCTCATAGAGGAAATCAAAATGTTTCTCACAAGAGAGATTGAAAAGAAATGGGAAAAGGAAAGGGAAGGTTGGCAAGAGAGTCTGGAGAAATCATCCCATGCATTTAAAGACAGAGTGGATAAAGAGATCAGATCATTGAGAAATAAAATTAGTGAGATGGAAAAAGAAAACAGCTCTCTAAAAAATAAAATTGATTAAATGGAAAAAAAAATTTCCTAGAAGATAAAAACTCAATTGGACAATTACAAAAAAATATGACAAAAGTGAGTGAAGAAAATACATCATTGAAAATTAGAATGGAACAGGTAGAAATGAATGACTCAAAGAGAAACCAAGAAGTATTCAAGCAAAATCAGAAAAATGGAACAACTGAAAAGAATGTCAAGCACTTTATTGGAAAGACAACAGAGCTGGAAAACAGATCCAGGAGACACAATTTGAGAATAATCAGACTCTCTGATAAAAGTGAGGAAAAATAAAGCTTGGACACTATTTTTGAGGAAAATATCAAAATTTTTGAGGAAATTATCAAAAACTGCCCAGACGTTTTGGAAAGAGAAAGTAAAATAGACATTGAAAAAATTCATTGATCACCTACTGAAAGGGATCCTAAAATAATGCCAAGAAATATAGTGGCCAAGTTCAAGGACCATCAAACAAAGGAAAAAAAAAATATTGGAAGCTGCTAGAAAAATGCAATTCAGATGTGGAAGAGCCACAATAAGGATAATCCAGGATCTGGCAGCATCCACATTAAAAGAATGAAGTGCCTGGAATATGATATTCTGAAAGGCTAAGGAACTTAGTATGCAGCCAAGAATAACTTACCCAGCAAAAATGAGCATCATTTTTCAGGGAAGAAGATAGACATTTAATGAAATAAATTAATTCCATCTTTTCTTGATGATAAAAACAGATCTACACAAAATGTTTGATCTTCAAAAATAGAACTCAAGAGATTTCTAAAAAGGTAAAAATAAATCTTGAGAACTATATTTCTGCCATAAAGATATGTAAAGAACACATGTATAATTTGTCCTAGAAACTAGAGGTGGAAAGGAAATTATACCATAAAAAAGGGTAAAGTGGTTGTACTACTTCTCATGAGGAGGCAAAGATAAGTTATTTTATCTGAGAGAAAGAAAGGAAGGGGAGGAACATAGTGTGTATCAATAGACATATTCCATTTATGGTGAAACTTCTTCCACTTCATTGAAACATGAGAGGGAAGGAGTAAGCTAAGAGGAAGGGAATACAGAAATTGGGGGAAAAAGGGTAAAATAGGAAGAGGAAATTTAAGCTGGGGGAGGGATATTAAAAAGGCAGGGCTGTGAAAAGCAAGTGGTGGATACAAATTTAATACTAGGTAGGGGTGTAAGAGGGAAGGAAAGGAGAAAAGTATAACCAGGGGTAACAGGATGACAAGCAATATAGAATTAGTCATTCTAACCATAAATGTGAATGAGGTAAACACCCTCATAAAGAAGAAGCAGTTAGCAGACTGGATTAAAAGAGAGAATCCTACTATATGTTGTTTACAGGAAATACACCTGAAACCAGGTGATACATTCAAACTAAAAGTAAGGGTGGAACAGAATATACTATGCTTCAGGTGAAGCCAAAAAAGCAGGGGTAGCCATCCTTATCTCAGATCAAGCAAAAACAAAAATTGATTTAATTAAAAGAGATAAGGATGGACATTATATCCTGCTAAAGGGTAGCATCAATAGTGAAGCAGTATCAAGTGGTGCAGCATCTAAATTCTTAAAAGAGAAATTAGGAGAGCTACAAGAAGAAATAGACAACAAAACTACAATAGTGGGAGATCTCAACCTTGACTTCTCAGAATTAGATAAATCAAACCACAAAATAAATAAAAAAGAAGTCAAAGAGGTAAATAGAATACTAAAAATGTTTTATATGACAGATCTTTTGCAAAAGCTAAATGGAGACAGAAAGGAGTACACTTTCTTCTTAGCAGTTCATGGAAGCTATACAAAAATAGATCATATACTAGGACATAAAAACCTCAAAATCAAATGCAGTAAGGCAGAAATAGTAAGTGCATCCTTTTTAAACCACAATGCAATGAAAATTACATTTAATAAAAAGCCAGGGACAAAAGACCAAAAAATAATTGGAAACTAAATAATCTTATACTAAAGAATGACTGGGTAAAACAAGAAATCATAGACATAATTAATAACTTCACCCAAGAAAATGACAATAATGGTACATCATATCAAAATGTGTGGGATACAGCCAAAGCAGTAATAAGGGGAAGTTTTATATCTCTAGAGGCCTATTGCATAAAATAGAGAAAGAGAAGATCAATGAATTGGGCTTACAACTAAAAATGCCAGAAAAGGAACAAATTGAACCCCACCACCAGATAAACACAAAACATGAAATTCTAAAAATAAAAGGTGAGATTAATAAAATTGAAAGTAAAAAAAAACTATTGAATTAATTAATAAAACTAAGAGTTGGTTTTATGAAAAAACTAACAAAAGAGATAAACCCTTAGTAAATATGACAAAAAAAGGAAAGATGAAAAGCAAATTGTTAATCTTAAAAATGAAAAGGAAGAACTCACCACTAATGAAGAGGAAATTAGAACAATAGTTAGGAGCTACTTTGCTCAACTTTATACCAATAAATTCCATAACTTAAATGAAATGGAAGAATACTTTCAAATATATAGCTTGCCCAGATTGACAGAGGAAGAAGTAAGTAGTCTAAATTGTCCCATTTCAGAAAAAGAAATAGAACAAGCTATTAACCAACTCCCCAGGAAAAAATCCCCAGGACCAGATGGATTTACATGTGAATTATACCAAACATTTAAAGAACAACTTACTCCAATGCTATATAAACTATTTGAAAAAATAGGGATTGAAGGAGTCCTACCAAATTACTTTTATGACACAGATATGGTACTGATACCTAAACCATGTAGGCTGAAAACACAGAAAGAAAATTATAGACCAATCTCCCTAATGAATATTGATGCTAAAATATGAAATAAAATATTATCAAAAAGACTACAGAAAATCATACCCAGGACAATACACTATGACCAAGTGGCATTTATACCAGGAATGCAGGGCTGGTTTAATATTAGGAAAACTATTAGTATAATTTACCATATTAATAATCAAATTAATAAAAACCATATGATCATTTCAATAGATGCAGAAAAAGCATTTGATAACACCGAACATCCATTCCTGTAAAAACACTTGAGAGTATAGGAATAAATAGACTATTCCTTAAAATAATAATGAGCATATATTTAAAACCGTCAGTAAACATCATATGTAATGGCGATAAATTGGAACCTTTCTCATTAAGATCAGGAGTGAAGCAGTGTTGCCCACTATCACCATTACTAGTCAATATTATACTATAAAAGCTAGCCTCGGCAATAAGAGCCGAGAAAGAGATTCAAGGAATTAGTGCAGATAATAAGGAAATCAAACTATCACTCTTTGCAGATGACATGATGGTATACTTAGAGAACCCCAAAGACTCTGCTAAAAAGCTATTAGAAATAATTCAGAACTTTAGCAAAGTTGCAGGATACAAAATAAATCCACATAAATCCATAGCATTTTTATACATTATCAACACAATCCAACAGCAAGAGTTACAAAGAGAAATTCCATTAAAAATAACAATTGATAGTATAAAATATTTGGGGATCTATCTACCAAAGGAAAGTCAGGAATTATATGAGCAAAATTACACAACACTTGCCACAAAAATAAAGTCAGATTTAAATAATTGGAAAGACATTAAGTGCTCTTGGATAGGACTAACAAATATAATCAAGATGACAATATTCCCTAAACTAATCTATTTATTTAGTGCTATACCAATCAGACTCCCAAGAAACTAATTTAATGACCTAGAAAAAACAACAACAAAATTCATATGGAACAACAAAAGGTCGAGAATTTCAAGGGAAGTAATGAAAAAATATATATCAAATGAAGGTGACCTAGCTGTATCTGATCTAGAACTGTATTAACAAGCAACAGTCACCAAAACCATTTGGTATTGGCTAAGAAATATACTAGTTGATCAGTAGAATAGGTTAGGTTCACAGGACAAGATAGTAAATAAAAAAGCAATCTAGTGTCTAAGAAACACAAAGATCCCAATTTGTGGGAAAAGAATTCATTATTTGACAAAAACTGCTGGGAAAACTGGAAATTAGTATGGCAGATACTAGGCATGGACCCACATTTAACACCACATACTAAGATAAGATCAAAATGGTTCCATGATTTAGGCATAAAGAATGAGATCATAAATACATTAGAGGAACATAGGATAGTTTACCTCTCAGACTTGTGGAGGAGGAAGGAATTTGTGACCAAAGGAGAACTAGAGATCATTATTGATCACAAAATAGAAATTTTTGATTAAACCAAATTAAAAAGCTTTTGTATAAACAAAACTAATGAAAACCAGATTAGAAGGGAAGTAACAAATTGGGAAAACATTTTTACAGTTCAAGGTTTTGATAAAGGCCTCATCTCCAAAATATACAAAGAATTGACTCTAATTTATAAGAAATCAAGCCGTTCTCCAATTGATAAATGGTCAAAGGATATGAACAGACAATTTTCTGATGATGAAATTGAAACTATTTCCACTCATATGAAAGAGTGTTCCAACTCACTATTGATCAGAGAAATGCAAATTAAGACAACTCTGAGATACCACTACACACCTGTCAGATTGGCTAAGATGACAGGAAAAATTATGATGAATGTTTGAGGGGATGTGGAAAAACTGGGCCACTGATGCATTGTTGGTGGAGTTGTGAAAGAAACCAACCATTCTGGAGAGCAATCTGTAATTATGCCCAACATATTATCAAACTGTCCATACTCTTTGATCCATCAGTGCTACTACTGGGTATCCCAAGGAAATTCTAAAGAAGGGAAAGGGACCTGTATGTCCCAAGAATTTCAAGAGAATTGTTGAAAAGAAAATTCAAATGGAGGTGGCCTAGCTGTACAGATCTAAAATCATATTATAACGCATCAGTTACTCAAACCATTTGGTATTGGGTAAGAAATAGACTAGTTGATCAGTGGGAAAGGTTAGGTCCAAAGGACAAAATAATCAATAATTTTAATAATCTAGTGTTTGACAAACCCAAAGACCCCAGATTTTGGGATAAGAACTCAATGTTTGACAAAAATTGCTGGGAAAATTGGAAATTAATATGGTATAAGCTAGGCATTGACCCACACTTTATAACTTACACCAAAATCAGGTCAAAATGGATTTATGACCTAGGCATAAATAATGAGATTATAAATAAATTAGAGGAACATAGGATATTTTACCTCTCAGACCTGTAGAAGAGGAATGAATTTATATCCTAAGAGGAACTAGAGATCATTATTGATCACAAAGTAGAAATCTTTGATTATATCAAATTGAAAAGTTTTTGTCCTAGCAAAACTAATGCAGATAAAGATTAGAAGGGAAACAATGAACTGGAAAAAATTTTACAGTCAAATGTTCTGATAAAAGCTTAATTTCCAAAATATATAGACAATTGGCTCCATAAGAAATCAAGCCATTCTCCAATTAATAAATGATCAAAAGATATGAACAGACAATTCTCCGATGAAAAAATTGAAACTATTTCTAGACTTATGAAATGATACTCCAAGTCATTATTAATCTAAGAAATGCAAATTAAGACAACTCTGAGATACCACTACACACCTGTCACATTGGCTAGAATAACAGGGGAAGATAATGCACAATGTTGGAGGGGATATGGGAAAACAAGGACACTGATACATTGTTGATGGAATTGTGAATATATCAAGCCCTTCTGGAGAGCAATTTGGAACTATGCTCAAAAAGTGGTCAAAGTGTTCAATTCCTATGACCCAGCAGTGTTAGTACTGGGCTTATATCCCAAAGAGATCTTACAGAAGTGAAAGGGACCTATATGTACAAGAATGTTTGTGGCAACCCTCTTTGTAGTGACCAGAAACTGGAAACTAAGTGGATGCCCATTAATTGGAGAATGGATAAATTAATTGTGATATATGAATATTATGGAATATTATTGTTCTGTAAGAAATGGCCAACAGGATGACTGCAAAAAGGCCATACATCTCATTCGGTCTGCTGGGGACTATAGAAGGAAAAAAATGTCACTGATTAAAGTTCTGCCCTGTTTGATTTTTGTCAAGAAAACTTTAGAAGCCTATGGAGAAACTGGAATAAAACAGTGGCAATAAGTCTTTCATTGCTCTAATTGAGGTGTTACATGATATGATACTGTCAGGACAGGACTAGGCAACGTGGCCAATAGTGAAAATTATAGAAGAGGCTGAAGAAAGCTTTAGTGTTTCTATATTTCATGACAAAGTTTTTTGGAAACAGGATACAACATGACCCATGAGTACAAAATGAATTAATAATTCAATTAATGAGGTCAACAAAATCAGTCACAAAGGAAGGAAAGAGAATGGTCTATGCCTGATCAAAGAGCTCATCACAATTTATTATACTCAGTGAGCTGATATATGCAACCGTTTTATGATTGGATATAAATAATGACTTTCGACCCTCAGAAATCTCAAATGAGTGACTGTTATTGAAGTCTTCATTTCGGCTTTACAGTTGGCCAAATGGAAATAGAAACACAATTTTCTTATAAAATAATGATGTAATGAATCTGCAGTAATTCCTTCAGTACTTTGAAGTTGAAGGACTTAAAATATATTTAAATTGTGTTGAACAGCCTTAAAAATAAAGTTTGTATCCCCATTGTATTAATTATAATTAGTTTATTTTATTTTTCAGAATTTTTCCAAGCAAATGAGCCAGTACTTCTCGTGGCTATTCTGTAATCTGTTTCTTTGCAGTTATAATATGATTCTTTGAAAGTGAATTTAAGGAGAGTAAAATAGGTTAATTAAACTGGCACAAACCCTTTGCAAAATTACATTGGGGGCAGCTTAATTTTTCTGGGTAAGTAGTTGAGATAAACAAAATTCAGAAATGACTAAATAAAATATAGTTTTAATTAGATTTTAAAAATGAAGTGATGTTTCATTTTCTTGCTTAAATTTCTTAATTATCAAAAATTAACAAAAGCCATTATAATATTCAATGTTTTTAAAATTGAAAATATGGGAGGGATTGTTTTGTACTGCCTAACTGCACATCTTCCTGTTTAATCATTTCATTAGACAATTGACCAAAACAACAAAAAAATAATTTTTCTGATGTGTAGTTCATAATTTCTTTGGAGGAGGAATGAAAAAATGTGAAGCCCTGGGGTTGTGTAGAGCTCTCACAATATTTTCATGGGCAGGAAGGGTAATTGGTATATGTTATCCCACTATTTATTGCTAATTTTAGAATAAAAATATTATCCACCCCCAAAATTCACATATAAATAAATAAATGAAGTTAATAACTGTCAGATTCATCTTATGGGCTTATTATTTACCTGATATATGTAGCTCTAAATTTCTAAGAGGAAATTCTCTCCTCCAATGCAGTTTACTTCCAACTTAGAGAAATACCTCAAGTAATTTGAAAATGAATTGAAAGGAACTATTTATGAACATACACTCAGCATGTGTGAGGTGAGATTTGAATGTAGGTTTTCCTGATTTCAAGTAGGGAACTTTATCCACCAAGCAAGACAATGTTTCTATTTAGTTCAACCAATATTTATTAAGGCTCTATGGCTAAAATATCATAGCAGATTTTGAAAGAAAAATAGAGATAAAGAGTAAGATAAATAGTTGCTCCCTGCTTTAGGGAACTTATAGCAAACTGGGCATATAAGCTATACACACATACACACACACACACACACACACACACACACACACACACAAACATTTTTTTTTAAAGAATTGCTAAATGTGGGAGAAATGAAAGATGTAAAAAGCAGGTGAATTAAATAGTAAATGTTTCCAAGGAAAATATTATAGCCCTTTGCCAATAATACTGATAAATTATGTACCTTAAATTTGGATATTCTATCCATAATATCAATTTAAATTGGTATCCTGATAATTTATGAAAGCCTAAGTAATTGTATTGTGCCATTAGACCAAGTGATTTAAAATGCATAGACAATTATACTGAGTATGAAGGACAGACTGTTTCTTGGTCTGTACTGAAATAATTAGAATCTTAAATAGAAAAGGCAAGGATCTGGATTTCATTTAGCTGTATGAACCATGGCCAAATCAATGTTTCAGATGGCTGATTAGCAAATAGAAACTTCAGAAATGACTCATATCCATACAGATAGCATGAAGTGAAGTAGAAGCACATTTAAACTCAAAACTTTCCCAGTGGGGAAGACTAGAGAGTATTAGACTAGATTCCCCAAGCTGGTATTTTATACTAATCAAGTGTACTTGATAAATGGTCATTACTAATTTTGTCAATGATGACATGGTCATGATCTACCATTTCTCTTAGATATAGGTCTGTATGTTTTAAATCTTTCTACACAGTTCTATTTTATAGTTATAAATGGAAATACTCAAAATTTCAAAGCACTTAAAAATTCAAAGAACATTAGGGATCTCACATTTGCTACATTCTACAAATAAGAAAACCAAATCCAGAAAGATAAAGCAATTTTTGTTATAAATATAATATATTTATATATAAATATTTTCCTTATAAATTACTGATCTCTTAAAATAATCTATTTTTATTTATTTATATTTTAAATACACATTGCTTTATGAATAATGTTGGGAGGGAAAATTTAGAACAAGAGGGAAAACCATGGGAGAAAAAGAAACAGAAAAAAGAAGTGAGCATAGTATTTGTTGATTTACATTAAATCTCTATACAGGGCTACAGATAGTAGGGAAACCCTTCAGCCCAGAGGGAACCTGCTGATAATGTCTGGTTTGTCTCCCCATCTCTCCTAATTGCTCTCACCCTTCCTGAGAAGCCAAGGAGGGCATGACCACTTGTGTTCTACTTGAAGCAAGGGATACTTACAGAAAAGAGATGCATTTATATTTCAATAACAGGGTGCTTATAGTTAGCACTTGCACAGTATGCTGTGGTAATGTAATGCTAGTATAGTTAGCACTTGCTCTTTGTGATGTGGTGATGTAATGGTTCTCTAGTTGGCACATGCTCAGTGTGCTGTAGTTAAGTAATCATACTAAGATATTTAAGGGCTGAGAGGGCTGGAAATAGAGGACTAGAGTTCATCTTTGACCATCCTTTTAGGTTTCCTGCCTTCGTCACTCCTCCACTAAGACCAAGGACTCAGACTAGTCCCAAGATATTCCAGAGAGCTAGTCCTAGTGGTATATTTTGGTATCCCACATGTGGGGACTCTAGAAGCATAGTACATTTTGGCACCCCAACTTAGGGGCTTTAGAGAGCACACTATAAATCTCCATTTTTTTTTTCCTGGATATAGATGGGGTTTCTATCCAAAGTTTATTGGGATTGCCTTGGATCATTGAAATGCTGAGAAAAACCAAGTCATTCAAACTTGATCATCAAACATTCTTGCTGTTACTATATACAATGTATTCTAGGTTCTGCTTGTTTCACTCAGCTTCAGTTCATATAAATCTTTCCAGGCCTCTCTGAAATCAGTTTCTTTATCATTTTTATAGAACAATATTCCCTTACTTTCATATATCAAAACTTATTCTGCCATTCCTCAATTGATGCACATCCAATTATTTGCTACCACAAAAACCTTCCACAGACAATTTTCACATATGGATACTTTTATCTCTTTTAAAATTTCCTTGTGATACAGACCCAGCACTGCTCAGTCAAAGGGTAGGCAGTTTTATAGCCCTTTGGACATAGTTCCACATTGCTCTCCAGAATGGATGGATCATTTCATAACTCCATCAACAATGCATTAGTGTCCCAGTTTTCCCTTATCCCCTCCAACATTTATCATTATCTTGTCCTATTATCTTAGCTAAACTGAAAGGTGTAAATTGGTACTTCAGAGTTTTTTTTTTTAATTTACATTTATTTAATCAAGAGTGACAGCATTTTTTCATATGATTTTAAATGGCTTTAATTTCATCATCTAAAAATTATCTCTTTATATTCTTTGATCATTTGTCAGTTGGGGAATGACTTGTATGCTTATAAATTTGACACAGTTTTTAAAATGTATTTTATAAATGAATTATCAGAATACTAGCTATAAAATTTCCCCCAGCTTTGTCCTTCCCTTTTAATATTATTGGTGTGGGTTTTGTTTGTGCAATAACTTTCTAATTTATTGTAATCAAAGTCAATAATCTTGCATCCCATAATGTTATCTAGTTCTTCTTTGGTGATAAATTCCATCCTTCTCCAAAGATATCATGGGTAAATTATTCCTTGTTTTCCTAATTTGCTTATGGTATCATCCTTTATAACCAAATCATGGACCTATTTTGACTTTATTTTTTAATGTTGTATGAAATGCAGGCCTACATCGAGTCTCTAACATATTATTTTCCAGTTTTCCAAGCAATTTTTGTGAAATAGTGATTGTTTTTCCCAGAAGCCAGAGTTTGGGGGTTTATCAAATACTAGATTAATATAGACCTTGGTTATTGTGTTTTTATCTAATTTATTCTACTGGTCCATCATTCTATTTCTTAGACGGTACCAAATGGTTTTGAAGATTTTAATTAGATAACAGAGTTTTAGGTCTGGTTCTGCTAAGGTACCATAATTTTTTCCATTAAATTCTTTGATATTCTTGAGCTCTTTTTCTTCCAGATTTCATTATTTTATTCTAACTCTATAAAGTAATTGTTTTGGCAATTTGATTGAAAGGGCACTGAACAAGTAGACAGATATAAGTACAATTGTCATTTTTATATATTTGCTGCATCTACCTATGAGTAATTAATATTTTTCAAATTGCTTAGATCTGACTTTATTTGTGTGAGAAATGTTTTGTCATTTTTTCCTATAGTTCTTGGCAGATAGACACAAATATTTTTTCAATAGTTATTTTAAATGTAATTTCTCTTTTCTCTCTCATTGCTAGGCTTTGACAGTATTATATAAAATGCTGATCATCGTCTGGGTTTGTTTTATATCCTGCAATTTTGCTAAAGTTGTTTATTGTTTCTAATATGTTTTTGGATGATTTTCTATGATTCTCTAAGCATATCATCTGCAAAGAATAATAGCTTTATTTCCTCATTGCTTATTCCAATTCCTTTAACTTCTATTTCTTTTCTTATTGCTATAGCCTATTGCTAAAGTTAAACTGACCAAAATACATTCTACTCCAACCTTTTATCTTTACTCTTTATATATCTCACTGTATCAAAGGTTTTTCTTGTAAGTGACATATTTGCTGCTGCTTTATGGAAGAATTCATCTAATTCACATTCACAATTATGATTACTATTTGTGTGTTTTCTCCCCCCAACCTTTTATGTAAAAATATTAGCATCAATATTCATTAGGGACATTTCACTCTAATTTTCTTTCTCCTTTTTGATTCTTCCCGTTTTTTTCTGCCCTGTCTTCTATTCATCCCCTCCTTTTTTTTCCTTTATCCTCCTACTTCTTTATAAAGTAAGATAAATTTATATACCCAATTGAATGACTATTCCCTCTTTTAATCAAAACATATGAGATCAAGTTTCAGACAATGCTCACTTCCTTCCCTTCTTTCTCTCTATTATAATAGGTCTTTTGTGCCTCTTGATATGGTCTAGTTTGTCCAATTACATCATTCCTTTCTTCTTCTCCCAATACAAACCTATTTCCACCCCTTAATGTATTTTTCTTTGATATAATTACATTAGAGTCCATTCACAAACCCCACCCTCTGTCCATGTATGTCCCCCTCTATCTACCCTACTAACAATTATAGTTCTCAAAAATTACAGATAACATTCCTCCCTCTAAGGATGTAAACATTTTAATGTTTAAATAACATTATCTATATCTATATCTATCTATCTATCTATCTATCTATCTATCTATCTATCTATATCTATCTATCTAGATCTAGATCTAGATATAGATTTAGATATATATACACCCTATATTCCTGGTGGGATCTCTTTCTGAAGGTGATTGATGGATTCATTAAATGAGTATCTCCCACTATCAAGGCATTTTTCCTTTATGATTTCTTGAAAAATGCTATCCAATGCATCCATTTGCCATGTTTGATTTTTAATATGCGATTTTCTTCAGTAATATTTTCTATCTCTTTTTCCATGTAGTTAATTCTACTTTTAAAGGTATTGTTTTCTTCAGTGGATTTTTTTTGTTGTTGTTGTTGTTGTTGTTCTTTGTTTCGCCAATTGCATTTTTTAAGGAATTGCCTTCCTTTTCCAAGTTATTGACTCTCTCTCTTGCATAACTCTCATTTCTTTTCTCATTTTCTTTTCTACTTCTCTTACTTGGCCTTTAAAGTCTTGTATGAACACTTGAAGCCAATTCATATCATTCTTCTGTTTACATTACTTATGTTGACATTATCTCTTTGTCTGAATTGGTATTTTGTTTTGTACTTCCCTGTCACCATAGTACCTTTCTAAAGTCAAGGGTTTTTTTTTTTTTTTTTTTTGTTTTGTTTGTTTGTTTGTTTTTGTTTGTTTTTGTTTGTTTGTTTGTTTTCCTGTTTCTTCATCATTTTTTTTTCCTTTTCTTTTGGTATTTCCTTTGTTTTTTTTTTTTTTTTTTTTCCTTTTCCGATCAAGCTTTGCTCCTGGATTTAAAAGGGTGCTGTCCTGAGCTTAAAGTCTCAGCCTTCACTTTGAGCACAGGGGCCCCTTGCATATGCACAGGGTAGCTGAATCTGCTCTTTACAGGAAACACCCTAGTTTCCCAGAGTTTGCCTTCTGAGGTGGAACCGGAGGCTGTCCCACAGATTTGTTCCTCTACTGACCCAGGATTAATTATCTCATTTGCTGATTTGCTGTGATTAAGACACTTTCACAAGCTTTCCCAGAGTCTGTGTGAGCTGGGCTGAACACCCTTTTCAATCCAGTGAGACTGACCTTTTGTGAAGTTTTTCCAATCTATCTTGAATTGAAGGGTTATTTCATTCTCTCAGAATGTGTTCAGAAAATTGATTTCATATGCTTTTTGAGGGAAACTAGGAGAACTTAAGAGTATTCCTGGCTTCACTTTGCCTTATTGACTCCACCCCTTCCCCCAAAACTACTCATTGTTTTTTAATCATATTTTATTACCAATAAGTTGAGATAACAAGAGTTAGATATTCATTTTTAACTCTTGAAAACACAATGATGTGTAATTAACTTAGGAAAAGCAGAAAATGGAGATTCAACCAACTGTGATGGAGAGAAACCTGGAAATTGATTGAACTTCCCCCTTGCCCAATTTCCTTCAGAAGGAATACTAAGCCATGTTTCTAAGTAGATTCCAGAGTTATAGAACCCATGAAAAGATGAATTGATACAATTTTCCAGCTTAAGATAACTTAGAAATGATGAGGTCCAAAAAGTGCACAAAAGCATAAGAAGTGATAAAAGTGGGAAGTTGTTCACACTCAATCCATTTCCAAATTAAGGGGCACAGCTTTATTGTAACAAGTATGCAAAGTTCCTAATGAAGTTTCAATTTACAGGAAGCATAGTGTGTCCTTTAGTTAGGAAACATGGTGACCCCGCACAAGTAGCTTGGGACATACCTGCTGTACCACAAGAGCAGAGCTTAACTTCAAAAGCTATAAATTGAAAAAAAAATCATACATTAAAAAATATAATTGGGGGCATCTAGATGGTGCAATGGAAAGAGTACTAGCCCTGAAGTGGGGGCATATAAGTTCAAATCTGGCCTCGGACACTTAATACTTCCTACCTATGTGATCCTAGACAAGTCATATAACCCCAAGTGCCTCAGCAAAAGAAAAAAAAAAATATATATATATATATATATATATATATGGGTATATAGAAGCTGATGCCTCTATAAAACATCAGGAAACAGTTAAGCAAAATCAAAAAAATGTATAAAATGGAAGAAAATATAAAATCCCTCATTAGAAAAACAGCCTGGAAAATAGATCCAAAAAAGATAATGTTAGATATTGTACTACATAAAAACCATGATAAAAAATGAACCTGGAGAGCAACCTTCAAGACATTGTCAAAGAAAAGTGCCCTGATATCTGAAACCATAAGTTAAATTGAAATTGAAAGAATTTACTGATTATCTCCTGAAACAGATTTCAGAATGAAAACTTGAAGGAATATTTTATCTGAAGTATAGAATTATTAGGTCAATGAAAAAACACTGCAAATAGTCAGAAAGAAACAATTCAAAAATTGAAGAATCACAATAAGGATTACTCAGGACTTCAGAGGATCTATATTAAGAAAATGAGTTGTCTAGAACATGATATTATGTAAGGCAAAGGAGCATGGGCCACAATCAAGAATCAACTTTCTAATAATATTGATTATAATCTTTCAGGGGAAAAAACTGATGTTGAAGGATATAGAGACTTTAAATTAGTTCTTTTGAAAAGATTAGAACAGAAAATGTTTTCTTCAAATACAAGATTCAAGAAAAGCATAAAAAGGTAAACAGAAAAACAACAACAACAACAACAACACACATGCTATTTTAAAGTTACTCTTCACATCTTTATGGGAGAAGAAGATACTTGTAATTCTTTACAACTGCCTCATTTTTTCTCAATACTATTCTATTTTTGCAAATACATGAAAGGTAGTTTTCAACATTAATTTTTGTAAGATTTTAAGTTCCAATTGTTTTTCTCATTTTTTCCTTACTACCCAAGATAGCAAGTAATCTGATATAAAAAAGAAATTAAGCAGTGGAAAAATTTATTGTACAGGGAGACGAGGCAATGAGAGGTAAAAGTTGGATATATTAGGTCACATGAAATTTCAAAAAAAGACCTATTACAATAGAGGAGAAGAAAGGAGTTTAAGTATTTTCTGAAGCTTATTCTCATTAAATATGGCGCAAAGAGTGAATAACAAAGACTCTTAAGTAAGCTTAGAAATTTTTCTTACTACATAAGAAGAAAGGAGGAAAAGAAGGAAAGTCTGGATAAAAGAAAAGGCAGAAGTAGCAGGGGGAAGGGTAAAGCAAAGAGAGGGCAGATAGAAGACAAATGTTAGAAGCAAAATACAAGAGAGAATAGACTGGAAGAAAAGAAAGAAAAAAGTATAAACAGCAGAAAAAATAAGACACAGAGAGATAAACAGCTGGTAATCACAAATGTTAATGTGAATATAATGAACTCTCCCATAAAAATGAAGTGGATGGGTGAGAGAATTAAACGCCAGATTCCTACAACATGGAGACAAATACACATAGATTAAAGGTCAAAAGCTGTAGCAGAATATATTCTGCTTCAATTGAAGTAAAAACAAAAGACAGAGGTAGCTATCTTGATTTTAGACAAAGAAAAGCAAAAATAGAACTAATTAAAAGGGATAAAGAAGGAAACCATATCTTGCAAAAAAATACCACAAACAATGAAATAATACCATTACTAAAAAATACATGCACCAAATGGTATGGCATTCAAATTCTTAGAGGAGAAGTTAAATGAGTTATAAGGAATAAACAACAAATCTATGCAACTGGACAATTTCAACCTTCCTCTCTCAGAATTAGATAAATGTAACAAAATAAATAAACAAGAAAGAAGCTAATGAGGTAATAAACTTGGATATCATAGCCTCTGGAGGAAACTAAAGGGAAAGGAGGCAGAGCCAAGATGGTGTAGTAAAGCCAGAAAGCTGCTTGACTTGTCAGTTTCCCTCAAAAACCACATGAAACCAAGCCTCTGAACAGTCTAACAGAATGAAAATACTCTCCAAGTCAAGTTAGATTGGAAGGACTTCAAGAAAATTGAGTCTCACTGAGATGAAAGAGATGTTTAGCCTGGGTCAGATCATATGCAAAAAAGCCAGTGAGAAGATCTTAATCACAGCATATCAACAACTGAGACTCTCTGTCCTGGTTCAGTAGCAGAGCAGGGAAGACCAACAAGGGGGGCAGAGCTTAAATGTAGCAAATTTCTAGCCTAAAAGAACAGGCTGTTGTCTGGAGAGAATAGGTAGGGCTATCTCTTGCAGTAAACAAGACCTCAAACACAAGGGATCTCTGAATTCACATAAAAGATTCAAAGCTTCACAAGAAGCTTGGGATGATACCCCCTATACCCCAAAAGCACAGCTCAACTTTACATGTCACAAAATATTAAAAAAAATAATGATAGAAAATGAGCTAGAAAGAGAAAAGAAATAACCATTGAAGGTGACAGGTATGAACAAAACACCAATTCAGAAGTGAAAATATCCATATAGGAAGTCTCAAAAGGTGATATGAATTTGTTTGAAGTCCAAAGAGGATTGTTGGAAATGCTCATAAAGGATTTTCAAAAACAAATAAGAATGTTATAAGAAAAATTAGGAAAATTGTTATGGGCCAGAAATCTGAACTTGAACCAAGGTACTATGTGGGATTAATGAGACAATGGTTATCTAGTTTGGCATGATGCTTAATAGTTCTCTAGTTCAGTACATGTTCTTAGTACTTAATATAGTTCTACAAGATTCAAACCTATAATAAGAGAGCATATAAGCTCAGACACACCCAGCCAGAGGCAGAGGCAGAGAAGATAAGAGAACTGGAGGCAGAAGCTTAAGCTCTGAGACTCAAGGAGAGAGATTCATTTCCATCTTCATCAGCATTGTGGTGGCAAGCCTATCCTCCTTAGTTTCTCCACTGAAACTAAGATTTCGGAAGGCATTTAAGAAAGCTAACCAGGCCCCAGGAAAGAGACAATAAAGGATTTTGACTTTAACATCTGGCTGTTCTTGTGGTGATTATTGACCTGAAAAGAAGGATGCTCCAGAGACCCCAAGAAAATCTAACCAAGAACATTTCAGAAAATAAACAAGAGGTATACAAGAGAGCTTGGAAAAGGAAGAACAAAAATTGATGGAAGAAAACAATTCCTTAAATACTACAATTGGCCAAATGTACACACACACACACACACACACACACACACACACACACACACACACACACACACACACACATACACACACACACACGCACGCACACAAAATCACAATTATTTAGAGAACAAAATTGGTCAAATACAAAAAACAATCCACTAAAGAAAACAACACCTTGAAAAGTGGAATTAACGAAGTAGAAAAGGAGATAAAAAAGCTAACTGAAGCAAATCATACATTAAAAAGGAAAATTGAGCTAATGACTCTATGAGACATCAAGAATCAGTCAAGAAAACTAAAAAGAATGAAAAAATGGAATAAAATTTAAATGATCTTATTGTAAAAACAGCCAAACCTGGAGTACAGTAGGAATTTTAGGCTCACTCCATTCAATATTTGCTATTCTGTCTGGTTTTAACCTCAAAGAGCAAAATAGTCCCATGCCAGGTGCCTTCTCAGTTCTTCAGTTGCTGCCTATTTTGGTATACTGTTTACCCCAATTAGATTTTAAATGTGAGGTCTTTATTTTTATTAATTGCATCCAAATTATTTAGCCCAGAGCTTGGTACATAAAATAAGGATTTAGTGAATTTATTGGAAGACAAATTTATTTAGGTATTAACTACACTTTTTTTTCCTTTGACTGAAAGTTGTGTTTAAGGACTCAAAGGTTTGTTATTATCCAACTTAAAGAATTGGAAAAGACACTCTATATTAAGAATATCTTGAGACTACATTGTGAAATATACTACCTATAATGAACTTACCTAGACAGTGACACCAACAAAGAAGAGAACTAAAAATAAAAATACAAAAGGGTATTCTGAATTTCAAAATGAGCATTTTAATGTGTTAACTTTTCATCTATAATAATTTTAACACTACATTTTTATCAGATTCTTTTTCAATTTTTCCCCTTTTTTACTGCCGACTCAGTGAACTTTTATTGTTAATGATGATTTCAGTTAAAAAAAAAAAAAGAAGTAAAATTACATAACGAAGGAGAAAACTAATTTGGATAAGGCAATTAATACATCAACACATCTTATAGTATATTGAATAATTCATAAAAAATCAGTAACTCCACCTGGACAATAAAGACAGGTGGATGTATTTTCACAGCTTTTCTCAATGTACCAGAATGGTCATTATATTTATATGTTTTTTTTTTTTTTATTTCTACTTGTTTCACTTATCATTTCATTCAAATCTTCCTGTTTCCCTAAGTTTTTAATAATGTAATCAATTATAAGGCAATCATAAGACATCACATTCATGATGTGATAATTTGTTTCATAATTCCATAAAAATAGGGTTAATCATTTTCTTTCTACTTTTTAACTAGCATAATAAAATTATTTTTAGGAAAATAATGTAATAAATGAAATGCTTTTCATTCTCTTTGACCTCTGGAATATATGATCACAGGATCCAAATATTTGTATACTATTTTTGTGATTTTTAACTTATAACAAATTTTTTCTATATTATATTTTTAAAAATTCCACAATTTCAGCAAAGGTATATTAATTTGCTGCATTCCCTAAGGGAATATACAATAAAGGAAATAATTTTTAAACTTTTAAAGAAATATTTGTTAAAAAAAAGGTAAAGGGAACTCTTGAGAACTGTATTTCTGTTGTGGATATACATTAAGACTATATGTATAATTTGATTTTACTAACATAACAAAAAAAAAAAAAGAAAAGAAGTAGAAATGGAAAGGGGATAGTGTCAGAAAAAGGGGAAAGGGCAGATAAAAAGAGGGAAACTAAATCCCATAAAGAGGCAAAGAAAACCTATAATATCTGAGGGAAGTTACATTGGGTGAATCTTACTCTCATCAGAATTGGCTCAAAGAGAAAATAATTGACATAGTAGTTTTACACAAAATTCTCTCTTACCTCATTAAAAAGGGGGAGAGGAAAAGGGAAAAGGAAAAGAGTAATAAGGGAAGAGTACAAGAAAGGGAAAGGGATTTAAAGGGAAGAGGGAGGGAAACTAAAGAGGGAGGGCTGCGTAATGCAAGTGGGGCTCATAATTTTAATACTGGGAAGGGGTTCAGGAGAGTCAAGGGAAAAAAATCATAATCTTGGGATAATATGATGGCAGGAAATACAGAATTAGTCATTTTAACTGTAAATGTGAGTGGGATGAACTCTCCCACTAAGCAGAGACAGATAGCAGACTGGATCAAAAGTCAGAATCCTACAATATGTTATTTACAGGAAACACATTTAAAGCAAGGAGATACATACAGAGTAAAGGTAAAAGGCTGGAACAGAATCTATTATGCTTCAAGTGAAGTAAAAAAAAAAAAAGTACCCTTATCTCAGATCAATCAAAAGCAAAAATTGATCTAATCACAATAGATAAGGAAGGAAACTATATCTTGCTAAAGGGTAGAATAGACAATGAAGCAATTGCAATACTAAATATATGCAACAAGTGGTATAGCATCTAACTTCCTAAAGGAGAACATAAAAGACTTGGATGAAGAAATAGACAACAAAACTATAATAGTGGGAAATTTCAACCTTGCACTCTCATAATTAGATAAATCAAATGACAAAACAAATAAGAAAGAAAGGAAGAGGTATATAGAATATTAGGAAAATTAGGTATGATAGATCTTTGGAGAAAACTGTATGGTGACAGAAAGGATTATACTTTCTTCTCAGCAGTTCATGGAACCTATACAAAAATTGACCATATATTAGGACATAAAGATCTTAAAATTAAATGCAGGAAGGCAGAATTAGTAAAGGCTTTCATTTTAGATCATGATGCAATGAAAGATACATTCAACAAAAAGGGGTAAATAGATAAAAAAAGTAATTGGAAACTAAATAATCTTATCTTAAAGAATGATTGGGTGAAACAGCAAATTATAGACACAATAATTTCATTCAAGATAATGACAACGATGAGACATAATACCAATATTTCTGGGATGCAGCTAAAGTGGTAATAAGGGGAAATTTTATATCTTTAGAGGCTTCCTTGAATAAAATAGAGAAAGAGAAGATCAATGAATTGGGCTTACAACTTAAAAAGCTAGGAAAAAAAAAAAAACAACAAATTAAAAACCCCCAATCAAATACTAAACTTGAAATTCTGAAATTAAAAAGAGAAATTAATAGTATTGAAAGAAAGAAAAAAAACTATTGAACTAACATATAAAACTAAGAGTTGGTTTTATGAAAAAAACAATAAGATAGATAAACCTTTAAGAAATCTGATTAGAAAAAGGAGAGAGGAAAATCAAATTGTTAGTCTTACAAATGAAAGGGGGAACTTTCCACCAATGAAGAGGAAATTAGATAAATAATGAGTTACTTTGCTCAACTTTATGCCAATAAATTTGATAACCTAAGTGAAATGGATGACTTCCTCCAAAAATATAGGCTTCCCAGATTAACAGAGGAGGAAGTAAATTGCTTAAATAGTTCCATTTCAGAAAAAGAAATGGAACAAGCTATTAATCCAATCCCAAAGAAAAAATCTTCAGTACCAGATGGGTTTGCAAGTGAATTTTACCAAACATTCAAAGAAAAATTAGCCCCAATGCTATATAAACTATTTTTAAAAATAAGTAATGAAAGAGTCCTACCAAATTCCTTTTATGACATAGATATTGGGTACTGATATCCAAGCCAGCTATGTTGAAAATGGAGAAAGAAAACTATAGACCAATCTCCCTATTTAATATTGATGCTAAAATCTTAAATAAGATATTAGCAAAAAGATTACTGAAAATCATCCCCAGAATAATATATCATGATCAAGTAGGATTTATACCACGAATGCAAGGCTGGTTCAATATTGGGAAAACTATCAGTATAATTGGCCATGTTAATAACCAAGTTAACAAAAATCATATGATCATCTCAATAGATGCAAAAAAAAGCATTTGACAGAATACAATATTCATTGCTATTAAAAACAATTTGAGTAGTATAAAAACAATCGAGAGTATAGAAATAAATGTATTTTTCCTTAAAATAACCAGCAGCATCTATTTAAAACCATCAGTAAACATCATATGTAATGGGGATAAATTGCAACCATCCCCATTAATATCAGGAGTGAAACAAGGTTGGTTACTATCACCATTACTATTCAATATTGTCATAGAAATGCTACCTTGGCAATAAGAGTGGAGAAAGAGATTAAAGTAAATAGAGTAGGTAATGAGGAAACCAACTTATCATTCTTTGCTGATGAAATGATAGTATAATTAGAGAAGCCCAAAAAGTCTACTAAAAAGCTATTAGAAATAATCCACACCTTTATCAAAGTTTCAGGATACAAAATAAATCCATATAAATCATAACAATTCTTATATATCACTAACAAAATTTAACAGAGTTACAAAGAGAAATTCCATTGAAAGTAACTACCGATAGAATAAAATATTTGGGAATCTATCTGCCAAGGGAAAATCAGAAACTATATGAACAAAACTACAAAACACTTTCCACACAAATTATGTCTGACCTAACCTATAGGAAAAATATTAAATTCTCTTGGATAGGGCGAGCAAATATAATAAAGATGACAATACTATCTTAACTAATGTATTTATTTAGTGCTACACCAATGAGACTTCCAAAAAACTATTTCAATGACCAAAAAAAAAAAAAAATAACAACAATGTTCATATGGAAAAATAAAAGGTCAAGAATGTCAAGGGAATTAATGAAAAAAAAAAAAATCAAATGAAGGTGGCCCTAGCCGTACCAGATCTAATATTATATTATAAAGCAGTGGTTACCAAAACCATTTGTTATTGGCTAAAAAATAGACTAGTTGTTCAGTGGAATAGGGTAAGTCTAAAAGACAAAATAATTAATAACTTTAATAATCTAGTGTTTGGACTTCAGGCCAAGATGGTGGCGTAGAGGCAGACAGCTGCTTGAGCTCCTCATTTTCTCTCAGAAATTATTCATGACAAGCCTCAGACTTAATGCTTTACCCAGAAAGAAATCCACAAATAATCACCAAGAGAAGACATCCTTGAAAGTCGCCATAAAAGGTCTGTGTTTGTTCGGGGGAGGGTCAGTCAGACTGGGTGCAGACTGAGGGCAGGCAAGGCAGAGCAAGACAGGCAGCTCACACAGTTCAGACCTGAGGGGGAGGGGTACGATCTCTGCTGTTTCTGCAAAAAAGACTTTTCCCCCAGTGTGGATACTCCCTCTTGGCAGCAAGCCTGGAGCAGCAGAGAGGGTGTAAACACTGGAGGTGAAGATTAAAACCCCAGAAAGCCAGCATCTCTCAGAACCCGGCCACCCCCAACCCACACCTGGACTGACTCAGTGCATTCTCAGAGCCTCAGAGCACAGACTCAGTACAGTCATCGCTGTTCTGTTAGTGGCTATATAAAATAAGGGGAGGATCTTTAAGGTGGGGGAGGGATCCTAAAAAGGGAGGGCTGTGAAAAGCAAGTGGTGTTCACCAGTTTAATACTGGGTAGGGGGGTAAGAGGGAAGGAAAGGGGAAAAGCATAAGCAGGGGTTAATAGGATGGCAAGCAACATAGAATTAGTCCTTCTAACCATAAATGTGAAGGGGGCAAACTGCCTCATAAAGAGGAAGCAGTTAGCAGACTGGATTAAAAGTCAGAATCCTACTATATGTTGTTTACAGGAAACACACCTGAAACAGGGTGAGACATTCAAACTAAAAGTAAAAGGGTGGAGCAGAATCTATTATTCTTCAGGCAAGACCAAAAAAGCAGGAGTAGCCATCCTCATTTCAGATCAAGCAAAAACAAAAATTGATCTAATTAAAAGAAATAAGGAAGGGCATTATATCCTGCTAAAGGGCAGCATTAATAATGAAGCAGTATCAATATTAAACATATATGCACCAAGTGGTGCAGCATCTAAATTCTTAAAAGAGAAATTAAGAGAGCTGCAAGAGGAAATAGATAGCAAAACTATAATAGTGGGAGATCTCAACTTGTACTCTCAGAATTAGATAAATTAAACTACAAAATAAATAAGAAAGAAGTCAAAGGGGTAAATAGAATACTAGAAAAGTTTGATATGATAGATCTTTGGCAAAAGCTAAATGGAGACAGAAAGGAGTATACTTTCTTCTCAGCAGTTCATAGAACGTATACAAAAATTGATTATATACTAGGGCATAAAAACCTCAAAATCAAATGCAGTAAGGCAGAAATAGTAAATGCATCCTTTTCAGATGACAATGCAATCAAAATTACATTCAATAAAAAGCCAGGGGAAAAAAGACCAAAAAATAATTGGAAACTAAATAATCTTATACTAAAGAATGATTGGGTAAAACAGCAAATCATAGACATAATTAATAATTTCACCCAAGAAAATGACAATAATGACACATCATACCAAAATGTGTGGGATACAGCCAAAGTAGTAATAAGGGGAAGTTTTATATCTCTACAGGCCTACTTGCATAAAATAGAGAAAGAGAGGGCCAATGAATTGGGCTTACAACTAAAATTGCTAGAAAAGGAACAAATTAAAAACCCCCAGACAAACACAAAACTTGAAATTCAAAAAATAAAAGGTGAGATTAATAAAATTGAAAGTAAAAAACTATTGAATTAATTAATAAAACTAATAGTTGGTTCTATGAAAAAACCAAAAAAATAGACAAACCCTTAGTAAACATGATTAAAAAAAGGAAAGAGAAAAAGCAAATTATTAGTCTTGAAAATGAAAAGGGAGAACTCACAACTAATGAAGAGGAAATTAGAACAATAGTTAGGAGCTACTTTGCTCAACTTTATGCCGATAAATTCGATAACTTAAATGAAATGGAAGAATACCTTCAAAAATGTAGCTTGCCCAGATTAACAGAGGAAGAAGTAAGTAGTCTAAATAGTCCCATCTCAGAAAGAGAACTAGACCAAGCTATTAACCAACTTCCTAAGAAAAAATCCCCAGTACCAGATGGATATACATGTGAATTCTACCAAACATTTAAAGAACAACTAACTCCAATTCTGTGTAAACTATTTTAAAAAACAGGGATTGAAGGAGTCCTACCAAATTCCTTCTATGACACAGACATGGTACTGATACCTAAACCAGGTAAATCGAAAACTGAGAAAGAAAACTATAGACCAATTTCCTTAATGAATATAGATGCTAAAATCTTAAATAAGAAATTAGCAAATAGACTTCAGAAAATCATCCCCAGGATAATACACTATGACCAAGTGGGATTTATACCAGGAATGCAGGGCTGGTTTAATATTAGGAAAACTATTAGTATAATTTACCATATTAATAATCAAATTAATAAAAACCATATGATCATCTCAATAGATGCAGAAAAAGCATTTGATAAAATCCAACATCCATTCCTACTAAAAACGCTTGAGAGTATAGGAATAAATGGACTATTCCTTAAAATAATAAGGAGCATATATTTAAAACCTTCAGTAAACATCATATGTAATAGCGATAAACTAGAACCTTTCCCTATAAGATCAGGAGTGAAACAAGATTGTCCACTATCACCATTACTTTTCAATATAGTACTAGAAACGCTAGCCTCGGCAATAAGTGCCAAGAAAGCGATTCAAGGAATTAGAGTAGGAAATGAGGAAATCAAATTATCACTTTTCGCAGATGACATGATGGTATACTTAGAGAACCCCAAAGACTCTGCTAAAAAGCTATAAGAAATAATTCAGAACTTTAGCAAAGTTGCAGGATACAAAATAAATCCACATAAATCCATAGCATTTTTATGCATTACCAACATAATCCAACAGCAAGAGATACAAAGAGAAATTCCTTTCAAAATAATGGTCGATAGTATAAAATATTTGGGAATATATCTACCAAAGGAGAGTCAGGAATTATATGAGCAAAATTACAAAACACTTGCCACAAAAATAAAGTCAGATTTAAATAATTGGAAAGACATTCAGTGCTCTTGGATAGGCCGAGCGAATATAATTAAGATGACAATACTCCCTAAACTAATCTATTTATTTAATGCTATACCAATCAGACTTCCAAGAAACTATTTTAATAACCTAGAGAAAATAACAACAGAATTCATATAGAACAACAAAATGTCGAGAATTTCAAGGGAAGTAATGAAAAAAAAAATAAGTGAAGGTGGTCTAGCTGTACCTGATCTAGAACTGTATTATAAAGCAACAGTCACCAAAACCATTTGGTATTTGCTAAGAAATAGACTAGTTTATCAGTGGCATAGGTTAGGTTCACAGGGCAAGATAGTGAATAAAAATAGCAATCTAGTGTTTGAAAAACCCAAGGATCCCAAATTTTGGGATAAGAATTCATTATTTGACAAAAACTGCTGGGAAAACTGCAAATTAGTATGGCAGAAACTAGGCATGGACCCACATTTAACACCACATACTAAGATTAGATCAAAATGGATCCAACATTTAGGCATAAAGAATGAAATCATAAATAAATTGGAGGAACATGGGATGGTTTACCGCTCAGACTTGTGGAGGAGGAAGGAGTTTGTGTCCAAGGGAGAACTAGAGACCATTATTGATCACAAAATATAAAATTTTGATTACACCAAATTAAAAAGTTTCTGCAGAAACAAAACTAATGCAAACAAGATTAGAAGGGAAGTAACAAATTGGGAAAACATTTTTACAGTTAAAGGTTCTGTTAAAGGCCTCATCCCCAAAACATACAGAGAATTGACTTTAATTTATAAGAAATCAAGCCATTCTCCAATTGATAAATGGTCAAAGGATATGAACAGACAATTTTCAGATGATGAAATTAAAACTATTTCCACTCATATGAAAGAGTGTTCCAAATCACTATTGATCAGAGAAATACAAATTAAGACTACTCTGAGGTATCATTACACACCTGTCAGATTGGCTAAGATTACAGGAACAAATAACGATGAATGTTGGAGGGGCTGTGGGAAAACCGGGACATTGATGCATTGTTGGTGGAGTTGTGAAAGAATCCAACCATTCTGGAGAGCAATCTGGAATTATGCCCAAAAAGTTATCAAAATATGCATACCTTTTGACCCAGCCATACTACTACTGGGCTTATATCCCAAGGAAATACTAAAGAAGGGAAAAGGACCTGTATATGCCAAAATGTTTGTGGCAACCCTTTTCATAGTGGCTAGAAGCTGGAAGATGAATGGATGTCCATCAATTGGAGAATGGTTGGGTAAATTATGGTATATGTATGTTATGGAATATTATTGTTCTGTAAGAAATGACCAACAGGAGAAATACAGAGAGGCTTGGAGAGACTTACATCAACAGATGCTAAGTGAAACGAGCAGAACCAGAAGATCATTATACACTTCAACAATGATACTGTATGAGCATGTATGTTGATGGAAGTGGTTATCTTTAACATAGAGAAGAGCTAATCCAATTTCAATTGATTAATGGTGGACAGAATCAGCTACATCCAGAAAAGGAACAATGGGAAATGAGTGTAAGCTGTTATTTTTACCTTCTGAATCCAATTCTTCCTGTGCAACAAGAAATTCGGTTCTACACACATATATTGTATATAGAATATACTGTAATATATTTAACATGTATAAGACTGCCTGCCATCTGGGGAAGGTGTTTGGGGGAGGAAGGGAAAAAATCTCAATAGAAGTAAGTGCAAGGGATAATGTTGTAAAAAATTACCCATGCATATGTACTGTCAAAAAAAAAAAAAAGTTATAATTATAAAATTAAATAAAAATTTAATTAAAAAAAATAATCTAGTGTTTGACAAACCAAAAGACCCCAGCATTTGGGTTAAGAACTCAATGTTTGACAAAAATTGCTGGGAAAGGGGGGGGCAAAGCCAAGATGGCGGAAAAGATACACTCGAATACATAAACTCCCTTCTTCCCTCATTAGAAATTAGTAAAATCAGCCTCAAAAATAATGCTGGACTGATAGAAACCACAAGGATTGGAAGCACAACATACCAGCTGAAGAGAATCTAGAGTTTCAACAGAAAAGATCAGTTCCAAGAGGAGGTAGAAAAAAGCCAGCACAGATGGTTAGTTGCTAGCACACTGTGCCTATCAGGCTGGGGAGAATTCTGGGATCAGAGAAGCCACTGAGACAGAGGAATCTGGCACAGTCTGTTAGCTGTTCTCTGCTTATAAAACAGCAGTTCAGAAGAGAAATCAAGCCACTTTAAAATAAAAAGCCACATAATAGAACTACCCCAATCCCGAAGTTACTTAACAGATCTCAGCATGGCTGTGCAACCGCTTTCTGCTCTCCAGGCTTCACCCTGGGGTAGTTATGAGCCTAAACAGCGGGGACACAGCCTGAGGCAACATCTAATCCATATAGTGCCAGGCTTGGCCTGAGGCTGTGGAACTCAGCCTGAGAAGTCCCAGAGAAGCAGAACCTTTGAAATAGGGACCACAGTTTCTGGGCAAACACTTCCAGTTTGAGTGCAGGGGCTTTTCACATCAGCTGCTGATATCCACGCCCCATGGAATGCATGGGCTAGGCTTTGTGTCGCCTTTATTGTTCAGTCTTAAAACTCAGGGAAGTCTCTAGGACACACTGCAGGGTCCTTCACTGGGCAACCCTCACAGTGCAGCCGCAGACGTACTAATCACCTGTGAGGCACTTCCAGGGAGGGGGAGGGGTACTCTTCCAGAGCTCTCTCTTAGCTCAGGAACAGGAGCAGCTGCATCCATCTGGTTTGGGAGGAATCTGGTAAAGAAATAAATAAATAAACTTCTCACCCCAAAGGCAGACCCCAAAAGATTTTTAACCATAAGTAAATAGCTAAAGAGAACCATTGATTCCTTCTACACAGAGAAAGAGCGGGTATCCAACCCCAAGGAAGTTAATAGCAGAGAGTCAGCAGATAACAGCCTAAAGGGGAACGATACATGCCCCCCCATCACATAACTCTCTCCTAGAAGAGACTATTAAAAAGTTAAGAGAGTTTGAAGAAAAATGGGGAAAGAAAAGAGAAGCTGTGATAGAGAATAACAACGTTCTGAAATTTGAGTTGGAAAAAATAAATAATGCACAGGATAAGCAGGGAAAGAAAATTTGTGAATTAGAAAAGGTTAAAAAAATTCACAGGAAAGTAGGACTTCTGAATTCGAAAAGATAAAAAATTCTCAAGAAAGTAGAATTTCTAAATTGGAAAAGATAAAAAAAAGTCTCAAGAAAGTAGGATTTCTGAATTGGAAAAAGAAAATAACTCACTAAAAAAAATTAGGGAAATGGAAAAAAATTCAATGGAGCAAAATAATTCATTTAAAAACACAATTGGGCATATACACAAAGAACTAAAAAATGTGAATGAAGAAAATAACTCATTAAAAATCAGGATGGACCAAATAGAAATGAATGATTCATTGAGATTCCAAGAATCAGTCAAACAAAACAAAAAAAAACAAACAAACAAAAAAAAATGAAAAGCTGGAGAATAATGTCAAATACTTACTGGAAAAATCTATAGACCAGGAAAATAGATCTAGAATATATAATCTAAGGATCATTGGACTTCCCTAAAACTATGACCAAAAAAAGAGCCTAGATTCTATTTTACAGGAAATCATCAAAGAGAACTGTCCAGAAATAATAGAAACAGAAGGGAAAATAGGCGTTGAAAGAATTCATCAAACACCTTCTGAAAAAGACCCTAAAAAAAGAATTCCACAGAATATTGTGGCTAAGCTGCAGAACTACCAAACAAAGGAAAAAGTATTGCAAGCAGCTAGAAAAAAGCAATTCAAATATCAAGGTGCCACAATAAGGGTCACTCAAGATCTGGCTGCCTCCACATTAAAAGATTGAAGGGCCTGGAACCTGATATCAATACTAAACATTTATGCACCAAATGGTACAGCATCTAACTTTCTAAAGGAAAAGTTAAGAGAATTGCAAGAAGAAATAGACAGTAAAACTATAATAGTGGGAGATCTCAACCTTGCACTCTCAGATTTAGACAAATCAAACCACAAAACAAATAAGAAAGAAATTAAAAAAGCAAATAGAACATTAGAAAAAACTAATTATGATAGACCTTTGGAAAAAACTGAATGGTGATAGAAAGGAATATACTTTCGTCTCAGCAGTTCATGGAACCTATACAAAAATTGACCATATATTTGGACATAAAGATCTCAAAAATAAATGCAGGAAGGCAGAAATAATAAATGCCTTCTTCTCAGATCACAATGCAATAAAAACTACATTCAATAAGAAGTTAGTGGTATATAGATCAAAAAATAATTGGGAACTGAATAATATCATCTTAAAGAATGAGTGGGTGAAAGAGCAAATTATAGAAACAATTAATAATTTCATCCAAGATAATGACAATGATAAGACATCATAACAAAATCTGTGGGATACAGCTAAAGCAGTAATAAGGGGAAATTTTATATCTTTAGAGGCTTATTTGAACAAAATAGAGAAAGAGAAGATTAATGAATTGGGCCTGCAACTTAAAAAGCTAGAAAAAGACCAAATTAAAAACTCCCAAACAAAAATCAAACTTGAAATACTAAAATTAAAAGGAAAAATCAATGATATTGAACATAAAAAAAAAAAAAAACAAAAAAAAACAAAAAACTATTTAATTAATAAATAAAAGCAAGGGTTGGTTTTACGAAAAAGCCAATAAAATAGATAAACCTTTGGTAAATCTGATCAGAAAAAGGAAAGAGGAAAATCAAATTGTTAGTCTTACAAATGAAAAGGGGGATCTTTCCACCTATGAAGAGGAAATTAGAGAAAAAATAAGGAATTACTTTGCCCAACTTTATGCCAATAAATTTGATAACTTAAGTGAAATAGATGACTTCTTCCAAAAATTTAGGCTTCCTAGATTAACAGAGGAGGAGATAAATTGCTTAAATAGTCCCATTTCAGAAAAAGAAATAGACCAAGCTATTAATCAATCCCCAGGAAAAAAATCCCCAGGACAAGATGGATTTACATGTGAATTCTACCACACATTTAAAAAACAATTAGCCCCAATGTTATATAAAGTATTTGAAAAAATAGGGGTGAAGGAGTCCTACAAAACTCTTTTTATGACACAGACAGGGTACTGATACCTAAACCAGGTAGATCAAAAACTGAGAAAGAAAACTATAGACCAATTTCCTTAATGAATATTGATGCTAAAATCTTAAATAAGATATTAGCAAAAAGACTTCAGAAAATCATCTCCAGGATAATACACTATGCTCAAGTAAGATTAATACAAGGAATGCAGGGCTGATTTAATATTAGGAAAACTATTAGTGTAATTGACCATATTAATAATCAAATTAATAAAAACTATATGATCATCTCAATAGATGCAGAAAAAGCATTCTATAAAATCCAACATCCATTCCTACTAAAAACACTTGAGAGTATAGGAATAAATGGACTATTCCTTACAATAATCAGGAGCATATATTTACGACTGTCAGTAAGCATAATATGCAATGGAGATAAACTGGAACCTTTCCCAGTAAGAGCAAGAGTGAAACAATGTTGCCCACTATCACCATTACTATTCAATATAGTACTAGAAATGCTAGCCTCGGAAATAAGAGCCAAGAAAGAGATTCAAAGAATTAGAGTAGGAAATGAGGAAATCAAACTATCACTCTTTGCAGATGGACATGATGGTATACTTAGAGAACCCCAAAGACTCTGCTAAAAAGCTATTAGAAATAATTCAGAATTTTAGCAAAGTGGCAGGTTACAAAATAAACCCACATAAACCCTCAGCATTTTTATATATCACCAACAAAATGAAACAGCAAGAGATACAAAGAGAAATTCCATTCCAAACAAACGTTGAGAGTATAAAATATTTGGGAATCCATGTACCAAAAAATAGTCAGGAACTATATGAGAAAAATTACGAAACACTTCCCACAAAAATAAAGTCAGATTTAAATAATTGGAAAGACATCCAGTGATCTTGGATAGGCCGAGCAAATATAATATAGATGACAATGCTCCCCAAACTAATCTATTTATTTAGTGCTATACCAATCAGACTCCCAAGAAACTATTTTAATGACCTTAAAAAAATAACAACAAAATTCATTTGGAAGAATAAAAAGTCTAGAATTGCAAGGGAAATAATGAAAAAAAGTCAGATGAAGGTGGCCTAGGTGTACCTGATCTAAAGCTATATTATATAGCAGCAGTCACCAAAACCATTTGGTATTAGCTAAGAAATAGACCGGTAGATCAGTGGAACAGATTAGGTACAAAGGACAAAAAAGGATACATTTATAGCAATCTAGTCTTTGTCAGACCCAAAGATACCATCATTAGGGATAAAAATTCATTATTTCAAAAAAACTGTTGGGAAAACTGGAAATCAATATGGCAGAAATTAGATATGGATCCACACTTAACACCATATACCAAGATAAGATCAAAATGGGTCCATGATTTAGGCATAAAGAGTGAGATAATAAATACATTAGAGGAACAGAGGATAGTCTACCTCTCAGACCTGTGGAGGAGGAAGGAATTTATGACCAGAGGAGAACTAGAGATCATTATTGATCCCAAAATAGAACATTTTGATTCCATCAAACTAAAAAGTTTCTGTACAAACAATACCAATGCCAACAAGATTAGAAGGGAAGTAACAAATTGGGAAAATATTTTTAAAAGTAAAGGTTCTGACAAAGGTCTCGTCTCATTTTCAAAATATATAGAGAATTGACCCTAATTTATAAGAAACCAAACCATTCTCCAATTGATAAATGGTCAAAGGATATGAACAGACAATTCTCAGATGATGAAATTGAAACTATATTCACTTATATGAAAGAGTGTTCCAAATCACTACTGATCAGAGAAATGCAAATTAAGACAACTCTGACATACCACTACACACCTGTCAGATTGGCTAAGATGACAGGAACAAATAATGATGAATATTGAAGGGGATGTGGGAAAACTGGGACACTAATACATTGTTGGTGGAGTTGTGAAAGAATCCAACCATTCTGGAGGGCAATTTGGAACAATGCCCAAAAAGTTATCAAACTGTACATACCATTTGTTTCAGCATTGCTGTTATTTGGCTTATATTCCAAAGAAATAATAAAGAGTGGAAAGGGACCTGTATGTGCTAAAATGTTTTTGGCAGCCCTTTTCTTAGTGGCTACAAACTGGACAATGAATGGATGTCCATCAATTGGCGAATTGTTGGGTAAATTATGGTATATGATGGTTATGGAATATTATTGCTCTGTAAGAAGTAACTAGCAGGACGAATACAGAGAGGTTTGGAAAGACTTACATCAACTGATGCTGAGTGAAATGAATAGAATCAGAAGATCTTTGTACACTTCAATGCTGTATCAAGATGTATTCTGATGGAAGTGCATATCTTCAACATAAAGAAGATCCAACTCACTTCCGGTTGATCAGTGATGGACAGATACAATTACACCCAGAGAAGGAACACTGGGAAGTGAATGTAAATTCTTGGCCCTACTGTCTATCTACCCAGGTTACTTATACCTACGTAATCTAATACTTAATGTTCAACAAGAAAATTGGCTTTACACACATATATTATATCTAGGTTATACTGTAACACATGTAAAATGTATGGGATCGTCTTTCATCTAGGGGAGGGAGTAGAGGGAGGGAGGGGATAATTTGGAAAAATGAATACAAGGGATAATGGTATAAAAAATTACTCATGCATATATAGTGTCAAAAAATTCTTATAATTATAAAAATGCTGGACAAATTGGAAATTAATATGGTAGTATGTAGGCATTTACCCACATTTAACACTTTACACCAAGGTCAGTTCAAAATGGTTTCATGACCTAGGAATAAAGCATGCAATTATAAATAAATTAGAGGAACATAGGATAGTTTACCTCCCAGACATGTGGAAGAGGAATGAATTTATATCAAAGAAGAACTAGAGATCATTATTGATCAGAAAGTAGGAAACTTTGATTATATCAAGTTGAAAAGGTTTTGTACAAATAGAACTAATGCAGATAAGATTAGAAGGCAAACAATAAACTGGGAAAACATTTTTACAGTCAAAGATTCTGATAAAGGCCTCATTTCCAAAATATATAGAGACTTGACTCTAATTTATAAGAAATCAATCCTTTCTCCAATTGATAAATGTTCAAAGGATATGAACAGACAATTTTCAGATGATGAAATTGAAGCTATTTCCACTCATATAAAAGAGTGTTCCAAATCACTACTGATCAGAAAAATTTGAATTAAGACAACTCTGAGATATCACTATTCACCTATAAGATTGGCTAAGATGACAGGAACAAATAATCATGAATGTTCGAGGGGATGTGGGAAAACTGGGACAATGATGCATTGTTGGTGGAGTTGTGAATGAATCCAACCATTCTGGAGAACAATCTGGAATTATGCGCCAAAGTTATAAATCTCTGCATACCCTTTGAACCAGCAGTGCTACTACTGAGCTTATATCCCAAAGTGATACGTAAGAAGTAAAAGGGACATGTAAGTGCTAAAATGTTTGTGACAGCTCTTTTTGTGATGACTAGAAACTGGAAAATTAATGGATACCCATCAATTTGAGAATGGTTGGGTAAATTGTGGTATATGAATGTTATGGAATATTATTGTTCCATAAGAAATGACCAGCAGGATGAATACAGTGAGATTCAGAAAGACTTACATGAATTCATGCTGAGTGAAATGAGTAGAACCAGGAAATCATTATACACTTCAACAACAATACTGTATGAGGATGTATTCTGATGGAAGTGGATACCTTCGACAAAGAGAAGATGTAATTCAGTTTCAATTGATCAATGATGGACAGAATCAGCTACAACCAGAGAATTTTTACCTTCTGAATCCAATTCTTCCTGTGCAATAAGAGTACTGTTAGGTTCTGCACACATATAATCTATCTAGGATATACTATAATGTATTTAACATGTATAAGACTGTCTGCCATCTAGGGAAGGGGGTTAAAGGAGGGAAGGGAAAAATCAGAACAAAAATCAATGCAAGGGATAATGTTGTAAAAATACACATGCATATGTACAGTCAATAAAATTATTAAAAAAAAAAACTTCCACTAAGAACTGCTTTGACTGTATCTAATAAATATTTGTATGTTGTCTCATAATTGTCATATTCTTGGATGAAATTATTGGTTGTTTCTAGGATTTGTTTTTTCACCCACTCATTCCTTAGCATCATATTATTTTATTGCATTTTGATTTGAGAAAGATGCATTTCCTATTTCTTCCTTTCTACATTTTATTTTGAGATTTTTATGCACTAATACATGGTCAATAGGTTCCATATACTGATGAGGAAAAAAAAAAGTATATTATTTTCTGTTTCCATTTATTTTTCTCCAAAGATTTGTCATATATAATTTTTCTAGAATTCTATTTTCCTCCTAGACACAGCCAATAATTTCATATATTTGTATATGTAAATTATATAACTATAAATATTATAAAATAAATAATAAAGAAATTAAGGAGGAAAATAGAATTCTGGAAAAGTTATATACGACAAATCTTGTTAATAAATTAATAAATATTATTAAAATAATAAAATAAAATAAAGATATATGAATATACAATGTATTACATGTGTGATATTTATATCTGTATAATATTTATTTTATTATTATTTATAGCTAGTTCTGAGAGAGCAAGGCTGAGATTACTCATTAATATAATTTTACTGTCTTTTTGAAGCTCTCAATTTGAATGTTATGCTGCTTGGTGCATATATGTTAAATATTGATATTACTTCCTTAACTATGGTACCTTTTAGCAAGATGTAGTTGCCTTCCTTATTTATTTTATTCAAGTCAGGTTTACTTTTGCTTCATCAGAGATCAGGATTGCTGCTCCTGTTTCTTTTTCTTTTTTTTTTTTTTTTTTTTCAGCAGCACATGGAACCTATTGACCATGTATTAGTGCATAAAAATCTCACAATAAAATGCAGAAAGGAAGAAATAGGAAATGCATCTTTCTCAGATCAAAATGAAATAAAATAATATGATGCTAAAAAATGAGTGGGTGAAACAACATATATATGTAAACATAGAGCTAAATAAATAATAAATATATATTATTTAATAATTATTTTTAACAGTATTGCTAATATTTTATTAATAATTATATTAATCATATATTAAATACATCAAGGCTAATACCAAGAAATTGTTAATAAATTAATAAATATTATTAAAAGAATAAAATTAAATAAAGATATATAAATATACAATATATTATATGTGTGATATTTATATGCATATAATATTTATTTTATTATTTATATCTAGTTATGAGAGAGCAAGGCTGAGATTACTCACTAATATAATTTTGCTATTTCTTTTTGAAGCTCTTTTAAGTTCTATAGGAATTTGAATGTTATACTTCTTGTTGCATATATGTTAAATATTGATATTATTTCCTTACCTAGGGTACCTTTTAGCAAGATGTAGTTCCCTTCCTTATTTATTTTAATCAAGTCAAGTTTACTTTTGTTTCATCAGAGTTCAGGATTGCTGCCTCTGTTTTTTTGTTTTTTTGTTTTTGCTTATTTTTTGTTTTGTTTTGTTTTGTTTTGTTTTTTTACTTCACCTGAATCATAATAGATTGTGCTCCAGCCTTTTACCTTTATCCTGTATGTATAACTCTGCTTCAAATGTGTTTCTTTGTAAAAAACATAATGTACAATTCTGGCTTTACATCCAGTCTGCTATCCGCTTCTATTTTATGGGAGTTTTCATCCCAAGCACATTCACAGTTAAAATAAGTAATTCTGTATTTCCTGCCATCTTATTTACCCCAAGTTATGATTTTCCTTTCTCTCTTCCGTTCTGCCCAGTATCACTCTGTTTTAAATATGTTTCTTGTAAGTAATATATTGTAGGATTAGGGCTTTTAATCCAGTCTGCTATCCATTTCCATTTTATGGTGAGTTCATCCCATTTTTATTCCCAGTTAAAAATTACTAACTGTTTTTCCTTTGCCTCTCCATTTCAAACAACAACAACAAAAAGAAGAAATAGAAAGAAAAGAAAACTTTCTAAAAATATACATATTTGAATAAATAAATCCTTATTTTGGCCATGTATAAACATGTTAATTTGCTTCTTACTACAGATCCTTTTTCCTTTTGATATCTCAGAGCTAATGTACTCCTTTTCTAGTCTTTATAGGCTCTTTCTCTTTACTTTGACTACTTTAGATAAGGTTTTTCATATAATAGTGAAAGTTACCAATTGGGACAACGCATTTTTGGTTGGATTTTCTACATCCTGCAGTCTCACTCTTCAGGGATATATCTTCGTTTCTGAAGTTCATTTTCACACTTCTTTCATTGAAGCTAAGGAGGTTCTAAGGAAACAAACAAAAAAGGAGTGGGGGAGGGGACTATTGTAAGAGAAGTCCAATGAGAAGAAATTTTGAAAAGCTTTTGTTTTTCTCCTTCTGCCAGATGATCTTCTTGAGCTTCATTAAGTGAGAGGGCTGGTGTGATTCCCTGTCTCAATAGATCTTCGGACATTGATTATTTTGCCCCAATAGCAAGCTTTGTACAAAGCTTCTCTTGACTATGCAAAAAATTAAAATAAAACAAAACAAAATTTTTTGTGGCTGGGAGCAACTGACATATATAACCCTTCAAGCAAAACAAGATAAGGAAGGGAACCCCTACAATAGTATTGCAGGCATGAAGGATTGATGAGCTAAGTTTTGTTTTCAGGTCCTTTTCCCAGCCCATATGAATGAACTTTGTGATATATTCTTTTACTTACTATTTTCATATAATTGATGATTTTTATTTTGCTTTTTCCAAGGCTTTATGTAAGAAGAATGAGAAATTAGGTTCCTATAGTTATTCTTAGAATAGGACAAGGGGAGGGTTAGCTGAAATATCTGGTTGAGATGTCTATAATCATTTCTGAATTGATGAAGAGGTTAGACAACTAAGTTCTTTACAAAGGAGGCATAGGGTTAAATAGACCCAAACCAGCTATGGTCTGTGACAAGGCATAAGAATTTCTGAGGGGATTATAATCCAATCTAATTGCTATTCAATTTGTGAATCCAACCAATTGGAACTTTGGTTGTATCCAATCTAATTACAATTCAGATAGTAAATCCAACAAATTGAAACCAATCCTAACTACAAATCTGACCAATCTAAACCTTGAAAGGAGGGGTAAAGACCTGAGTTACCTGTAAAAAGTTTGCTCCCTAGAAGTACTCAGTGTGTCTCATCTATGAGTATACCTGTTTCTTATAAGAATCATTAAATAAAGGATTCTTTTCTCACTCTAAAGAGCACTGGTTGTAACACTACTCCTGGACCAGCTTGCAGTTGGGGAAGCAGTGGGCAGCAACAGCTTATCCCAGGCTTACTCCCTAGTCATGCTGAGTTCTGTGGAGTCCTTTGATAACAACTTGGGGACTTGTCCAGGACCTTCTGAAACAGCTGGGTGGCTGGCTGAGTAGTGAGTAGAGGAAGCTTTTGCCAACTTTTTTGGTGGTCCTCATTTCTCTTCTTTTGCGCTTCCCGTGTTACACATGGGACCTGAAATATCTGTACTGATTGACTTGAGTGACTGAACAAATTCAGAGAAGAAGAAGACAACAGGAGGACCATGCAATATTGATATATTTAAGTAATAAAAATTTTGACAAGAAATAGTCCTTGTTAGGATCCTATCCTAGAAAAGACCAGCCTATATTAAGGGCCCTTGGAGGTAGAATCTTTAGGATAGGAGGGAAAAAGCTCTAAGACAAAGGCATCTGGGGTGTTAAATATTCCCTCCCTGAAATACTTTAGTATAGTCCAGTGGGGTGGATGTTATCTAATTGGGATAGTGGAACTACCCAGAAACTTACAATATTATTATTTTAAGTGGCCAAAAGAATCTATTCTTAAATGATAAGTGTTTTGGCCAGAACTTAGAGCAGATGAAGATTGGATTTGCTAAATTTATATGTAAATGATAAGGTTCCAGTAAATAAGGAAGAAGCAGATTATGCAGCCTGTTTGGAGGGAAATTCAATTTCAAAAACTACCTTATTAAATAAATGGCCATTTAAAGAGCACAAGTTATTTCCCCTCTTTGCATCACTAGAAAATGAAAAATAGTGAGAAAAAATAGGAGTAAAAAAAATATGTGGGACCTTCTTTCAAATTTACCCATTTTTTATTAACCTGCTCCTCCTACTTCTCAACTTCCTGCTATGCCTCCACTGCTGTCTGTGACAGCAAAAGCATTTGGGGCACTGGACATGTAAGGAGGAGAAGAGGAGACCCCACACTAGATTAAGATAATAATTGGCTCAATGTCAAAAAGATTTAGAAAAATTTCCATTACCTTCTACTTTGGCCATCGTGTACCCTTCCAGGGGATAGGGGGTCTGGAAGAAGACTAGGATATATAAATGCCCCCTTAGTTCCACTGAGGTACAGGCCTTTAAGAAGGAAATGAAAGCCATGATAGAGGATCTGGTGGGACTAGCAGAACAATTAGACCAATTTTGGCTCCAAATGTTTAAACCTGGAATGAATTAATGTCTATTCTTAATGTTCTCTTCACTGGAAGAAGAGAGATATTATCAGTAGAGCAGCTACGGAAAGGTAGCATCCTCCTATCCAGTAAATCTTGCCTATGTAGGTTAAATATTCTGGTCATGAATGGAATCATAATAATATGGCCATATGCAAGATCTGTCAGAATTAATTATAGCAGCAATTAAGGAAGCAGTACCAAAATTGCAAAATCTGAATAGGAACTTTGATATTACTTAGAAGGATGAAACTCCCTCTGAACTCTTGGAAAAAATGAGGGAAAATATGAAAAAAAGTATTTGGGATTGGATCTCCAAGATGCAATAGCTGAAAGAATGCTTAGACTCAATTTTGTACCCAGTTCTTGGCTGGACATTAAAACAAACTCCTGAAAATAAATAAATGAAATATGAAGCCATTAGAGGAGCTTTTGAGGGAAGCACAAAAAATGTATATAATGAGAAAAAAATGAGAAACAGAAGCAGAAAACTAAACTTATGGTACAGGCAGTTAGGGAAGGTGTGAAGAATGGGGATGGGAGCAGTATGAGGAGGAGACAAGGCAGATCTAATTTGAACTATTGAAAACCTAAAAACAGAGGGACAAAGAAAACTGAAGCAAAAAGGAAGTGGGAGAGTAAAAATGAGTATTTTCATTGTGGAACGTTGAGGCATTTTAAGAGAAAATGCCTTGAACTTAAAAGGGAAGAACAGGTAACATCCCTCATTGTCTTTGATGAGGAAGAATAGGACATTCTTTGTTCTTTCTTCTTAAGGCCAACTGGAAATCCTGGTAAATTTGAAGGTTGGGGATTCCAGGTAAGAAGTTGTTTTTCTTGTTTACATGTGAGCTCAAAGATCATTCTTGCTTTATGGTCAAAAAGAATGAAATTAAATGAAAATATTAAAAATCTCTGGAGTTAGGGGAGAAAATTTGGGGTACCAATTTTTTAAGAAATAGAAATAGAATGAGAATATAAAAGGAACAAGGTCAAATTCTTACATATACCTGAAGCAGGCACCAACTTACTAGAGAGGGATTTAATAATTGAACTGAATTTGAGAATGTGTTGAATATGTGACTGAGAGTTAAAATGTGAATTCTGACAACTGAAGAAAAAGAAAAGATTAATTCTAAGGTCTGGGCTAGGAATGTGAATTGAGGGGGGATAAATCTAAAGTCCTTAAAAATCACTCCAAAACCCTTCATGTACCCTCTTCTTGAGGTTCCCATGGGGGGGGAGCTGTAACAAGATATGTAAATCATCCCCTTAGATATATCAAGGTATGGGCATTTAAAAAGGAAACAAAGCAGGTGTCAAACAGTGCCCCATCTCTATGGAAGGAAGGAAAGGACTTCAGTTAGTAATTAGACAACAATTACAAGACAAGCTTCTAAAACCATGCATATCCAGATTCAATCACCAATATTACCAGTAAGGAAACCTGATGGTAGTTACCCATTAGTGCAGGATCTTAGAAAAGTTAATTGATTGGTATCAGGTCACCATCTTATAGAGCCTAATTCATATACATTTCTGAGTTAGATCCCCTCAGAACCCAAGTGGTTTAGTGTTATAGATCTAAAGGATGCGTTCTAGGCCTGACCTCTTATCTTACAAAACAGGGACATTTTTGCATTCACTTAGGAGAATACTGACACTGGTAGAAAACAATAATATAGATAGACAGTGTTACCCTAGAGGTACACTAAGTTATCCAATCTTTTTGGGCAAGCGATATTAGAGTGATTCCCAGTTCTCCCTGAAATCAAATTGTTATAATATGTGGGTGATCTCCTTTTGTCTGGAAAGAAAAGGGAAGAGGGCTCCTATTGTATTATTGAATTTTGGGGATATTCAAGTTTTGAGAGTTTCACCTAAGAAATTACAATTTGTACAGTGGGAATTGATATATTTGGGACATGTAATCAGCAAAGTATCAAGAAAAATCAACCCTGAGTAAGTTCAATTAATTTAATGACCTTCCCTTACCACAAACCAAGTGGGAGCTTAGGAAATTCCTGTGATTAAGTGGATATTATAGGTTATAAATAGACTCTTATTTGACTAAAGGATCATATAAGAAATTTTTAGCAGAAGAACCTGAGATCTTAACAAGGACAATACAAGAAAAAGACAATGACCAAGTTGAAATGACCCTGATAACTGTTTCAGTCCCGGCCCTCTCCACCTTAAACAAATAATTTCAACTATTTGTCATTGTGGACAAGGGAGCAAAATTAGGGATGTTAATTCAAGGCAACCTGTACAAACTCCAGTGACTCAGGGATGGCCGGAAAGAGTTCAAGCTGTTGCAGCTACAGCCATATTAGTAGAGAATAGAAAATTGGCTTCTGGGTGTGTGCACTATGCACTACTGGTGAGCACCCCACATCAAGTTAGGACATTACTAGACCACAATGTAGGAAGGTGGCCAAATGATTCAAGGATCTTAAAATATAAGGCTATATAAATGGAAAGAGATTATTTAATCCTGGTTACTGACAGTAATATTAATCCTGCAGCTTTTCAGCAAAAAGGAAAAGAAAGGGGTCAGAAGGATGTAGAGAATGATTGTTTGAATCTTATAAACTTTCAAACCAAATTGAGGCAAGATTTAAAATCACTACCTTCAAAACCTGGAGAAGGTTATTTGTTTGTAGGTCATATGTATAGGTTTATAGGTTTATAGGTATAGAGTGGTGGAAGAAAAGCAGAGAAATGACTATGTAATATTAGATGGGCAAACCTGGCAAGTGATAGAATCAGGGGCCTTGCCAAAGTGATGGTCTGCCTAAACATGTGAATTATATACCTTAAGTCATGCATTTGGATCTGAACTTGGAAGTTGGGACTGTGTAAAATGGGTGTTAGACCCCCTTACCCAAATTGACTACTCAGAGAAAGAAATAGGAAGCATTTATTCAGCCCTTGCAAGGAGAGGCTAAAATACATAAACTGAGCAGACAGAGTCATTCAGCTCCCATCTCCTTGCATTGTGCCTGGCCTGGGGACCTGCAAATAGTGAATTGGTTAAATAGCAAAAAAGACTTGGATTCATTGGATGGACTGAAAAGGAAGGAACCATTGACCAATGGTCAGCAATGCTATCTACTTCCTGTGGCACACAACTTCTTAAAGCTTAGACTACAGTCTGACTTTTCTGCCCTGAAAATAGGAATTACATGATTTCCTGAAACTGAGGCCTACAGTGTGACACCTTGCATCTCATAGACTTTTTGAGAAACTGTCACTAGGTCCTATTCAGGATGATCTATAAAGACTCTAAATATGCATATGATGTGGTAAATATTTTTGGAAAAAGAGGAGGTAGTGACACTATTCTTGGTTCATCTTGAAATTGTGGAAGAAGTGAGCGGCAGCAGCTCAACCTGAGTTTATTCCCCAATCCAGCTGAATTCCACAAAATTCTTTATATGAGAAGCAGCTGGAGCCAATTATCAACTAAACTTCTATCACCTTTCCAGACAATATTTTCTGAGTCAAATTCCATCCCATGAAGATTGTTGATAGCTGGGCTATTGTTGTTTTTGTTTGTCCTTTATTCTCTAAAAGAACAATGACATCTGGGAGATGATGCCATGATATGCAAGTGATTTTGATTTAATGAGAGATGGCTGTGCAAAGTCACTTGCCTCATTTTCATCTCCCAGAGTTCTCTGGTCAGTGGCCAAATTTATATCAGAACAACTGGAGAAAGACTTAAAAGTAAACTGAACAAAGCAAGCAAGGAATTAACAAATTATGAAAGAGTTGTCTCAATAAAGCCTTTCTAAGCTAAGATCTCCAACAGATCTCAGTTTGAGTGAAGCCACACCCATTCAGTTATTAAAGCTAGGTAGTAATTGAAGCAAAGAAGATGGTCTTTTCATCTAATCCCAAAACAAAGGAACAACTAAGAAGTTAACTAAACCTGGGAGGGAATAACCCTTAGGGCTTCTGATCAAAGCAGAAATGACTGCTATTTATTCTTTATTTATTTATTTATTTTTTATAATTATAATTTTTTGACAGTATATATGCATGAGTATTTTTTTTATAACAATATCCCATTTTTCCAAATTATCCCCTCCATCCCTCTGCTCCCTCCCCTAGATGACAGGTGATCCCATACATTTTACATGTGTTACAGTATAACCTAGATACAATATATGTGTGTTAATACCATTTTCTTGTTGCACATTAATTATTAGCTTCCGAAGGTATAAGTAACCTGGGTAGATAGACAGCAGTGCTAACAATTTACATTCACTTCCTAGTGTTCCTTCTCTGGGTGGAGTTGTTTCTGTCCAGCATTGATCAACTGGAAGTGAGTTGGATCTTCTTTATGTTGAAGATAACCACTTCCATCAGAACACATCTTCATACAGCATTGAAGTGTAAAGCAATCTTCTGGTTCTATTCATTTCATTCAGCATTAGTTGATGTAAGTCTTTCCAAACCTCTCTGTATTTGTCCTGCTGGAATGACTGCTATTTAAATTCAGTCTGAGTCAATTGGTACCTAAGCAAAGACCAAATGGAGCTTTGGTTTTGGTTTAAAATATGGTCCTTAAGAAATAAATGGAGCCAGTAAACTCTAAGATATCTTGGGAGGATTCAGAGATTAAAAAAAAAAAAAGGCTGAATTCTAAATGTTAGGAATATAGGTGGATGCTTACTTTCTTTCTTTTCTTAAAATTAATTTTATAATTATAATTTTTTTGACAGTACATATGCATGAGTAATTTTTTTTATAACAATATCCCTTATATTCATTTTTCCAAATTTCCCCCCTTCCTCCCTCCACTCCTGTCCCTAGATAAAAGGCAATCCCATACATATTAAATGTTTTACAGTATAACCTAGGTACAATATATGTGTGTAATCCAATTTTTGTGTTGCACGTTAAGTATTGGATTCTGAAGGTATAAGTAACCTGGGTAGAAAGACAGTACTGCTAATAGTTTGCATTCAATTCCCAGTGTTCCTTCTCTGAGTGTAGCTATTTCTGTCCATCATTAATCAACTGGTAGTGAGTTGGGTCATATTATGTTGAAAATACCCACTTCCATCAGAATATATCTTCATACATTGTAAAGGGCTAGAACTGAGCAATGCACTTGTATAATGAAGCACGTGAGACTAATTGCCAATTGGACAGTTCCCTATTAACTTGTTTGAAGATTGACCCTCCGCAGATGTTCTGTGCTGACTTGATTGGTGGGACAAAGAGGGGGAAGTGATGTGTGTGGGAGAAGTAGGAGGAGGAAGAAGAATTGAGACGCAGACTCGGGGTCAGTCTCTCCAGGCGTTTGAGGGAGGAAGGTGTGTGTGAGGTTGCTAAACCTAAGCCCCTAACCTTGACCATAAAAGATCAAGAATAAAGACGATTAATGATCCTGACTCCAGCTGATTTCTGGGAAGACAGAGTTCCAGCACTTTGGCATCCAAATGTGGGGCCAGCATCCTACTACCACTGGAGTCCTCAGGTGACCCTGAGATTAGGTGAGTATTCTAATAGAAATAACCATTTTCTATTGGCTAAGAAATAGACCAGTCAATCAGTGGAACAGATTAGATAAAAAGGACAAAAAAGGGTACATCTATAGCAATCTAGTCTTTGACAAACCCAAAGAACTAGATTAATAGCTTGTTCTATTTCTTTTTTCTGAAATGGGACTATTTAAGCAATTTATCTCCTCCTCTGTTAATCTAGGAAGCCTATATTTTTGCAGAAAGTCATCCATTTCACTTAAGTTATCAAATTTGTTGGCATAAAGTTGGGCAAACTAACTCATTATTACTCTAATTTCCTCTTCATTGTTGGAAAGATCCCCCTTTTCATTTGTAAGACTAACAATTTGATTTTCCTCTTTCCTTTTTCTGATCATATTTACCAAATGTTTATTTATTGGCTTTTTCATAAAACCAACTCTTGGTTTTATTTTTTAATTCAATATATATATATTTTTTTACTTTCAATATTATTGATTTCTCCTTTTAATATTTGTATTTCAAGTTTGATTTTTGGTTGGGGGTTTTTAATTTGGACTTTTTCTAGCTTTTTAAGTTGCAGGTCCAATTGATTAATCTTCTCTTTCTCTATTTTGTTCAAATAAGCCTCTAAATACATAAAATTTCCCCTTATTACCGCTTTAGCTGAATCCCACAGATTTTGTTATGATATCTCATCATTGTCATTATCTTGGGTGAAATCATTAATTGTTTTTATAATTTGCTCTTTCAACAAGTCATTCTTTAAAATGAAATTATTCAGTTTCCAATTACTTTTTGGTCTATTTACCGCTAACTTCTTATTGAATATAGTTTTTATTGCATTGTGATCTGAGAAAAAGGCATTTATTATTTCTGCCTTCCTGCACTTATTTTTGAGATCTTTATGTCCTAATATATGGTCAATTTTTGTATAGGTTCCATGAACTGCTGAGAAGAAAGTATATTCCTTTCTATCACCATTCAGTTTTCTCCAAAGGTCTATCATAATTAGTTTTTTCTAATGTTCTATTTGCTTTTTTAATTTCTTTCTTATTTGTTTTGTGGTTTGATTTGTCTAAATCTGAGAGTGCAAGGTTGAGATCTCCCACTATTATAGTTTTACTGTCTATTTCTTCTTGCAACTCTCTTAACCATTCCTTTAGAAAGTTATATGCTATACCACTTGGAGAATATATGTTTAGTATTGATATGGCTTCATTGTTTATGCTACCTTTTAGCAGGATATAGTTTCCTTCCTTATCTCTTTTAATTAGATCAACTTCTGCTTTTGCTTGATCTGAGATAAGGATGGCTACCTCTGCTTTTTTGGCTTTACCTGAAGCATAATAGATTCTCCTGCAACCTTTTACCTTTACTCTGTATGTATCTCCCTGCTTTAAGTGTGTTTCCTGTAAACAACATATTGTAGGGTTCTGACTTTTGATCCAGTCTGCTATCCGTCTCTGTTTGATGGGAGAGTTCATCCCATTCACATTTATAGTTAAATTACGAATTTTGTATTTCCTGCCATCATATTATGCCCAGATTATGCTTTTTCCCTTTACCCCTTGAACCCCTTCCCCAATATTTAATTTATAGACCCCACTTGTGATGCACAGCCCTCCCTTTTTTAGTATCCCTCCCGCCTCCTTCCGAGTCCCTTCCCTTATTCCCCTTTTCCTTTTCCCTTTTCCTCTCCCCTCTTTTAATGACATGAGAATTTTCTGAAAAACAAATATGTCAATTATTTACTCTTTGAGCTTCTTCTGATGAGAGTAAGATTCACACAATGTTTCTCCCCATCTCTAAATTCCCTCAGATATGATATATTTTCTATGCCTCTTCCTGGGATGTAGTTTCCCTCTTTTTATCACTCTTTCCCCTTTTTCTGATTCTACCCCCTTCCCTTTACTACTCCCCCCTTTTTTTATATTAATAAAATCAAATTATCCATGCAGATTTTCTATATATCCACAACAGAGATACAGTTCTCAAGAGTTCTGTTTACCTTTTTCTGTTTCTGTTCAGTCTTGTGGATCTAGATCACATTTTTTGTGTAAGTCTGGTTTTTTTCTTAGAAACAAATGGAATTTCTCTGTTTCATTAAATGACTATCTTTTTCCATGGAAGAAAATGCTAAACTTAGCTCGGTATTTTATTCTTGGTTGCAATCCTTGATCTTTTGCCTTTTGGAATATCAGGTTCCAGGCCCTTCGATCTTTTAATGTGGAGGCAGCCAGATCTTGAGTGACCCTTATTGTGGCACCTTGATATTTGAATTGCTTTTTTTTCTAGCTGCTTGCAATATTCTTTCCTTTGTGTGGTAATTCTGCAGCTTAGCCATAATATTCTGTGCAGTGTTTTTTTTTTTTTTTTTTTTTTTTTTTTTTTTGGTGGGGGTCTTTTTCAGAAGGTGTTCAATGAATTCTTTCCACACCTATTTTTCCTTCTGTTTCTATTATCTCTGGACAGTTCTCTTTGATGATTTCCTGTAAAATAGAATCTAGGCTCTGGTTTTGGTCATAGTTTTCGGGAAGCCCAATGATCCTCAGATTATCTCTCCTAGATCTATTTTCCAGGTCTATAGATTTTCCCAGTAAGTATTTGACATTATTCTCCAGGTTTTCATTTTGTTGTTGTTGTTGTTGTTGTTGTTGTTGTTGTTGTTGTTGTTGTTTGTTTGTTTTGTTTTGTTTTGTTTTGTTTGAATGATTCTTGGAATCTCAATGAATCATTCATTTCTATTTGTTCCATCCTGATTTTTAAGGAGTTATTTTCTTCATTCACAGTTTTTAGTTCTTTTTGTATATGCCCAATTGAGTTTTTAAATGAATTATTTTGCTCCATTGAATTTTTTTCCATTTCCCTAATTGTTTTTTTTAGAGAATTAATTTCTTTTTCCAATTCAGAAATCCTACTTTTTTGAGAAGTTTTTATCTTTTCCAATTCAGAAATCCTACTTTCCTGTGATTTTTTAACCTTTTCTAATACGCAAATTTTGTTTCCCTGCATCTTCTGTGAATTCTTTATTTTTTCCAACTCAAATTTCAGAACGTTGTTTTTCTCTATCATAGCTTCTCTTTACTTTCCCCATTTTTCTTCAAACTCTCTTAACTTTTTAATAGTCTCTTCTAGGAGAGAGTTATGTGATGGGGGGCAGGTATCGTTCCCCTTTAGGCTGTTATCTGCTGACTCTCTCCTATTAACTTCCTTGGGGTTGGATACCGGCTCTTTCTCTGTGTAGAAGGAATCAATGGTTCTCTTTAGCTTTTTATTCATATTTTAAAAATCTTTTGGGGTCAATTCTTGGGGTAAGAAATTATTTATTTATTTATTTACCAGTTCCTTCCAGACCGGATGAATACAGCAGCTCCTGTGCCTGAGCTAAAAGAGTGCTCTGAGAGAGAGTTACCCTCCCCCTCCCTTGAAGTGCCTCAGAGGTGATTAGTATGGCTGTGCTGTGAGTCTTGCCCAGTGAAGGACCCCTGTGTGTGTTCTAGAGACTTCTCTGAGTGTTAAGACTGAACCGTAAAGGTGACACAAAGCCCAGCCAATGTGTCCTGTGGGACTGGATATCAGCAGCTGATGTGAAAAACCCCTGTACTCAAACTGAAAGTATCTGCCCAGAAACCTTGGTCCCTATTTCAAAGGTTGGGCTTCTCTGGGACTTCCATGGCTGAGTTTCACAGCCTCCAGCGAAGCTAGGCACTATGTGAATTAGATGTTGCCTTGAGTTGTGTTCCCACTGTTCAAGCTCGTAACTACTCCAAGGTCAAACCCTGGGCAGCAGAGAGTGGCTGCACAGCCGTGCAGAGTTCTGTTAGGTCACTTCCGGATTGGGGTGGTTCTAGTATCTGGCTTTATATTTTAAAGTGGCTTGATTTCTCTTCTGAACTGCTATTTTATAAGCAGAGAAGAGCTAACAGCCTGTGCCAGATTCTTCTATCTCAGTGGCTTCTCTGATCCCAGAGTTCTCCCCAGCTTGATTGTCACAGTGTGCTAGCATCTAAGCCTGTCTGTGCTGGCCTTTTTTCTTCCTTCCCTGGGAACCGACCTTTTCTGTTGAAACTCCAGATTCTCTTCAGCTGGTAAGTTGTGCTTCCAGTCCTTGTGGTTTCTATCAGTCTGGTGTTATTTTTGAGGCTGATTTAAGTAATTGGTATTGAGGGAAGAAGGGAGCTTACAAAATTGCGTGTATATTCTCTGCCATCTTGGCTCCCATTTTTAGAATATTTTAGGTAGTTCATGGATCATTGATTTAGAACTGAAATGATCCTTTTACCAAAAGTAATCTACTTCTCCATTCATTTTAAAGATGAGCAAACTGAAGAAAAGGAAAGTGTAGTGATTTTCTAAATCTGGGGATAGACCTTGGCCTAGGTCTTTTCACTTTAGGAAAATACTCCAATACTCCAGTAGTTTGAGACACACAATTAAATTCTTCCTTCCTTCCTCCCTTCCTTTCTCCCTCCCTCTTTCTTTCTTTTTCTTTCTTTCTTTTTCTTTCTTCCTTCCTTCCTTTCTTTTTCTTTCTTTCTTTCTTTTTCTTTCTTCCTTCCTTTCTTCTTTCCTTTCTTCCTTCCTTCCTTCCTTCCTTCCTTCCTTCCTTCCTTCCTTCCTTCCTTCCTTCCTTCCTTCCTTCCTTCCTTCCTTCCTTCCTTTCTTTCTTTCTTTCTTTCTTTCTTTCTTTCTTTCTTTCTTTCTTTCTTTCTTTCTTTCTTTCTTTCTTTCTTTCTTCTTTCTTTCTTCCTTCCTTCCTTCCTTCCTTCCTTCCTTCCTTCCTTCCTTCCTTCCTTCCTTCCTTCCTTCCTTCCTTCCTTCCTTCCTTCCTTCCTTTCTTTCTTTCTTTCTTTCTTTCTTTCTTTCTTTCTTTCTTTCTTTCTTTCTTTCTTTCTTTCTTTCTATTTCTCTCTCTCTTTCTTTCTCTCTCTATTTCTTTCTTTCTTTTTTCCTGTTGCTGAGATAATTAGCATTAAATGACTTGCCCATGGTCATACAGCTAGGAAATGTTAAGTGTTTGAGGCCAGGTTTGAATTCAAGTCTTCCTAACTTCAGGGCTGGTACTCTATCCACTGTGTCACATAACTGTCCCTCTCTTTACTTTAGGAATGAAGAGAGGGGAAAGCACTGAAAATTATGAATAATCATACATTATTTTCACATAATTATTAATCATTTATGGCAATCAAACATTTGATTTTTCTATAAACTAAGTGAACTAGAAAATTGAGTCAATTCCCCAGATAAGTCACACCCAAAATATAAATTTATGGGAGTTATCTAGATATTTCAAATGAAAATAGTTTTTGACCTGATAATTGCCTCTGTTCCTTACTTTAGGTATTGACATACCTCTATTGTACTACTCATGATAAGAGAACATTTTTAACTTAATTATGTTATGGGAGAGGTAAAGTTGCTCTTTATAGGTAAAAGAAAGTTTCCAAGGGTATATATTTCCTAAATCAGGATACAGAACTCCCAGGCATCAAAAAAACATCTAGAGAAAGATAACATTTCAAAATTAGCTAGGGAAGGCATAAGCCAATAATGACATATACAAATAAGCATCTTGAAAATATACTCCTGAAAAGGTCATTTCTTAATATTTCTGATGCACCCAGGCAAAATGTTAGAAGCAAAAATCAACAGTTAGCTGTAATAACATGTGGTTTCAAGATTTCTTATGGTAGTAACAATGTAGCACAGCTTTACAAGGACATAAATATAATTTAACACATAGTAATCTAAACCTTAACCTGATTTGTGACTGCTGACATTTGCTAAAAAAAGGAAATAACAGGCAATAAGATTTTTCCCAGTGGGGAGGAATCTAGTGTTAATTCTGTTTTCTTTTCCCTCTTCAAAGAAGCAGGTTTCCTTGTTCCTAGTTTTAATTTGGATTAAATTAAATGGCATTAACAAATGTGGTATGATTAATTTCCTATCAAGAAAAATAAAAATATTTAGTTTATCAGATCTGTAGGGACTCATTTGCAGTTTACTTTTGAGTCTAAATTTTCTTATATCTGATATGATGAATAAACTAGTAGGGGTATTTATTTCTGTTCAAAATTCTTAGAAATACAGATTTTTTAAAGGCTGTACTATAAATGATTTTATGACTTTCAAAGGAAATAGAGGGAAAAATACTCTAAAACATATTTGGTATATTTGTGCAATAAATAGGTATTCAATAAATAAAGTAGAGGATAGTGGAAATGTAACTTTATCAATCACGTCACCCAAAGAGCGTTGTATTTTTAACATTTAATACCTTTATAACAGATAATTGAATGGTATAAATTACCCAAAGCAATATACTTAGAATGTGATTATATTCCCATTTCCTTGTGACAAAGTGAGTCTATGCTTATATCAACATACAGTAGGCAAGAAAGGAAATAGGAAATTAGCTTATCAATCAACTAATAAGTCCTTATTCTCCTTTGTTACTGAGTTAATTGCAATGACAAAGTATATAAAGTTATTTTAATCTGCCATGGTTTACAAAATATCAAATGACTTTGTTTGGAAGCTTACTACTTTTGTAATTTGCTTTTTGTTAGTGTACTTCATATTACTATGCATTATATGAAAAAGGAACGATTTTTTGGGGGGAGACATTTTTCAGGTCAAGAAATTAGTTTATAAAATATAACAATGATAATATTTTATCAAATTATTACTCCATTCTTGTTATAAAGTTTCATATATTTCATGTAAATTTTCTCATTTGATCTTTACAATAAAATAGTAGGTTGGTAGAATAAGTATTTATATCTCTAGTTCATAGATAATAATAATGAAGCAAAAAAAAAAGTCATTAAATGACTTTTCCATAGTCATGTAGTAAATTTCATGACTCTAAAATTCCAAAGTTCAGCCCACAACTCTATGGTGTGCCCCCAAATAAATGAATAAAAAATATTTTAGTAAAAGAGCCTTAACACATTGGCTATGCTTCCTTTTAGAGAATTTATGCAACTATGCATACAAACATATATACACACATATACAAATATATGTATATATAAATATAGGTATAATTCACAGAATGAATTTTATTCATATCTGCATAAATTATGCTATATGTTCCCTGAGAGTAGGATATTGCTCTAACTTTATCCATAGAATTTAGTAGAGTGTTTTGCCTATAACAAGCCAAATAAATATTTGGCAAATTGAATTTTAGAAAAATCATGCTTGCATCACTATGGAAAAACTTGGATGAATACAAAAATTATAATAATTTTATAATTCCTAAATAGATGTAAGATGAAGCAGCATAGCCTGGAACTGCAAGTGTCTTAACAGAATCATCTTGTTTATCTTGATTTTTCACCCATTCCCTTTTGCAATGTGTCAATTTAATATAAGTGAAACAAAGCTGAGAAAATGACAGGATTAAAATTCCAAATGTTTGAACATTTGGTTGAATATAAGATGATATTTAGTGGAGATAAAAGCAATATCGTATATTTGATTATTTTTTAAATCAACTTAATTAAAATTTGGGGGAGGAAGAGATGAAGTTTTGTGTTGAAAATACCTGGATAAACATGTTACATACTGTATAATAAATGTAATGTAAATCAATCATTCATCATGATAGGAGAAAAACAGAAGTGGATTCAGATTGCAAAAATAGAAAATTTGTTTAAATAGAGGAAATGATATTCTGTTTCAGGATACATTGTTATAACCAGATGATTTTGGCGCATTATGTTCAATTTAGGACACTATACTTGCTAAAGGATGCTAATACACTAGAGAGCTTAAATGGGAATGTGAAGACAGTGAAAGGATTTAAATTCTTGTCTTATGATTGCTGACAGAAGCATATTGTTATATCTTAGAGGAGGGAAAATTTGGAAGAGGCATAATGATAGCTCTCTTTAAGTACTTTATGAGTTTTTATGAGGAAGAAGGATTATGTTTCCATTGCTTAGTCCCAGAGTACTGAAATGGAAACTATAACTGAAACAATGTAGAGTTTTATTTTAGTTGAATATAAATGAAAAGATTCTAACAAAGGCCTCCTAAAATGGAATGGACTGCCTCCAAAGGCAACTATTTCTAAATGAATTAAATGTTGGTTTTAGGTCACAATGTGGATTTGAAAAACTGATTCCACATAAGCTTGGTCATAAGTCTTAGATTATATAATTCTATAATAAGGCCTGAAAATTAATTACAAAACTTATAGTAATGATAGGTGAATTTTATTGACAAAAATATATTTTTCCTATTTTTAAATTAGTTAAAATAATTTTTACCTAAAAAATGTCAGTTGTTGCTTGTGATATTGTGTTCAGTTTCTTCATAACTAAAGCAAGAAAATAACCCCTATATTGCTGATATGTTTATATAATGGATTCTTTGACAGACTTTTAGGGGGCTGTTATCAAATCTACTTCTATGCAAAATAAATAAATAAATAAATGAATAAACAAACAAATAGATAAATAAATAAATACTATTTAAATACTATTTAAAACAGCAAATTTCTTTTTTTTTGTAATTTTTTAATTAATTTTATAATTATAAATTTTTTGCCAGTGTATATGCGTGAGTAATTTTTTATAACATTATCCCTTGTATTCATTTTTCCAAATTTTCCCTTCCCTCCCTCTACTCCCTCCCCTAGATGACAGGCAATCCCAGACATATTAAATGTGTTACAATATAACCTAGATACAATATATGTGTGTAAATCCAATTTTCTTGTTGCACGCTAAGAATTGGATTCCAAAGGTATAATTAACCTGGGTAGAAAGATAGTAGTGCTAATAGTTTACATCCAATTTCCAGTCTTCCTTCTCTGGGTGTAGCTGTTTCTGTCCATCATTGATCAATTGGAAGTGAGTTGGATCTTCTTTATGTTGAAGATATCCACTTCCACCAGAATACATCTTCATACAGCATTGAAGATCTTCTGGTTCTATTCATTTCATTCAGCATCAGTTGATATAAGTCTTTCCAAACCTCTCTGTATTCGTCCTACTGATCATTTCTTACAGAGCAATACTATTTCATAACATTCATACACCATAATTTACCCAACCGTTCTCCAATTGATGGACATCCATTCATTTTCCAGTTTCTAGCCATTACAAAAAGAGCTGCCACAAACATTTTGGCACATATAGGTCCCTTTCTCATGTTTAGTATTTCTTTGGGATATAAGCTCAGTAGTAGCACTGCTGGATCAAAGGGTATGCACAGTTTAATAACTTTTTGGGCATAGTACCAAATTGCTCTCCACAATGGCTGGATTCTTGCAAAACTCCACCAACAATGCATTAGTGTCCCAGTTTTCCCATATCCCCTCCAACATTCATCATTATTTGTTCCTGTCATGTTAGCCAATCAGACATGTGTGTAGTGGTATCTCAGAGTTGTTTTAGTTTGCATTTCTCTGATCAGTAGTGAGTTGGAACACTCTTTCATATGAGTGGATATAGTTTCAATTTCATCATCTGATAATTGTCTGTTCATATCCTTTGACCATTTATCAATTGGAGGATGGTTTTATTTCTTATAAATTAAGGTCTGTTCTCTATATATTTTGGAAATGACACCTTTATCAGAACCTTTAACTTTAAAAATATTTTCCCAGTTTGTTTCTTCACTTCTAATCTTGTTTGCATTAGTTTTGTTTTTGTAAGCTTTTTAATTTAATGTAATCAAAATCTTCTATTTTGTGATCAATAATGATCTCTAGTTCTCCTCTTGCCATAAATTCCTTCCTCCTCCACAGGTATGAGAGGAAGACTATTCTCTGTTGCTCTAATCTATTTATGATCTCATTCTTTAAGCCTAAATCATGGACCCATTTTGATCTTATCTTGGTATATGGTGTTAAGTGTGGATCCACATCTAATTTCTGCCATACTAATTTCCAGTTTTCCCAATAGTTTTTTTTTTCAAATAATGAATTCTTATCCCAAATGTTGGTATCTTTGGATTTGTCAAACACTAGATTGCTATAGTTGTACCCTATTTTGCCATGTGTACCTAATCTGTTCCACTGATCGACTAGTCTATTTCTTAGCCAATACCAAGTGGTTTTGGTGACTGCTGCTTTATAATATAACTTTAGATCAGGTACAGCTAGACCATCTTCTTCTGAATTTTTTTTCCATTTAATTCCCTTTAAATTCTCGACCTTTTATTCTTCCATATGAATTTTGTTATTTTTTCTAGGTCATTAAAATAGTTTCTTGGGAGTCTGATTGGTATAGCACTAAATAAATAGATTAGTTTGGGGAGTATTGTCATCTTATATTCTCTCTGCCTATCCAAGAGCACTCAATATCTTTCCAATTACTTAAATCTGACTTTATTTTTGTGGCAAGTGTTTTGTAATTTTGCTCATATAATTCCTGACTCTCCTTTGGTAGATATATTCCCAAATATTTTATACTATCGACCGTTATTTTGAATGGAATTTCTCTTTGTATCTCTTGCTGTTGCATTTTGTTGGTGATGTATAAAAAATACCGAGGATTTATGTGGATTTATTTTGTGGCTAGTAACTTTGCTAAAGTTGTGAATTATTTCTAATAACTTTTTATTAGAATCTCTGGGGTTCTCTAAGTATACCATCATATCATCTTCAAAGAGTGACTGTTTGATTTCCTCATTGCCTACTCTTATTCCTTTAATCTCTTTCTTGACTCTTATTGCCAAAGCTAGCATTTCTAATACAATATTGAATACTATTGTTCTGATAAAGGTCTCATTTCCAAAATATATAGAGAATTGACCCTAATTTATAAGAAATCAAACCATTCTCCAATTGGTAAATGGTCAAAGGATATGAACAGACAATTCTCAGATGATGAAATTGAAATTATATCCACTCATATGTATGAAAGAGTGTTCCAAATCACTACTGATCAGAGAAATGCAAATTAAGACAACTGTCAGATTGGCTAAGATGACAAGAACAAATAATGATGAATGTTGGAGTAGATGTGGGAAAACTGGAACACTAACACATTGTTGGTAGAGTTGTGAAATAATCCAACCATTCTGGAAAGCAATTTGGAACTATGCCCCAAAAGTTATCAAACTGTGCATACCCTTTGATCCAGCATTGCTGATATTGGGATTATATCCCAAAGAAATACTAAAGAGCGGGAAGGGACCTGTATGTGCCAAAATGTTTGTGGCAGCTCTTTTTGTTGTAGCTAGAAACTGGAAGTTGAATGGATGTCCATCCATTGGATAATGGTTGGGTAAATTGTGGCAGAAGCCCTTGCATTATCCCACACCCATTCTCTGGGAGGATAAAAGAGGACAGAACTCAAAAGATAGAGAGTCCCTGGTCTGGACCAGACTTGAGGCGGCTCTCTGGAGGGAGAGAAAGAGTCTCTGCTCTAGGTCAGAGTTGGAGTGGCTCTCTGGAGGGAGAGAAAGAGTCTTTGTTCTAGGCCAGACTTGAGGCGGCTCTCTGGAGGAAGAAGTCTCTCCTCTAGACCAGAGAGCGATTGCCAGTCTCTGGAGACAACAGCACATTACATTCAGTAGGTGTGGAACAAAGAATTGCCACAGCCCAAATAAAATTTGTAGCCTCTAATATATATTAGCTCTTTAAGGAACTTCAAGAGCTAGTGAGAAAGCATCCAGGTAAGATTTATATCTTACATGTCCACTCTCAGTGGACTTCCTTGTCCTATTTTTGATGGTAATTCAAAGGCAAATAGCCTTGTAATCATGTTGGCCTGTACTCCTTTATTTCAGGAAGCCCAAGAATCTCATACTAAATATCATGAGGCTGCTTGAGCTTTATGTTTACAATTTGGAATAACAAGAGAGGAAGCTAAGAGCATAGTAAAAGCCTGTCCAGTTTGTCTTCCTTTCCACTCTCTTACACTCCTTCCAGGGAAGAACCCTCATGGTTTGAGACCTAATGAAATTTGACAAATGGATGTGACCCATATAAATCTTTTTGTCATCTGTCTTTTATCCACATTGTGGTAGACACCTTTTCAGTATTCATTTTTGCAATACCAGCAGCAAAAGAGACAAGCCGAGTGGTCACTGAATTCCTTATACAAGAATTTGCTATTATGGGTGTGCCACAAGAAATAAAAACAAATAATGGAGTTGCATATACTTTTAAACATTTTGCACACTTTTGTGCACAGTATAAGATTTTACACTCCACTGGTATACCTTTTAATTTTCATGGTCAGGGAATAGCAGAGAGAAGAAACAGAGACATTAAGACACTCCTCCAAAAACAAAAGAAAGGGGGAGCCACAAGTAACCCTAGAGAACTTCTAAATCTAGTTCTTTATACTATTAACGTTTTGTTTTTTGACAAAGATGCAGTGGCTCTGGCATACAGGTTTTATAACCCACCAGAAGTGCAGTGTCCAGTGCGAGCAGCTCCACTATCTTTAGATAATCACCAGGTGATGTAGAGAGATCCAACAACAATAACAACAAAATTCAGTTCTGCACATATATATTGTATCTAGGATATACTATAACATATTTAATATGTATGGGAATGCCTGCAATCTAAGGGAGGGCGTGGAGGGAAGGAGGGGAAAATTCGGAACAGAAGAGAGTACAAGGGATAATGTTGTTAAAAAATTATCTATGCATATGTACTGTCAAAAATGTTATAATTATAAAATTAATTTTAAAAAATTTTAAAAAAAAGAAAGAAAAAGAAGAGAAAATCTGAGAAGTGGAGCTAGATGAGAACACTGACAATAGAATTGGGAAGACCTGAGTTTAAATCCAGCCTTAGACACCTAAAACTTACTAGTTGTGTGAACCTGAGCAAATCACAACCCCAATTACTTCCAAAAATTTTAACTGAGAAACTGGCCTATTTTTCATAGACAGGGATATATTAAATTGCTTTCTGATAAAATTTTGAAGCATATTGACATAACTAGAATATGATCCAAGAGACATTTCTTTATGCAATGATCATATAGAATTTCCATGTTTATGATCCTTTTAGGTGTACCCTGGTAAATGTGAGGTGGACATATGCTAAATCCAACACCCTGCTTGGGCAATGATTTATCACACATACACACACACACACACACACACACACACACACAGAGGGATTCATTTGATAGCATTAGAAAAGTATGCATAGAACAACAAAGTTAATTTTGAAGAAGCAGATATTACCATGGCAGTGTTGTGTTTTTTTCTTGGTCACATATCAAATATACTGCTATGATTTGCTATTGAGAAACTAGTGAATCTTACAAAACAAAACTGTCATAGTATTAAAAAGATATAATATGAGTAATGTATTTATATGCTTCCTTAGAACCAGATAAATGTGTCACATTTCACCCTGATTTATTAAGATTTGAATTTTAAGATTAAGCAAATTAAAATGTAAATAAGCAAGGGCTATGCTGGAATCACCCTGAACCATTTTGAACAAGCAAGACTGGCAAATGCTTCAGAACAGGGCATGCTTTATTTTTGATAATTTCTTAGACTTATGAAAGTGATTTCTGCTTTCCCAATATGAGAGTTAAACATGGTTAAAATCATGACTTTACCATTGACCCTCATTCCATAAATTTAAGATTTTGGCAATAATTAAAATGGCATAACCAATGCTTGAAGAACAGATATGAGAAAACATACCCATCTCACTCCTTTTTTATATAAATGGAAGATACATACCTTTGGCACATTGCATATATTCACAGTTATTTAGAGTATTTATTAGTTGCTCTGTTTTTTTCTATTTTGGTTAAAATATTATTTGTCACATAGGATCATACTGTGAGACATGAAAGATGAGATACCTTGAGAGAAATTCTGAAGATATAAAATCCCCCAAAATATCAATAAAATTATTTAAATAGAATAACTATATAAAAATAACTTTTGCTTCTTGATTTAAATCAAAAGAAATTGCAAATAAATATTTTAAAATTCAAAGGCACAAAACTGCCTTTCCATCTTTATATTGAAATAAAATGTTAAAAGTTAAACATGAAATGCTTTTATCTTTTAGAAGTAGCATATTGGTCTTCCCTATTCAATGTAAAAAATTACCATCATTTTTGTGTTTCAATATGAGGAAATTTTGTATTAAAAAGCTCTCTTTTTGTTACCTTTAAATAAATATCTCTCTGAGTTAGCTTTACATATCCTATAAACTGAAAAGGGTAAGGCATAAAGCAAGTAGCATTGAAAGCACAATTCCATCATTCCTATCTTCTATTTTCTCTTTGCAGACATACTTATATTGAGTTCTTAATTCACACAAAAATTCTGAAATAGGATATTAATAAAGTATAAGAATGTGATTCAGAACCTATTTCAAGCAAATTCATATAATCAACTTGATATATTATTAATCCAGAAAATGTTCAACATTTCTTATACATTTATCAATTTATTTTGAAAAATATGCAAACATATTTTAAAATGTAGAGCTAATTGATTAATAAAGATAAATTGAACATTTTAATGCATGTAATGAAAAATTGAAATATGCCAAAGTAGGACCACTGTGTCTTCAATAAAGTAATCCACTAAAGATATATTTTATAGCTCTCAAATGGAAATGAAACCTTCTAATTTTCATGCAAAATAGCACTTATTAGAATAAGTAAGACTAGATTAACCTATGCATTTAACAAACCCAAACGATTTTTACTCCTGTGTACACTTAGAAGTATTTTTCATCCATTATTGATATTAAAGAGGTTATTTTTTGGAATGTATCCTATTTTATCAAAAATAGCTGAAAAGTTCACCTTATGAACCAGATAATGGATTTTACAACTCCTCACATTCATGATGCTTGTTCCTTATTTGAGGGTAGATTTTCTCCATGGGTATCTGTTTTTGTCTCTCTCTTTCTAAGTAAAAGATTGACATTGGAGATGTAATGAATGTAATGACTTATTTTGCAATCAAAATGAAAAGAAATTAAAATGAAAATATAAATGGCTGTGAAATAAATCTATTTTTAAACAATACAGAGGCATGAAAAAATTTAGATATGTTAAAAAAGATGGAATTTTTTAATTTTGCGGATTTTTCAGCATTAAATAATATTGGATCTTTTGTGCAATTCAATAAAAGTTTATCCATTTATTGTGTATAGGAGTCTGCTGAATAAAGAATTACATAACCCTTTCCCCTATAGTCTAGCAAAAAGATATGAGAATAATAATGATGATAAGCATAATAGTCAATTTTTATACAGTGCTTGCTATATGTGGTGTTGGCTAGTACACTAAATACTTTACAATTATAATCTCATTTGATTCTCACAATTAATCTAGAAAGACAGTGTTATTATCATTTCCATTTTATGGATAAGGAAATTGAGGCAAAGTTATATGACTTGCCCAGCATTACATAGCAAGTAGATATCTGATATTAATTTTGAACACAAATCTTTCTGCCTCCAGTTACACTGCTCTATCTACTAGCCTTACTTGTTTCCTAGATGTGATCAATATGGAAGTCAGAAAATTATGGAGGTAGATATTATTTATAGACCCAAAGATCAGAAAATATTTCAAAAATATATACTTTAAACTGAATCTTGAATAAAGAAGAGTTTAATTGATAATTTTGTATTTGAGTCCTGAGACATGGATTTGTAAAATTCAAGGAAGCATAAGAAAACAGAGCAGGATGATGAGACAATTAGTAGTGTAACTATGTTAGTCATAGAGGACATGAAGATGGTAGTTTGAAAAAAACATTTGGAAGGTTAAGTTGTAAAAGTAAAAAAAAAAATATTTTATTCTGAAAGAATAGGAGCCAATGAATTTATTCAGAGCAAGAAAGTGAAATCAATAGAATAGTAAATTAGAAACAATTACTTGAACAGTTGTATGAAGGATGGGTTAGAGATGGGATTTCACCTGAAGTAGATGGTATAGTCAGGGTGCAACCCTATATTGTCTTCATCAAAAAACATTCTTTCTCTTATTCAAGGGAGGTTTTTGTTGAACTCCTTCTATAAATGAGATAACTCACCAACTTTTTGAACATAATAGCTTATTCCCATAGAATTTCATGTAATATTTCCTTATATCAGCATCTCTTTTTTTCTTAAAATGGCTTAATGTGATGTATTATTTGTGGGCTTGGAAAGCTCTTAGTTTAAGGACAAATTCCTCCTATAATTCTCAATATGAAAGGGAGAATACAATTTAGCATCAAGTTCATTTCTTTTTGATTTTGTTATCTTCAATAGCATTAAAATATTTATTCATAAGTTGAAGGTCTATTCATAAGTTAAACTATTATATGAGCATTGACATTAAAATAATTCCAAATATAGTTATCAATATTTTTCCTTTAAAATTATGCTTAAAATAAAATTAACTTCTTTACTAATAGCTCAGCACTTTTATTTTAAAAGCATTCCTTTTAGGTGTGATCAAGAAGTCTAAAGTATAAACTTCAAAATATTATAAAAATTTGCGTATATCATTGTTTCCACCAATATCTTATGAAAAATATAATATTAAATTCTCTTCTTTATTTTTCATCTACTTTCTACAGAAATTTCCTACAGGAAAAAAAATAATTAATGAAAATTACCATAATCAAACTTCTTCTTTCAGTGGTTTTTATTATGATGTATATTCTGTCAAAATTCATTAAATACAATTGCGTACTTTTTCAATTGTTTAAGTTATTATCATAAAATTATAAGTAATTTTCAATCAAAAAGCTCCAAGTTAAATTACTTTTTAATTATGAAATTATAAATATGTTGTAAAATAGTTTCAACAATCACATTTTGGACTATTTTTGTGTGTTTCATTTGCTGCAAATCTGATAGAATTTTTTTTAAGTAGGAAATTTAAACTAATGAGTACATTGGGAGAGGAATTATATTGTCTGACCTTAAAATAACATTAAACTTCAATTAATATTACGCTGAGAGTGAAGTAGTCTTACAGATATACATACTTAGAAGATTATTTTCTCTCCATTCCCAAAATCTAGCTAGCATGCAAAACATTTTATACATTCATATTTCTAATAGTATACTCTACAATTCACTCTAATAACTGAACTGAATCTTGATATAATGAAATAGGCTAATGTTGCAAATTTTGAAATCATATTTTCTGTTGGTAAACAAAAGCTTATTCACATTATATTTAAATTTGAAATCACTGCTTTCTTTTCTAATAAGCTGTTTAAGGGGTAGTTCAAACAAGTATTGAGATGTTCTCTAAATCTGAAAACAATGGGACATATTTTATGACAAAATCATGGCACAATGGATGGCGTACTTGGCTTAGAACCAGGAAGATGAGTCTGACTTCAAATCTTGCCTCAGACACTTACTGGTTATGTGATCTAGGCAAATCATTTAATCATCTTTGCATCAGTTTTCTCATCTATAAAATAAGCTGGAGAAAGAAATGACAAAAAACTCCACTATCTTTGTCATGAAAACCCCAAATGTGATCTCAAAAGAATTATACATGACTGAAAATGACTAAAGAACAACAAATACTTATAATAGACACATAATAAAAGTGTTAAATTTATCTATTATTTTGTGCAATAAATGGTTTGACTTCAAATTCTTTTCAGGTTACTCAAAGGAATGCAATTAATCTCATTTAATGTCCTTCAAAGTCTTCAGAAATGTATGTAAAAAGATGCTTATACAAACCTTTCTCTTATTTTCTTTGTATACCAAAATGTTCAAATTTTCAAAGATTTATAAGCTCATAATAAAAATAAAATTTATTAATTTTAACATATTTAATTAATGAAAAATTGCCATTTTAATGGTTAACAAATAATATATTTTTAAAACATAATTTGTTTAAAATTTGATTTTCCATTCAAACGTTATTAATTATTTATCTTTTATACTTTAAAACTTCATGATAGAAAGTAATGAAGCCTAAATTTGCACAGGTAGCTTTTATCTTATTAATTCTTTTGCTCTCCTTCAGAGTCCCCAAGGCCTTTTTTTTTTTTTTTTTTTTTTTTTTTAATATTATTGACCTCAAAAGAACTCCTGGAATGTTTAAGTTCAATTGATAGTCTAAAGAGTTAGCTTCAGGCTGTCTTAAGAAAGAGTGCAAGGAATTACACATAGGTTATAAGGCATAGTGGGCAAGTTAAATAATTAACTTTTAAAGAACTGGAGTTATTACTTAATCCATGATTACAATTTCACTAATTTGGTAGATTATAAAAAAAAAAAAAAAACTTTAAGATGACAAAGATATATAATAAATCCTGCAATTTATTAGGTCATTATTTTTCTCTTATGTCCCAAAGTATAATCTTGTGTAAATGAATGTTTTGTGTCCATGGAACTATATGAGATGGAGTTAATGCTTGCTTGTCACTGAAATAAAGTGTGTTACCATGATCATTTTCTTCTGTTCCTTCTTGATACATCTTCACCCATGATCTCATCTTAACCTTTAGATACAATGCTAATTATGTTTTCAGTTCTACATAGCTACCTTTTAAACTTCACTTTTTTTTCAATGGACCTGCGAATTCACTTCATGTACAAATTTATATTTATATTGGCAGGTTCTTTCCAATTTGTGATTCTAGAGAATTGTCTAGGACCTTTTAAGTTTAAATTACTTGCTGATACTCATGATACAAGTCTGTGTTAGAAGCAATATTGTAGGGGGTGGAGCAAAGATGGCAGAGAAGATACACTCAAATTTGTAAGGTCCCTTCTATCCTCAATACCAACTAGTTAACTCAGCCTCAAAAATAATACTGGACTGATACAAAACACAAGGATTAGAAGCACAACTTACCAGCTGAAGAGAGTCTGGAATTTCAACAGAAAAGGTTGGTTCTGAGGGGAGGAAAAAAGATCAGCACGGACAGGGTTAGGTGCTAGCACACTGTGTCAAACAGGCTGGGGAGAACTCTGGGATCAGAGAAGCCACTGAGATAGAGGAATCTGGCACAGGCTGATAGCTCTACTCTGCTTATAAAACAGCAGATCAGAAGAGAAATCAAGCTATTTTTAAATATAAAGCCAGATTCTAGAACCACCCCAATCCAGAAGTGACCTAACACCAATCTCAGCGCGGCTGTGCAGCCACCTTCTGCTGTCTGGGGCTTTTCCTTGCGGCAATTAAGAACCTGAACACTGGGGGATACAGCCTGGGGCAGCCTCTAATCCACATAGTGTGGGGCTCAGCCTGAGGCAGTGGAATTATAGCAGCAGCAGACCTCCCTAGTGTTTGACAAAGCCAAAGATACCAACATTTGGGATAAGAATTTATTATTTGAACAAAACTGTTGGGAAAACTAGAAATTAGTATAGCAGAAATTAGATATGGACCCACATTTAACACCATATACCAAGATAAGATCAAAATGGGTCCATGATTTAGGCATAAAGAATGAGATCATAAATAGATTAGAGGAACAGAGAATAGTTTATCTCTCAGACCTGTGGAGGAGGAAGGAATTTATGACCAGAGGAGAACTAGAGATCATTATTGATCACAAAATAGAAGATTTTGATTACATCAAATTAAAAACCTTTTGTACAAACAAAACTAATGAAAGCAAGATTAGAAGGGAAGTAACAAATTGGGAAACTATTTTTAAAGTTAAAGGTTCTGATAAAGGCCTCATTTCCAAAATATATAGCGAACTGACTGTAATTTATAAGAAATCAAACTATTCTCCAATTGATAAATGGTCAAAGGATATGAACATACAATTTTCAGATGATGAAATTGAAATTATATCCACTCATATCAAAGAGTGTTCCAACTCACTACTGATCAGAGAAATGCAAATTAAGACAACTCTGAGATACTCCTACACACCTTTCAGATTGACTAAGATGACAGGAAAAGATAATGATGAATGTTGGAGGGGATGTTGGAAAACTGGGACACTAATACATTGTTGGTGGAGTTGTGAAAGAATCCAGCCATTATGGAGAGCAATTTGGAACTATGCCCAAAAAGTTGTCAAACTGTGCATACCCTTTGATCCAGCAATGCTACTATTGGGCTTATATGCCAAAGAAATACTAATACTGTTGTAGATATTGTGCATATTGTTTAACTCCTCTGTTTGCTTCACTTTGAATCAATTCATATATTTTGCTTTTCTTTTCTTTATTAATAAGATTCATGGTTTCTTCCTACATTATAATTATTCCGTTACTTTATTTTGAAATAAGTTTTTGTCCATTCATCAATCTATTTCTTGATATATAGTATTTAAAATGAATCCAATGTTTTATATGTGAGCATTATATATATGAGTCAATCAATTGTTCAATCTATACATATTTATTAAGCATTTTATACTCTCCAGATAGAGAGCCAAAGTGTAATAATGGAAAGAGAATTTGTCTCACAGGGAAATTTGTATTGGAAATTTACCTTTGACAAATGACTGACTATGAGACTCTAGCTAAGTCATTTTGCCTCTGAATGCTCTAAGTAACTTCTGAAACTGAGTTACAGAGAAATTAATGAGCTCTATTCACTCCTGGATGGAATTTCTTCAAGTTGGATTTACCTATATTAAAAATAATAATAATAATAATAATAATAACAATAATAATAATAATAATAATACAGGTTCATTTACTACTATGTGCCCACCTCTCTCTTCTTCCTGAACCTATCTATTACTCTTTTCTCTATGAATGGAGTTTAGAAAATGAATGCTTGTTAATAAGAGTATGTGTTAGCTAAAGTAAGAAAAGAAGAAAAAAATGTATTTTATAATCTACTGTTAATAATGCCTAAGTTCACTGACATCAAGAAAGTTCTGTGAGGTCATTTAATTTTCAAGGCCAATGAAAATCAAAAAGTAATTAAAAAAGAAATCAGTGAACTCAAAACCATAGACCTTCTAGGAAAATACAATGGCAAACAACATCTATATTCTCTTGCCTCCAGAAGGATTTTCGGAGTGCAACAGATATAAAATATTGTATTGCATTATTTTAATTATCTGGTATTTCATTGGTGAAATAGCTATGTTCAACAATGGATAGAGCCTTGGAACCATAATCAAATAGACATGAATTCAAATCCAATTGTAAATACTTACCAGCTTTGTGAATTTTTTTCTATTAAAGGCAAATATTAATAACATTTACTCTCCAGGGTAGTTGTGAGGTAAAATGAGATACTCGTAAATAACATAGAAAATCTTAACTATAGAAATGATAGTCATCATTATCATCATCTTCATTATCAATCTAACTTTCTCTAACAATGCATATCACACACTCCTCTAAATGAATTGATATGGTCAAAACCAATTCATTATTTGCACTATTTTGGGACTTCTCTGACTTCAAAGCCATGTATAGAAGCTCAAATATGAGAAAATCCCATCATCCTGTAAGATTTCATCAGCCTTGGAATTATATCTCATCACTTTTCTCTATCTCTGATTAGGTAACTTCAAACATATATTTAAGGAGAGTGTTCAGCTCAGAAATCTGCTGGTTTCTTACTTTACTGCACTACTTTGAAAGTTTTCTGACTTTTTAACAATTCCCTGATTTTAGGTCACTTTTCTGTCTTTTGACACTGCTGGCTTTTTAGTTTCTTTTTGTGAACTCTGTTACCCTATTAGATTGTAAGCTTCTTGACCTCATAGACTACCTTTTTTTCTTCCTTCCTTCTTTCCTTCCTTCCTTCCCTCCTTCCCTTCTTCCTTCCTGCCCTCCTTTCCATCCTTCCTTCCTTCCTTCTTTCCTTCCTTCCTTCCTTCTCTCCTTCCTTTCCTCCTTCCCTCCTTTTTTCCCTCCTTCCCTCCTCGCTCCCTTCCTTCCCTCTCTCATTCCTTCCTTCCTTCCCTCCTTTCTTCCCTCCTTCCCTCCTCCCTCCCTTCCTTCCCTCTCTCATTCCTTCCTTCCTTTCTTCCTTCATTCCTTCCTTCCTTCTTCCTTTCTTCATTCCTTCACTCCTTCTTTCATTCCTTTTGTAACCCCAATACTTAGCCTAGTATCTGTCATATATCAGACATTTTTGCTGATTGAATACCAATTAATCAATCACTAAATAAACATTTATTAAGTAGGCTATTATATTCCAGGTTCTGTGGAAAGCATTGGGAATAAAGAAAAGGCAAAAGATGGTCCCAACTATCAAAAAACTCACAGTTTAATGGAATAAACCACTTACACTTATGTTCACCATCAATGTACAAACAAGATATATATATATATATATATATATATATATATATATATATATATATATATATATATATATATATATATGATAAACTAGAAATGGCAAATGCAAGACATTAGAATTAAGATAGATTAACAGAAGGTAGGATTTTAGTTGGGATTTGAATTAAGCTAAATAATCCAGGAGGTAAGGGATGAATGAGATTATTTAAAGCCAATGAGAATGTTCAAAGTTTGGATAGGGAGTATCTTCTGAGATGAATCTAGTTTCACTGGTTTGAGAAGAACATGAAATATAAGAAGGCAGGAAAATTGTGAGGTGGAAAAATTTGCAAGAAGTTTTAATGCCAAGTAGAAAATGTTATTCTTGATCTTACAAACAATAGGGAATTTCTGGGAATTTATAATTTGAGGGTAACACTATGAAATCTGTGCTTTAGTTGGAAAAAAGAATGGAGGATGGACTTGAGTGGAAAAGAATTGAAGTTGGCAGACCAAATAACAAGCTATTTCAAAATTCCAGGTGTGAATTGCTGAGTGGAGGATGGGAAAGGAGACAGTATTTGTAGCGATAAAAAAAGTTGATATACAAGTCTATGTAAAGTCTATGTAAAGATGGTATGAATATAAAATCCATAAACCATTGCAACATGTTTTTTACTAAAGTGGATGAGTGAGAAATTGAATGTCATACCTGAGTTGTTAACCTGGGTTATTGGGATCATGATGGCATTCTTAATGGTAACAATAACAGGGAGTTTTGGACAAATAGAGGATTTTAGAGCAAGAATCATAAGTTCAAGTTTAGGCATGCTGAATTTGAGCATTTACAGGACATTCTGTTTGAGATGTCTAAAAGGCAATTGAAGATAAGAGTCTCCAAGTTAAAAGAAAACTAAGGTCTGGCCAATAATAGCTAAGAATTATCATATGGAAAAGAAATTACACTTACAAAGGATAGTAACTGAGTCTAGTTATGTATTTATATTTCATCAAATAATTTCATTTGATCCTGATTCTCTTTGTCCAGAGAGTAGAATTTAGGACAGTTCCAGGCAAGGCCAATTTAAACATGCCCATCAGTCAGGTTTTTCTGTTTTTAACATTTCCATTCAAAACTTATTATGTATTTTCTGTAACCTCCTTCTTAAATCATCCTATATTTGTGTAGCATCACAATTCACCCAGTCTCTTTAGATCAAAATGTTATGTGTGAATCCTTTGACTTTTCCTTTACATTTAAAATTATGCAGCAAATTCTGTCAATTTTATTTTCAAGTGAATTTTCAAATCTATTTCTCCTTCTTAATGGATATATCAGCACATTAGTCTAAGTACCTATTTGTACCTAATTAGAGTACTAAATTAGGCTTCAAACATGTTTTATTTAAAAAAAACTATTTAGATTTTTCTTTTCTCTCTAAAATATCCTTTGTACCATTGTAAGAACGATTCTTGTTTGTTTTTTTTTTGTTTGTTTTTTGTTTTTGTTTTTGTTTTGTTTTTTGTTTTTAACTTTTCTATTTGTAGCTCATTTAGAAAACAATCTTCATGGTTGTCTGTCAGCTACTGAATAAAGTTAACACCTCCCCTTCAGTGCACATTGCAAGATTTTTCAAATCCAGCCTAAGACACTAGGTCTGTGGTCATATAGCTATATGATCAGGTCATAACCTACCTGCCTCAGTTTTTTTCAGTTGTGAAAAAGGGATCATAATAGAATCTAACTCACAGTATTATGTTGAAGTTCAAATTAAATAATATTTGTAAAGTACATAGCATAGTATCTTGCACATTATAGGTCCTTAATAATTTAATAAATCCTTTCTCAGGCATTTAAGCTCGCTCAAGTCTGAAGTCACTTTAACTTTTAAATATTACTTTATATCCTTTCTCAAACATCTTCAGAACTAATTTTCCATTCAAATATTTTCTATTCTCTAGTCTTCTAATGAATCCTGTTGAATTTTGCTACGATGCCATTTCCTATAGGTCTTTGTTTTCACCCCTCTTACTAGCTTTTCTATCGATCAATTGAATTTCATTTTGTGCTTTAATGTTCAACTCAGGGCTACCTCCTCTGAGTTGGTATGACATAACTTCCTAATGAAATATGCTCATGTTACTATTGCATAAAGGCACTTGCTGTGCAACTCATACAATTAAGAGAGCTTACTGAGACCCTAATCATTTAACAAATTTACCCTGGTTTATTCTGTCATTACATGCCATAAGATGGACTTAAATAAAGATATATCTGACTACAAGGCCTTTTTTCAATCTATTTTGTGATGTAAGTGACCATTGGATTGGATTTAAGAAAATTTTCTGGAAAAATAGGGATATCCTATGGTATCTGAAGGCAAGAGTAAACAGTAGGCAAAGTAGAAGACCTTGGATGAGATAAAAGAAAACTTAACCGGCAAACTTATAAGCCTCTCTTTCAAAGTAATTCATAAGTAGGGAACATATATCAATAAATCAAAAAGGTAAAGCTTTTCTAAATCAATCTAGATTGGAGAAATGCTATTTAAAAGAACTTTGAGATATTGCCTCACATGTATCATATTAGTTAATATGAAAGAAAAGGAAAATAATAAATGTTGTAAGGAATATAGGGAAATTGTGACACTGCACTATTGTGAAAGTTTGAAGTAAATCATTTTGGAGAAAATTTGTCATTATATTCAAAAAAAGTTATAAAATTATACATACTTGTTGTCTCAGCAATAGCACTATTAGGTTTATATTCCAAATAGATTTACCTATCTGGATCCCTCAGGATAAAAAAAAAAGTAAAAATAAAAATAAAAATAAAAAATACAATAATATTTTAAGTGGAGTAGATTTGGGAATTGAGATCATGAATTTAAAACCTTGAGAGGATAATGATTCTTGCCTAGTCTCCTTCCAGGAAAAGGGGTTGCTTCATTAGAGGAAGTTTCCTTTTGTAGGGTGTTGCCAAAGAAACTGGAGAACAACATCAAGAGTTTTCTGGAATTTCTTGCCCTCCAACATTATCACTGATCTAGTACCAGCCAGGGGAATGGAGTTGTGGACTGAGAGGGTCCACTTTGCTTTCAACTCAAAAGTAGCAATTAGTGAAGGACTACAATGTCTATATGGACAGAATGTCCATGCTGACTCTCAGACCTGAGCTACTTTCTGTAACCTAGACCTGAAGATCAAGGCCTATGGAATTTCTGAGCAGAATATTATGGAGGGGACTGCTCCAATCAGCTTGTCTTCCAGGGCTTCTGCTCTGCTTTGATTCCTGACCTCCTCACCTTTACAGAGATCACCAATAGCAACTATTGCCAGATGGTGTATCTCAATAAGCATAATATTTAGCCCAGTACTTGCTACTGTGTCCATGTTGGGTTGTGGCCCCCAGGGGGGGACCTTCAAGAAGTCATGGGAGGAGACATCCTCCTCAGTTACTTTCACAACCTCATCAGTACAACCACCTTACCCTCTCCTGGATATCCTGGTGAAGGACCATACCTTCCCAGACACTCTGCTTTTCAACAAGATCTCAGTGACCAGAGATTCAGCAAATGAGGCCTCTTTTATAGGCTATGCCATGTATGCATATGGGCAGAAAGTCACTGATATACCCTTCCCCACAACATGTTATGGTGGAATTTTCCTAGTTATAGCAAAAAACAAACAAACAACAAAACAACAAACTTTTCCAAGAGATTTCTCATTGTTATGAATCCCTGAACTCAGTGAAAGTACAGATCCCACTGGAATAGTTGAAATCCTCCAGCTCTTCCAGGTCACAGTAGTATTGTCCTTGAAGCAAAACTTTAGGGGTATGTCCCATTCCCAGATATCTTTAGCATTGAGACAATTTGTACCTGTCTCCCAATAGAAATCATGTTTGTCCACCTTAGGCATTAAGATTAGCAAGCTGTAGGAAAGTTAATATAATTGTAGCACATAGGTTCCCAGAAGACCCTTTAAAAGGGGATAACCAACCCTTACAGAAAGTGAGTTGCCAAATCCAAAAGACAACAATACTCCCTAAGAGCATAGAAGAGTTATTGTCCTGAGCCATCTCCCTTCTACAAAGAAAGAGCTCCATGTGCCCAAATATATGAAGGACATTAGGTTTGGGAAACCCAGACATCTTTCTGATGGCCAGATTGTGGTGAAGAAGATTGTTAGAAAAGCAATTCCAATATGGAATGAGTTTCAAGACTTGTTTTGTTATATTAGACAGTCCCAGGGAAGATGACTAAGATCCTGAAAATCAGCCCCTTGATACCTGTTCCAAGACCATGGTTAAGGCACCCAGACAGCTGTCCTCTGAAAACAACGGTAGCAAATGACCTTGTTCAAGTGTCCATAGCCCTTTGAGACTATTACATCTTCTTGATGTTCCCCAATCCAATCACTATTGAAGAAGAGTTCATCTTCTACTTGAGCCTGATCCTGAAGTTCTGTAAGATCAAGACCCAGATGAATTCTAACATGGAGAGTATTATGGTTGAATGGGCTACATCTCTGGGCACATAGTTTCAGAAGTACAAGTGGAGAATAGCCACATACTGAAGCAGCTGCTCTAGCAAGGTAATTTAACATCAGAGATACCTTAGGATGGCCTCCTGGAGTTCCCTACACAATTACATTGTCTCTAAAAGGGCTTGTCCTTGGGAAAAGATCCCTAGAAAGCTTAATGTTGGTACCCACAGAGCATGATGGTTGTCTTTGACTATCATCCAGGAGGAAGTCTGGTTTGAGCATAACCAAGATACTGACCCCAAGTGCTGGGGTGTGGTCACCATACTGGGCTCCATGAATGATAACAGCTTCTTCTGGAAGAACTAAATGGGCAGAGAGGCCCAAAACACAAACAGCCTATGGCTGAAGTTATAGAACATTTTTTCCCCCCTGAGGCTGGGATTAAGTGACTTGCCCAGGGTCAAACAGCTAGGAAGTGTTAAGTGTCTGAGACCAGATTTGAACTGGGGTCCTCCTGAATCTAGGGCTGGTGCTCTATCCACTGTGCCACCTAGTGGCCCCTGAAAGTATAGAAGCTTGACACATTTTTAAAAAAAGTTTTCCTAAAATAGAGACCAAAAAGTTATAATCACTTAAAGGCCTCTCTCTCTGAAAACAATGTTTAAAATCTGCTTTCAGGTAGTAAAAATAAACAAAGAACAATCAAAAAAGAAAAACTGTAATCATCCCAAAGGAAAAATACTCTCACTACCAAAACATCTGAGTTAATTCAACTCTAGTTTTCAGAAGATGTCCTTATTTTTTTTTCAATAAAATTGTAACTTAGCATAGATCCCTCCTTTTTGTCACACAGATATGCAAAGCCTCATTTCCTTATAGCCCAATGAAATTCCTGTGGGAGCTCTCCTAATCAACCTTACTATTGTTTCTTTACTTCTTTAATTAATTTCACTTTTTCTGTCAGTAATGAAGATTTAATTTTGACTCACTAACCAAGCCCCACATTATTGTATAATACTAAATTAGAAGTCTTATTGGTCCACACATGTACAGTAGTTTCTACTAGTCACTAAAGTGTTATTTCAGTCTTTTTCTATTGTTCTCTTCCATTCATTACCCCTTGTCCCTTTTCCCCCAACTCCCCAGCCTACATAATTTTCCAGGAATTTAGGTACCACTTTACCTACTGTTTAACTAAGCATGTTTTTTCCTTTTGGTTCAACATTCTCAAATCAGAGCAAACTCTCAAATAGCCAGAAAATTTAGGTTTAATGAACAAAAACATGCAGTCATTCACAAATCACATACAATAGGTGACATGAACCTATAGAGCATCCTCAGATGACACTTTTATTTTCATAGATACAAGATTGAACCCTATCCATTATCCATAGCTATTATAATGAAAATCTTATAATTCTCTGACACAGTGTCCATTTGTCTTGACTTTGAATATTTGGGCAGTTTCCCTTTTATATTTTGTCAAATCTCTTGTTTAAATTTTCTTTGAATTTAATGATTTATTAAGATATAATATGTAAATTTGATCTAAAACACTCTATTTCTTGCTGTTTTATAAAATACCATTTACATATCTTTTTCAAAAGATCATTTGATTTAAAGTGATTATTTAATTAGAAATAAAAGTCCAGCCCAGTTCTATATTTTTTCCCCTTTAATTTTCTATGAGGATCATGTGGTCCCATTGAATATTAGGTAGCAATTTATTGGATAAATGCTTGTTCAATGATTGAATTATTTTTAATATATTAGAAGTTTTTATTGGCTTTATAATTTTTTGTAAACTATTTTTGAAATTTTATTTTATGGGGCGGAGCCAAGATGGTGGAGAAGATGCATGCAACTTTGTGAGCTCCCTTCTTCCCTCACTACCAATTAGTTAAATCAGCCTCAAAAATAACACTGGACTGATAGAAACCACATGGTCTGGAAGCACGACTTACCAGCTGAAGTGAATCTGGAGTTTCAACAGAAAAGGTTGGTTCCCAGAGGAGGAAAAAAAAAAGGCCAGCACAGACAGGGTGAGGTGATAGCACACTGCACCAATCAGGCTGGGAAGAGCTCTGGGATCAGAGAAGCCACTGAGATAGAAGAATCTGGCACAGGCTGTTAGCTCTTCTCTGCTTATAAAACAGCAGTTCAGAAGAGAAATCAAGCCACTTTAAGATATAAAACAAGTTCCTAGAACCACCCCAATCCGGAAGTGACTCAGCAGATCTCAGCAGGGCAGTGCACCAGGCTTCTGCTACCTGGAGCTTCACCTGGGGGCAGTTAAGAGCTTAAAAAGCAGGGAAAGGGCCCAAGGCAACATCTAATTCACACAGTGCCTAGCTTGGCAGGAGGCTGTGGACCTTGGCTGCGGAAGTCCTAGAGAAGCGGAACCTTTGAAATAGGGACCGCGGTTTCTGGGCAGACACTTCCAGTTTGAGCACAATGGCTTTTCATGTCAGCTGCTGACATCCATATCCCAAGGATGCATAGGCTGGGCTTTGTGTCACCATTACTGTTCAGTATTAAACCTCAGGGAAGTCGCTAGGACACACAGTGCCCTCAAAGCGCAGCAGTACTAATCAACTCTGAGGCACTTCCAGAGAGGGGGATGGGAACTCTCTCCCAGAGCTCTCTCTTAGCTCAGGCACAGGAGCAGCTGCATCCATCCAGTCTGGGAGGAATCTGGTAAAGAAATAAATAAATAAACTTCTTATCCCAGGGACAGACCCCAAAAGATTTTCAATCATGAGTAAAAAGCCAAGAAGAACTATTGATTCTTTCTACACAGAGAAAGAGCGGGTATCCAAACCCGAGGAAATTAATAGCAGAGAGTCAGCAGATAACAGCCTAAAGGGGAATGATACCTGCCCCCCATCACATAACTCTCTCCTAGAAGAGACTATTAAAAAATTAAGAGAGTTTGAAGAAAAATGGGGAAGGGAAAGAGAAGCTATCATAGAGAATACCAACGTTCTGAAATTTGAGTTGGAAAAAATAAAGAATTCACAGGAGAATCAGGGAAACAAAATTTGTGAATTAGAAAAGGTTAAAAAATCACAGTAAAGTAGGATTTCTGAATTGAAAAAAGAAAATTCTCTAAAAAAATTAGGGAAATGGAAAAAAATTCAATAGAGCAAAATAATTCATTTAAAAACTCAATTGGGCATATACAAAAAGAACTAAAAACTGTGAATGAAGAAAATAACTACTTAAAAATCAGGACGGAACAAATAGAAATGAATGATTCATTGAGAACCCAAGAATCAGTCAAAAAAAAAATAATGAAAAGCTGGAGAATATCATCAAATACTTACTGGGAAAATCTGTAGACCTGGAAAATAGATCTAGGAGAGATAATCTGAGGATCATTGGACTTCCCAAAAACTATGACCAAAAAAAGAGCCTAGATTCTATTTTACAGGAAATCACAAAAGAGAACTGTCCAGAGATAATAGAAATAGAAGGGAAAATAGGTGTCAAAAGAATACATAGAACTCCTTCTGAAAAAGACCCTAAAAAAAGAACACAAAAGAATATTGTGGCTAAGCTGCAAAATTAATACACAAAGGAGAAAATCTTGCAAGCAGATAGAAAAAAAAATTTTAAATACCAAGGTGCCACAATAAGGGTCACTCAAAATCTGGCTGCCTCCACATTAAAAGATCGAAGGGCCTGGAACCTGATATTCTGAAAGGCAAAAGATCAAGGACTGCAACCAAGAATAAACTACCCAGCTAAGTGTGGCATTTTCTTCCATGGAAGAAGATGGTCATTCAATGAAACAGAGGAATTCCATTTGTTTCTAAGAAAAAAGCCAGACTTAAACAAAAAAATGTGATCTACATCTACAAGACTGAAGAGAAACAGAAAAAGGTAAACAGAACTCTTGAGAACTGTATCTCTGTTGTAGATATATAGAAAGTCCGCATGGATAATTTGATTTTATTCATATAAAAAAGGGGGAAGAAGTAAAGGGAAGGGGATAGTATCAGAAAAAGGGGAAGGATGATAAAAAGAGGGAAACTTCATCCCAGGAAGAGGCATACAAAATATACCATATCTGAGGGAATTTAGAGAGGGGGAGAAATATTGTGTGAATCTTGCTCTCATCAGAAGAAGCTCAAAGAGTAAATAATTGACATATTTGTTTTTCAGAGAATTCTCTCTCATGTCATTAAAAGGGGGGAGAGGAAAAGGGAAAAGGAAAAGGGGAATAAGGGAAGGGACTTGGAAGGAGGCGGGAGGGAAACTAAAATAGGGAGGGCTGTGTGTCACAAGTGGGGTCTATAAATTAAATATTGGGGAAGAGTTTCAGGGGGGACAAGGGAAAAACCATAATCTGGGGATAATATGATGGCAGGAAATACAGAATGAGTAACTTTAACTGTAAATATGAATGGGATGAACTCGCCCATCAAAAAGAGACAGATAACAGACTGGATCAAAAGTCAGAACCCTACAATATGTTGTTTACAGGAAACACACTTAAAGCAGGGAGATACATACAGAGTAAAGGTAAAAGGTTGCAGGAGAATCTATTGTGCTTCAGGTAAAGCCAAAAAAGCAGGGGTAGCCATCCTTATCTCAGATCAAGCAAAAGCAGAAGTTGATCTAATTAAAAGAGATTAGGAAGGAAACTATATCCTGCTAAAAGGTAGCATAAACAATGAAGCCATATCAATACTAAACATATATGCACCAAGTGGTATAGCATATAACTTTCTAAAGGAAAAGGTAAGAGAGTTGCAAGGAGAAATAGACAGTAAAACTATAATAGTGGGAGATCTCAACCTTGCACTCTCAGATTTAGACAAATCAAACCACAAAACAAATAAGAAAGAAATTAAAAAAGTAAATAGAACATTAGAAAAACTAGGTATGATAGACCTTTGGAGAAAACTGAATGGCGATAGGAATATACTTTCTTCTCAGCAGTTCATGGATCCTATAAAAAAAAAATTGACCATATATTAGGACAAAAAGATCTCAAAATTAAATGTAGGAAGGCAGAAATAATAAATGCCTTCTTCTCAGATCACAATGCAATAAAAGCTACATGCAGTAAGAAGTTAGGGGTAAATAGACCAAAAAGTAATTGGAAAATGAATAATGTCATTTTAAAGAATGACTTGTTGAAAGAGGAAATTATAGAAACAATTAATGATTTCACCCAAGATAATGACAATGATGAGACATCATGACAAAATCTGTGGGATTCAGCTAAAGCGGTAATAAGAGGAAATTTTATATCTTTAGAGTTTTATTTGAACAAAATAGAGAAAGAGAAGCTTAAGGAATTAGGCCTACAACTTAAAAAGCTAGAGAAAGACCAAATTAAAATGCCCCAACAAAAATCAAACTTGAAATACAAATATTAAAAGGAGAAATCAATAATATTGAAAGTAAAAAAAAAATAAAAAAACAACTATTGCATTAATAAATAAAACCAAGAGTTGGTTTTATGAAAAAGCCAATAAATAAACATTTGGTAAATATGATCAGAAAAAGGAAAGAGAAAAATCAAATTGTTAGTCTTACAAAGGAAAAGAGGAATCTTTCTACCAATGAAGAGGAAATTAGAGAAATAATAAGGATTTACTTTGCCCAACTTCATGCCAATACATTTGAAAACTTAAGTGAAATGGATGACTTTCTCCAAAAATATAGGCTTCCTAGATTAACAGAGGAGGAGATAACTTGCTTAAATAGTCCCATTTCAGAAAAAGAAATAGAACAAGCTATTAATCAACAAACCAGGAAAAAAATGCCAGGGCCAGATGGATTTACATGTGAATTCTACCAAACATTTAAAGAACAATTAGCCTCAATGTTATATAAATTATTTGAAAAAATAGGGTATGAAGGAGTCCTACCAAACTCCTTTTATGACACAGACATGGTACTGATACCTAAACCAGGTAGATTGAAAACTGAGAAAGAAAATTATAGACCAATTTCCTTAATGAATATTGATGCTAAAATCTTAAATAAGATATTAGCAAAAAGATTTCAGAAAATCATCTCCAAGATAATACACTATGATCAAGTAGGATTTATACCAGGAATGCAGGGCTGGTTTAATATTAGGAAAACTATTAATATAATTGACCCTATTAATAATCAAATCAATAAAAACCATATGATCATCTCAATAGATGCAGAAAAAGCATTTGATAAAATTCAACATCCATTCCTACTAAAAACGCTTGAGAGTATAGGAATAGATGGATTATTCCTTAGAATAATCAGGAGCATATAGTTAAGACAATCAGTAAGCATAATATGTAATGGAGATAAACTGGAACCTTTCCCTGTAAGATCAGGAGTGTAACAAGTTTGCCCAATATCACCATTACTATTCAATATAGTACTAGAAACGCTAGCCTCAGCAATAAGAGCCAAGAAAGAGATTCAAGGAATTAGAGTATGAAATGAGGAAATCAAATTATCACTCTGCAGATGACATGATGGTATACTTAGAAAACCCCAAAGACTCTGCTAAAAAGCTATCAGCAATAATTCAGAATTTTAGCAAAGTTGCAGGATACAAAATAAATCCACATAAATCCTCAGCATTTTTATATATCACCAACAAAATGCAACACCAAGAAATACAAAGAGAAATTCCATTTCAAACAAATGCTGCGAGTATAAAATATTTGGAATTCCATCTACCAAAGAATAGTCAGGAATTATATGAGAAAAATTACAAAACACTTGCCACAAAAATAGTCAGATTTAAATAATTGGAAAGACATTCAGTGTTCTTGGATAGGCCGAGCGAATATAATATAGATGACAATGCTCCCCAAACTAATCTATTTATTTTGTGCTATCCCAATCAGACTCCCAAGAATCTATTTTAATGACCTAGAAAAAATAACAACAAAATTCATATGGAAGAATAAAAGGTCGAGAATTGCAAGGGAACTAATGAAAAAAAAGTCAGATGAAAGTGGTGTAGGTGTACCTGATCTAAAGCTATATTATAAAGCAGCCGTCACCAAAACCATTTGGTATTAGCTAAGGAATAGACCAGTAGATCAGTGGAACAGATTACATACAAAGGACAAAAAAGTGTACATCTAATAGCAATCTAGTTTTTGACAAACCCAAAGATACCAACATTAGGGATAAAAATTCATTATTTGAAAAAAAACATTGTTGGGAAAACTGGAAATTAGTATGGCAGGAATTAGATATGGATCCACACTTAACACCATATACCAAGATAAGATCCAAATGGGTCCATGATTTAGGCATAAAGAATGAGATCATAAATAGATTAGAGGAACAGAGAGTAGTCTAAGTCTAAGACCTGTGGAGGAGGAAGGAATTTATTACCAGAGGAGAACTAGAGATCATTATTGATCACAAAATAGAAGATTTTGATTACATTAAATTAAAAACCTTTTGTACAAACAATACTAATGCAAACAAGATTAGAAGGGAAGTAACAAATTGGGAAACTATTTTTAAAGTTAAAGGTTCTGACAAAGGTCTCATTTCCAAAATATATAGAGAACTGACCCTAATTTATAAGAAATCAAACCATTCTCCAATTGATAAATGGTCAAAGGATATGAACAGACAATTCTCCGATGATGAAATTGAAACTGTATCCACGCATATAAAAGAGTGTTCCAAATCACTACTGATCAGAGAAATGCACATTAAGACAACTCTGAGATACCACTACACACCTGTCAGATTGGCTAAGATGACAGGAACAAATAATGATGAATGTTGGAGGGGATGTGGGAAAACTGGGACACTAATACATTGTTGGTGGAGTTGTGAAAGAATCCAACCATTCTGGAGAGCAATTTGGAACTATGCCCCAAAAGTTATCAAACTGTGTATACCCTTTGATCCAGCATTGCTGCTATTGGCCTTATATCCTAAAGTAATACTTAGGAAAAATTGAGAAAGAGAAGATTAACGAATTGGGCTTACACCTTAAAAGGCTAGAAAAAGACCAAATTATAAACCCCCAACCCAAAATTAAACTCGAAATACAAAAATTAAAAGGAGAAATCAATAAAATCGAAAGTAAAAAAACTATTGAATTAATAAATAAAACCAAGAGTTGGTTTTATGAAAAAGCCAATAAAATAGATAAACCTTTGGTAAATTTGATCAAAAAAAAGAAAGAGGAAAATCAAATTGATAGTCTTACAAATGAAAAGGGGGATCTTTCCACCAATGAAGAGGAAATTAGAGAAATAATAAGGAGTTACTTTGCCCAACTTTATGCCAATAAATTTGATAACTTAAGTGAAATGGATGACTTTCTCCAAAAATATAGGCTCCCTAGATTAACAGAGTAGGAGATAAATTGCTTAAATAGTCCCATTTCAGAAAAAGAAATAGAACAAGCTATTAATCAACTCCCCAGGAAAAAATCCCCAGGGCCAGATGGATTCACATGTGAATTCTACCAAACATTTAAAGAACAATTAGCCCCAATGTTATATAAATTATTTGAAAAAATAGGGGATGAAGGAGTCCTACCAAACTCCTTTTATGACACAGACATGGTACTGATACCTAAACCTGGTAGATCGAAAACTGAGAAAGAAAATTATAGACCAATCTCCTTAATGAATATTGATGCTAAAATCTTAAATAAGATATTAGCAAAAAGACTTCAGAAAATCATCTCCAAGATAATACACTATGATCAAGTAGGATTTATTCCAGGAATGCAGGGCTGGTTTAATATTAGGAAAACTATTAATATAATTGACCATATTAATAATCAAATTAATAAGAACCATATGATCATCTCAATAGATGCAGAAAAAGCATTTGACAAAATCCAACATCCATTCCTACTAAAAACTCTTGAGAGTATAGGAATAAATGGATTATTCCTTAGAATAATCAGGAGTATATATTTAAGACCGTCAGTAAGCATAATATGCAATAGAAATAAACTACAACCTTTCCCAGTAAGATCAGGAGTGAAACAAGGTTGCCCACTATCACCATTACTATTCAATATAGTACTAAAAACGCTAGCCTCGGCAATAAGAGCCGAGAAAGAGATTCAAGGAATTAGAGTAGGAAATGAGGAAATTAAACTATCACTTTTTGCAGATGACATGATGGTATACTTAGAGAACCCCAAAGACTCTGCTAAAAAGCTACTAGAAATAATTCAAAATTTCAGCAAAGTGGCAGGATACAAAATAAATCCACATAAATCCTCGGCATTTTTATATATCACTAACAAAATGCAACAGCAAGAGATACAAAGAGAAATTCCATTCCAAACAAATGTTGAGAGTATAAAATATTTGGGAATCCATCTACCAAAGAAAAGTCAGGAATTATATGAGAAAAATTACAAAACACTTGCCACAAAAATAAAATCAGATTTAAATAATTGGAAAGACATTCAGTGCTCTTGGATAGGCCGAGCGAATATAATAAAGATGACAATACTCCCCAAACTAATCTATTTATTTAGTGCTATACCAATCAGACTCCCAAGAAACTATTTTAATGACCTAGAAAAAATAACAACAAAATTCATATGGAAGAATAAAAGGTCAAGAATTGCAAGGGAACTAATGAAATAAAACTCAGAGGAAGGTGGTCTAAGTGTACCTGATCTAAAGCTATATTATATAGCAGCAGTCACCAAAACCATTTGGTATTGGCTACGAAATAGACCGGTAGATCAGTGGAACAGATTAGATACAAAGGACAAAAAAGGGTACATCTATAGCAATCTAATCTTTGACAAACCCAAAGATTCCAACATTAGGGATAAAAATTCATTATTCGGAAAAAACTGTTGGGAAAACTGGAAATTAGTATGGCAGAAATTAGATAGGGATCCACACTTAACACCATATACCAAGATAAGATCAAAATGGGTCCATGATTTAGGCATAAAGAGGGAGATAATAAATAGATTAGAGGAACAGAGGATAATCTACCTCTCAGACTTGTGGAGGAGGAAGGAATTTATGACCAGAGGAGAACTAGAGATCATTATTGATCACAAAATAGAAGATTTTGATTACATCAAACTAAAAAGTTTCTGTACAAATAATACTAATGCAAACAAGATTAGAAGGGAAGTAACAAATTGGGAAAATATTTTTAAAAGCAAAGGTTCTGACAAAGGTCTCATTTCCAAAATATATAGAGAACTGACCCTAATTTATAAGAAACCAAACCATTCTCCAATTGATAAATGGTCAAAGGATATGAACAGACAATTCTCAGAGGAAGAAATTGAAACTATATCCACTCACATGAAAGAGTGTTCCAAATCACTACTGATCAGAGAAATGCAAATTAAGACCACTCTGAGATACCACTACACACCTGTCAGATTGGCTAAGATGACAGGAACAAATAATGACAAATGTTGGAGGGGATGTGGGGAAATTGGGACACTAATACATTGCTGGTGGAGTTGTGAAAGAATCCAGCCATTCTGGAGAGCAATCTGGAATTATGCCCAAAAAGTTATCAAACTGTGCATACCCTTTGACCCAGCAGCGCTACTACTGGGATTATATCCCAAAGAAATACTAAAGAGCGGAAAGAGACATATATGTGCCAAAATGTTTGTGGCAGCTCTTTTTGTTGTAGCTAGAAACTGGAAGATGAATGGATGTCCATCAGTTGGAGAATGGTTGGGTAAATTGTGGTATATGAAGGTTATGGAATATTATTGCTCGGTAAGAAATGACCAGCAGGAGGAATATAGAGAGGCCTGGAGAGACTTAAATCAACTGATGCTGAGTGAAATGAGCAGAACCAGAAGATCACTGTACACTTCAACAACAATACTGTATGGGGATGTATTCTGATGGAAGTGGAAATCTTCAACATAAAGAAGATCCAACTCACTTCCAGTTGATCAATGATGGACAGGGGTAGCTGCACCCAGAGAAGAAACACTGGGACGGGAATGAAAATTGTTAGCACTAATATCTGTCTGCCCAGGTTGCATGTACCTTCGGATTCTAATGTTTATTGTGCAACAAGAAAATGATATTCGCACACATGTATTGTACCTAGACTATATTGTAACACATGTAAAATGTATGGTATTGCCTGTCGTCGGGGGGAGGGAATAGAGGGAGGGGGGGTAATTTGGAAAAATGAATACAAGGGATAATATTATAAAATATATATATATATATATATATATATATATATATATATATATATATATAAAATAAAAAAAAAAAAAAAAAAAAAGAAATACTTAGGAGGGGAAAGGGACCTGAATGTGCCAAAATGTTTGTGGCAGCTCTTTTCATAGTGGCCAGAAACTGGAAGATGAATGGATGTCCATCAATTGCAGAATGGTTGGGTAAATTATGGCATTTGATGGTTATCGAACATTACTGCTCTATAAGAAATGACCAGCGGGAGGAATACAGAGAGGCTTGGAGTGACTTACATCAACTGATGCTGAGTGAAATGAATAGAACCAGAAGAACTTCAATGCTGTATGAAGATGTATTTTGGTGGAAGTGGATATCTTCAACTTCAAGTGGATAGATCCAACTCACTTCCAGTTGATCAATGATGGACAGAAACAACTACACCCAGAGAAGGAACACTGAGAAGTGAATGTAAATTGTTGGCACTACTATCTATCTACCCAGGTTACTTATACCTTCGTTATCTAATACGTAATATATATATATTATCTAGGTTATATTGTAAGACATGTAAAATATATGGGATTGCCTGTCATCAAAGGGAGGAGTAGAGGGAGGGAGGTGATAATTTGGAAAAATGAATACAAGAGATAATGTTATAAAAATTACTCATGCATATATGTCAAAAAAATTATAAATAAAATTTAAAAAAAAGAAATTTTATTTTATTCCATTAAAAAATATCTAGCCAATTAACTCTCAGTTTTGACTGCTTTTTTCACTAAAGCAGGACTACCCTTTTTTGATGACCACTTTTACTTTACCTGTGAGTGACTTGTGATATTTGGTCTTTGAAATACATTTAAAGATAAAAGTAATATTTTAAAATATGCTCCAAAGTGAAATACATCAATGAAAAAGACAGGTAGAAGCTTGATAGGTACAAAGGAAGAGCCAACTGTAGGTGTAAGGAAAAAAAAATGTTGAGTTTATTAAATGGATCTTGGAATTCTATCTGCTTGTTTTTGCTTCCATCTCTGCAGAAGATAGTTTCTATGATAAGAATGACAGAATACTTATGTCCATACTTATATAACATGTTAATTATTATAAAGTGACAAGTATTCCAGAAACTAATTGACTGAATTGTTGTTGTTTTGTTGTTGTTGTTGTTGTTGTGTGTGTGTTTAATGCTGAAAAGCTTCTTGATCTCTTATATCAGTGAGTCTTTTCATAAAATATTTTTTAAAAGGAATGAGCTGCCAGACATGAATCTTTCCCTTTTCATTTTAATTTTAACTTTCCTTCATGAATATTTCATGTCTTAGTACATTTTCAAAAATACTCCCCTTTTCTTTTTCCCTGTATATATTACATAGTACGTGAACTTTCCTTTTGATTTTCCATTCTTCCTTGACTAAGTGATTTGCTATGCATAGAGAATAACCAGGAAGTATACCTTTCTTCTCACTATAGAGAATTAGATGCATATGTCACATTGTGTGTTAGCTGAAATATGGAGTCAGTAAATAACCAGTAAGAGTACTTAATTGCTTAAAACATTGTAATTGTAGCACTGAGCCCCTCATAATTCTAGATAATATGTTTCTGATTACATGCTGCCTCCTAGCTCCATAACATTAGGATGAGTGTTCATTTAAGCTTCTGTCTGTACTTACGATCATATGTCATCTTTTGTAAGTGGGTCATAAAACAGCAGGATTAGACTAGTGTTAAATAATAAAAAATATGATGCATGAATGTAGAGGTAAATTCAGAGTTTGTAAGCTATGCTTATTTAAAACTGTTTCACTTGCATTTGAGACAAAATGTGTTTTTAATAAATAGAATAAGTCTGATGACCATTTGGAATCAGTCATTTATCTTCAGAATATAGTAGTTGCTCTTGTTATTCAGATTTCTATTTTTGCCTACTTTTGAGTTTTCAGATAGACATTGGAGCAAAAAAATTAATACAAATCAGTCTACACTCAATGAAGTAGGGGTAATCAAGAAGATTTTGTATTAAAAAAGAAAAACAACAAAATTATTTAGGAATTAGATGACAGGTATTTATATCTTACCCTCAGAGATTCTCTGGATTAAAGCAACAAATGGAGACGTTACAGCTGTATAGTCTTAGTAGAGGAGTTGGTAGGAATTTAGAGTCTTGTTTTGATAGTAATACCATCATAGTTATTGAAGGTTATGATGGAAGGGAAAATATAGATTTTCCATGTACAGTGACACTTTATTGGCCTCTGAAACTAGTTATACCATTGCTAAGACACCCCAGGCAGATATCTGGACCTTATCCATTCATCTCTCCCTGAGGTGTTATGTCACTTATGCACCAATTATTTGATGGTAGTTTTTAGTGTAGTAAAATGTACTAGGGAAACAGGTTTTTGTTGCATTTTGTTTTAATCTGTGTTAAAATATCAAAGTAAAATGTTAAAGACCACTAAAAAAAAAAAACACTTTGGAAAAATATTGTTTCAATATCCGGAATTATCTGTAATGTTTTGCAAAATAAGTACAAGGGTCTGAACTATTAAAAACTAGAGTTTAGACAATTGAGATAGTATAGAAACTGGAAAATCATTTTCGTTTTCTCAAGCCTCTGTTGGTTCCTTTTTTTCTATCATACATATGTACATGTATATATATATATATATATATATATATATATATATATATATATATATATATATATACATATATATATATATATATATATATATATATATACACACACACACACACACATACATATATAAATGAATGAATCAAACTTGTAAAATTGATTCATCAATCTCACCTTTTCTTCCTTTAAATATTCTCTCCCTCTTTTCCTCCCTTACTCTCCCTCCCTCTTTTTCTTCTCTCTTCCCCTCCCCATATCTTCAATGATAGAAACTGAATCTCAGAGCTCTGAAATTTTCAAGATATATCTGGGGAAATATTTTCATTTTGGCAAGCAAAAAATAAATTTGTACCTAAGTAAAAAGACATTTTCATCATATAAAATTCTTATTGATTAATGTTTCTCTTGAAAAATATACATTAGTTCTCTTATAATAACAAGACAATAATTAATGGTCATTAGATAAATATAATCTTATTTTGGAGTTTAAATCCAAATATTCTTGGGTTGTAAAAAAGTAATGCTTGAGAGATAAAAATAAACTATATATCTTTGTATGTTAAACTAAAAACAAGAAGATAAGTCTTTTGGTCTTATATTGTAGCATTTCATTATTCTCCCACTCTGGAAGTGATTTTTGGTGTTTAGAACAGATATTTTTAAATACTCTTTTAAAAAACTACCAGTCATGTGATATGAAAGTCCATTGCTATTCTTGAATTTTATAAGGTATTTATTTGATCTCTTAAGAAACACCACATTAATCTACTGAAGTAAAAAAAAAATATATAGACTGACATATATAGAAAACTATAAAAAAATTTAAAACGAACTTCTGGCCAAGATGGCGGCTTGGAGGCAGACAGCTATTTGAGCTCCTCGTTTTCTCTCAGAACTTACTTCATGACAAGCCTCTGACTTAATGCTTGACCCAGAAAGAAATCCACAAATAATCACCAAGAGAAGACATCCTTGAAAGTCGCCAGAAAAGGTCTGTGTTTGCTCGGGGGAGGGTCAATCAGACTGGACACAGACTGAGGGCAGGTAGCCAGAGCAAGACAGGCAGCTCACACAGCTAAGAACAGAGGGGGAGGGGTGTGATCTCTGCCGTTTCTGTGAAAGGGCTTTTGCCCCAGTGTGGATGCTCTGTCTTGGCAGCAAGCTAGGATCAGTGAAGAGGGTGTAAACACCGGAGGTGAAGATTAAAACCCCAGAAAGCCAGCATCTCTCAGAACCCAGCCACCCCCAACCCCCACCTGGACTGACTCAGCACATTCTCAGAGCCTCAGAAAGCAGACTCAGTACAGTCATTGCTGTTCTGTTAGTGGCTCTCTGCTGCCCTACCCCCAGTCTGTAGAGGAAGCCCATTAATACCATCCAGCCCCATTCCCCGCAAAAGAGACCAATTGTTTCTCTTGTCAGTTTGTTTTCTTTGATTCCAACTCTGACAAAATGAACAAAAAATTCAAAAGGGCTCTAACCATTGACAGCTTCTGCGTGGAGAGGGGGCAGACTTCAAATGCTGAGGAGACTAGGAACAGACTGTCCCCAGATGTATCCCCTGGGAGGGATATAAGCTGCTCCTCAATACAAAAGACCCTCATAGAGGAAATCAAAAAGGCTCTCACAAGAGAGCTGGAAGAGAAATGGGAAAAGGAAAGGGAAGCTTGGCAAGAGAGCCTGGAGAAGTCATCCCATACATTCAAAGACAGAGTGGATAAAGAAATCAAATCATTGAGAAACAAGATTAGTGAGCTGGAAAAGGTAAACAATTCCAAGGAAAACAGGATTAGTGAGCTGGAAAAGGTAAACAACTCCAAAGAAAACAGGATTAGTGAGCTAGAAAAAGAAATCAGCTCTCTAAAAAATAAAATGGATAAAATGGAAAAAAATTCCATAGAAGATAAAAACTCAATTGGACAATTACAAAGAGATATAAAAAAAGTGAGTGAAGAAAATACATCATTGAAAATTAGACTGGAACAAGTAGAAATGAATGACTCAAGGAGAAACCAAGAGGTAGTCAAGCAAAACCAGAGAAATGAAACAATTGAAAAGAATATCAAATACCTTACCAGAAAGACAACAGACCTGGAAAACAGATCCAGGAGAGACAATTTGAGAATAATCGGACTCCCTGAAAAATGGGAGGAAAAAAAGATCTTGGACACCATTTTCGAGGAAATTATCAAAGAGAACTGCCCAGACATTCTGGAAACAGAGGGTAAAATAGACATTGAAAAAATTCATCGATCACCTACTGAAAGGGACCCTAAAGTCAAAATGCCAAGAAATATAGGGGCCAAGTTCAAGAACCATCAGACAAAGGAAAAGATATTGGAAGCTGCTAGAAAAAAGCAATTCAGATATGGAGGATTCACAATAAGGATAACCCAGGATCTAGCAGCGTCCACATTAAAAGAATGCAGGGCCTGGAACATGATATTCCGAAAGGCTAAGGAACTTGGTATGCAGCCAAGAATAACTTACCCAGAAAGAATGAGCATCGTTTTCCAGGGAAGAAGATGAACATTTAACAAAATAAATGAATTTGATCTATTTTTGATGAAAAAACCAGACCTACATAAAAGGTTTGATCTTCAAATACAGAACTCAAGAGATTTCTAAAAAGGTAAAAAGAAATTTTGATAACTATACTTCTGTCAAAAAAATATGTAAAGAACATATGTACAATTTGTCTTAGAAACTAGAGGTGGAAAGGAGATTATATCATAAATAAGTGTAAAGTGGTGGTACTACATTTCAGGAAGAGGCAAATGTAACCTATTATATCTGAGAGAAAGAAAGGATGGAGATGAACATAGTGTGTATCAATAGACATATTCGATTTATGGTGAAACTTCTTCCACTTCATTGAAAAGTGACAGGGAAGGAGTAAGCTAAGGGGAAGGGAATACAGTAATTTTGAGGAAAAGGGGTAAAATAAGGGGAGGATCTTTAAGGTGGGGGAGGGATCCTAAAAAGGGAGGGTTGTGAAAAGCAAGTGGTGTTCACAAGTTTAATACTGGATAGGAGGGTAAAAGGGAAGGAAAGGGGAAAAGCATAAGCAGGGGTTAATAGGATGGCAAGCAATATAGAATTAGTCCTTCTAACCATAAATGTGAATGGGGCAAACTGCCTCATAAAGAGGAAGCAGTTAGCAGACTAGATTAAAAGTCAGAATCCTACTATATGTTGTTTACAGGAAACACACCTGAAACAGGGTGAGACATTCAAACTAAAAGTAAAAGGGTGGAGCAGAATCTATTATGCCTCAGGCAAAACCAAAAAAGCAGGAGTAGCCATCCTCATCTCAGATCAAGCAAAAACAAAAATTGATCTAATTAAAAGAGATAAGGAAGGGCATTATATCCTGCTAAAGGGCAGCATTGATAATGAAGCAGTATCAATATTAAACATATGTGCACCAAGTGGTGCAGCATCTAAATTCGTAAAAGAGAAATTAAGAGAGCTGCAAGAGGAAATAGATAGCAAAACTATAATAGTGGGAGATCTCAACCTTGCACTCTCAGAATTAGATAAATCACACCACAAAATAAATAAGAAAGAAGTCAAAGAGGTAAATAGAATACTAGAAAAGTTTGATATGATAGATCTTTGGCGAAAGCTAAATGGAGGCAGAAAGGAATATACTTTCTTCTCAGCAGTTCATGGAACCCATACAAAAATTGATCATATACTAGGGCATAAAAACCTCAAAATCAAATGCAGTAAGGCAGAAATAGTAAATGCATCCTTTTCAGACGACAATGCAATCAAAATTACATTCAATAAAAAGCCAGGGGAAAATAGACCAAAAAATAATTGGAAACTAAATGATCTTATACTACAGAATGATTGGGTAAAACAGCAAATCATAGACATAATTAATAACTTCACCCAAGAAAATGACAATAATGAGACACCATACCAAAATGTGTGGGATACAGCCAAAACAGTAATAAGGGGAAGTTTTATATCTCTACAGGCCTACTTGCATAAAATAGAGACAGAGAGGGCCAACGAATTGGGCTTACAACTAAAATTGCTAGAAAAGGAACAAATTAAAAACCCCCAGACAAACACAAACCTTGAAATTCAAAAAATAAAAGGTGAGATTAATAAAATTGAAAGTAAAAAAACTATTGAATTGATTAATAAAACTAAGAGTTGGTTTTATGAAAAAACCAACAAAATAGACAAACACTTAGTAAACCTGATTAAAACAAGGAAAGAGAAAAAGCAAATTGATAGTCTTGAAAATGAAAAGGCTGAACTCACCACTAATGAAGAGGAAATTAGAACAATCATTAGGAGCTACTTTGCTCAACTTTATGTCGATAAATTTGATAACTTAAATTAAATGGAAGAATACTTTCAAAAATATAGCTTGCCCAGATTAACAGAGGAAGAAGTAAGTAGTCTAAATAGTCCCATCTCAGAAAAAGAAATAGCCCAAGCTATTAAGCAACTTCCTAAGAAAAAGTCCCCAGGACCAGATGGATTTACAGGTGAATTCTACCAAACTTTTAAAGAACAACTAACTCCAATGCTATGTAAACTATTTGAAAAAATAGGGATTGAAGGAGTCCTACCAAATTCCTTCTATGACACAGACATGGTACTGATACCTCAACCAGGTAGATCGAAAACTGAGAAAGAAAACTATAGACCAATTTCCTTAATGAATATTGATGCTAAAATCTTAAATAAGACATTAGCAAATAGACTTCAGAAAATCATCCCCAGCATAATACACTATGACCAAGTGGGATTTATACCAAGAATGCAGGGCTGGTTTAATATTAGGAAAACTATTAGTATAATTGACCATATTAATAATCAAATTAATAAAAACCATATGATCATCTCAATAGATGCAGAAAAAGCATTTGATAAAATCCAACATCCATTCCTACTAAAAACGCTTGAGAATATAGGAATAAATGGACTATTCCTTAAAATAATAAGGAGCATATATTTAAAACCTTCAGTAAACATCATATGTAATGGTGATAAACTAGAACCTTTCCCTGTAAGATCAGGAGTGAAAGGTTGCCCACTATCACCATTACTATTCAATATAGTACTAGAAACTCTAGCCTTGGCAATAAGAGCCGAGAAAGAGATCCAAGGAATTAGAGTAGGAAATGAAGAAATCAAATTGTCACTTTTCGCAGATGACATGATGGTATACTTAGAGAACCCCAAAGACTCTGCTAAAAAGCTATTAGAAATAATTCAGAATTTTAGCAAAGTCGCAGGATACAAAATAAATCCACATAAATCCTCAGGATTTTTATACATTACCAACACAATCCAACAGCAAGAGATACAAAGAGAAATTCCATTCAAAATAACAGTCGATAGTATAAAATATTTGGGAATATATCTACCAAAGGAGAGTCAGGAATTATATGAGCAAAATTACAAAACACTTGCCACAAAAATAAAGTCAGATTTAAATAATTGGAAAGACATTCAGTGTTCTTGGATAGGCCGAGCGAATATAATAAAGATGACAATACTCCCCAAACTAATCTATTTATTTAGTGCTATACCAATCAGACTCCCAAGAAAATATTTTAATGACCTAGAAAAAATAACAACAAAATTCATTTGAAACAACAATCATCTCTATGTTGAAGAAATCCACTTCCATCAGCATACATCCTCGTACAGTATCATTGTTGAAGTGTATAATGATCTTCTGGTTCTGCTCGTTTCACTCAGCATCAGTTGATGTAAGTCTCTCCAAGCCTCTCTGTATTTCTCCTGTTAGTCATTTCTTATAGAACAATAATATTCCATAACATTCATATACCATAGTTTACCCAACCATTCTCCAATTGATGGACATCCATTCATCTTCCAGCTTCTAGCCACTATGAAAAGGGCTGCCACAAACATTTTGGCACATACAGGACCCTTTCCCTTCTTTAGTAGTTCCTTGGGGTATAAGCCCAGTAGTAGTATGGCTGGGTCAAAGGGTATGCACATTTTGATAACTTTTTGGGCATAATTCCAGATTGCTCTCCAGAATACTTGGATTCTTTCACAACTCCACCAACAATGCATCAGTGTCCCAGTTTTCCCACAGCCCCTCCAACATTCATCGTTATTTGTTCCTGTCATCTTAGCCAATCTGACACGTGTGTAATGATAACTCAGAGTTGTCTTAATTTGCATTTCTCTGATCAATAGTGATTTGGAACACTCTTTCATATGAGTGGAAATACTTTTAATTTCATCATCTGAAAATTGTCTGTTCATATCCTTTGACCATTTATCAATTGGAGAATGGCTTGATTTCTTATAAATTAAAGTCAATTCTCTGTATATTTTGGAGATGAGGCCTTTATCAGAACCTTTAACTGTAAAAATTTTTTCCCAATTTGTTCCTTCCCTTCAAAAATTGTTTGTATTACTTTTGTTTGTGCAGAAACTTTTTAATTTGGTGTAATCAAAATGTTCTATTTTGTGATCAATAATGGTCTCTAGTTCTCCCTTGGACACAAACTCCTTCCTCCTCCACAAGTCTGAGAGGTAAACCATCCCATGTTCCTCCAATTTATTTATGATTTCGTTCTTTATGCCTAAATCTTGGACCCATTTTGACCTAATCTTAGTATGTGGTGTTAAATGTGGGTCCATGCCTAGTTTCTGCCATACTAATTTCCAGTTTTCCCAGCAGTTTTTGTCAAATAATGAATTCTTATCCCAAAATTTGGGATCTTTGGGTTTGTCAAACACTAGATTGCTATTTTTATTCACTATCTTGCCCTGTGAACCTAACCTATGCCACTGATCAACTAGTCTATTTCTTAGCCAATAACAAATGGTTTTGGTGACTGTTGCTTTATGATATAGCTTTAAATCAGGTACACTTAGACCACCTTCTTCTGACTTTTTTTTTTCATTAGTTCCCTTGCAATTCTCGACCTTTTATTCTTCCATATGAATTTTGTTGTTATTTTTTCTAGGTCATTAAAATGGTTTCTTGGGAGTCTGATTGGTATAGCACTAAATAAATAGATTAGTTTGGGGAGTATTGTCATCTTTATTATATTCGCTCGGCCTATCCAAGAACACTGAATGTCTTTCCAATTATTTAAATCTGACTTTATTTTTGTGGCAAGTGTTTTGTAATTTTGCTCATATAATTCCTGACTCTCCTTTGGTAGATATATTCCCAAATATTTTATACTATCGACTGTTATTTTGAATGGAATTTCTCTTTGTATCTCTTGCTGTTGGATTGTGTTGGTAATGTATAAAAATCCTGAGGATTTATGTGGATTTATTTTGTATCCTGCGACTTTGCTAAAATTCTGAATTATTTCTAATAGCTTTTTAGCAGAGTCTTTGGGGTTCTCTAAGTATACCATCATGTCATCTGCGAAAAGTGACAATTTGATTTCTTCATTTCCTACTCTAATTCCTTGGATCTCTTTCTCGGCTCTTATTGCCAAGGCTAGAGTTTCTAGTACTATATTGAATAGTAATGGTGATAGTGGGCAACCTTGTTTCACTCCTGATCTTACAGGGAAAGGTTCTAGTTTATCACCATTACATATGATGTTTACTGAAGGTTTTAAATATATGCTCCTTATTATTTTAAGGAATAGTCCATTTATTCCTATACTCTCAAGCGTTTTTAGTAGGAATGGATGTTGGATTTTATCAAATGCCTTTTCTGCATCTATTGAGATGATCATATGGTTTTTATTAATTTGATTATTAATATGGTCAATTATACTAATAGTTTTCCTAATATTAAACCAGCCCTGCATTCCTGGTATAAATCCTACTTGATCATAGTGTATTATCCTGGGGATGATTTTCTGAAGTCTTTTTCCTAATATCTTATTTCGGATTTTAGCATCAATATTCATTAAGGAAATTGGTCTATAGATTTCTTTCTCAATTTTCAATCTACCTGTTTTAGGTATCAGTACCATGTCTGTGTCATAAAAAGAATTTGGTAGGACTCCTTCAATCCTCATTTTTTCAAATAGTTTATATAGCATTGGAGTAGTTGTTGTTTAAATGTTTGGTAGAATTCACATATAAATCCATCTGGTCCTGGGGATTTTTTCTTAGGGAGTTGGTTAATAGCTTGCTCTATTTCTTTTTCTGAGATGGGACTATTTAGACTACTCCTTCCTCTGTTAATCTCGGCAAGCTATATTTTTGAAGGTATTCTTCCATTTCATTTAAGTTATCAAATTTATTGGCATAAAGTTGAGCAAAGTAACTCCTAACTATTGTTCTAATTTCCTCTTCATTAGTGGTGAGTTCTCCCTTTTCATTTTTAAGATTAACAATTTCCTTTTCTTCTTTCCTCTTTTTTATTCAGATTTACTAAGGGTTTGTCTATTTTGTTTATTTTTTAATAAAACCAACTCTTAGTTTTATTAATTAATTCAATATTTTTTTTTTTTTACTTTCAATTTTATTAATCTCACCATTTAATTTTAGAATTTCAAGTTTTGTGTTTGTCTGGGGTTTTTTAATTTGTTCCTTTTCTAGCAATTTTTGTTGTAAGCCCAATTTTTTGGCCCTCTCTTTCTCTATTTTATGCAAGTAGGCTTTTAGAGATATAAACCTTCCCTTTATTACTGCTTTTGCTGTATCCCACACATTTTGGTGTGATATCTCATTATTGTCATTTTCTTGAATGAAGTTATTAATTATGTCTATGATTTGCTGTCTTACCCAATCATTCTTTAGTATAAGATTATTTAGTTTCCAATTATTTTTTGGTGTATTTTCACTTGGCTTTTTATTAAATGTAATTTTAATTGCATTGTGGTCTGAAAAGGATGCATTTACTATTTCTGCCTTACTGCATTTGATTTTGAGGCTTTTATGTCCTAGTATATGATCAATTTTTGTATAGGTTCCATGAACTGCTGAGAAGAAAGTATACTCCTTTCTTTCTCCATTTACCTTTTACCAAAGATCTATCATATCAAACTTTTCTAGTATTCTATTTACCTCTTTGACTTCTTTCTTATTTATTTTGTGGTTTGATTTATCTAAATCTGAGAATGCAAGGTTGAGATCTCCCAATATTTTTATTAATTTGCTCTCTATTTCTTCTTTCAGTTCTCTTAATTTCTCTTTTAAGAATTTTGATGATGCACCACTTGGTGAGTATATGTTTAATATTGATGCTGCTTCATTATTGATGCTACCCTTTAGCAGGATATAATGCCCTTCCTTATCTCTTTTAATTAGATCAATTTTTGTTTTTGCTTGATCTGAGATGAGGATGGCTACTCCTGCTCTTTTGGCTTTGCCTGAAGCATTGTAGATTCTGCTCCACCCTTTTACTTTTAGTTTGAATGTATCACCCTGTTTCAGGTGTGTTTCCTGTAAACAACATATAGTAGGATTCTGAATTATGATCCAATCTGCTAACCGCTTCCTCTTTATGAGGGAGTTTACCCCATTCACATTTATTGTTAGAATGTCTAATTCTATATTGCTTGCCATCCTTTTAACCCCTGCTTATGCTTTTCTCTTTTCCTTCCCTCTTACTCCTCTACCCAGTATTAAACTTGTGAACATCACATGCTTTTCACAGCCCTCCCTTTTTAGTATCCCTCCCCCACCTTAAAGTTACTTCCCTTATTTTACCCCTTTTCCTCACAATTTCTGTATTCCCTTCCCCTTAGCTTACTCCTTCCCTGTCACTTTTCAATGAAGTGGAAGAAGTTTCACCATAAATCGAATATGTCTATTGATACACACTATGTTCATCTCCCTCCTTTCTTTCTGTCAGATATAATAGGTTACCTTTGTGTCTTCATGAGATGTAGCACCGCCACTTTATACTTTTATATGATATAATTTCCTTTCCACCTCTAGTTTCCAGGACAAATTTTACATATGTTCTTTACATATTTTATAACAGAAATATAGTTCTTAAGATTTCTATTTATCTTTTAGAAATCCCTTGAGTTCTATATTTGAAGATCAAACATTTTATGTAGGTCTGGTTTTTTCATCAAGAATAGATGAAATTCATTTATTTTATTAAATGTCCATCTTCTTCCCTGGAAAACGATGCTCATTTTTGCTGGGTAAGTTATTCTTGGCTGCATATCAAGTTCCTTAGCCTTTCGGAAAATCATGTTCCAGGTCCTTCATTCTTTTAATGTGGATGGTGCTAGATCCTGGGTTATCCATATTGTGGCTCCTCCATATCTGAATTGCTTTTTTCTAGCAGCTTCCAGTATTTTATCCTTTTTCTGATGGAACTTGAACTTGGCCACTATATTTCTTGGCGTTTAGATTTTAGGGTCCCTTTCAGTAGGTGATCAATAAATTTTTTCAATGTCTATTTTACCAAATGTCTGGGCAATTCTCTTTGATAATTTCCTCACAGAGATCTTGAGGTAAAATATTCTATGTTCTTTTAATTTGCTTCTAATATAGCTTTTTATGTCTAAATCATGAATCCATTTTGGCCTTATCTTGATATATGGTGTTATGTGTGGGTCAATGGCTAGTTTTTGTAATACTATTTTCTATTTTCTAGTATCGAATAATATGGGTAAATGATAGAATAAGAATAATAGAATAAGAATGAGTGTTGGATTTTGTCAAAATATTTTTCTGCATTTATTGAGATAATTATATGATTTTGTTAGACTGGTTATTGATATAATCAATTATGCTAATAGTTTTCTTAATATTGAATCAATCCTGTATTTTTTGTTATAAATCCTACTTGGTCATGCTGTAATATCCTGGGGATGACTTTCTGTAATCTCTTTGCTAATATTTTATTTAAGATTTTTGCATCAATATTCATTAGGGAAATTGGTGTATAATTTTTTTTTCTCTGTTTTGATCCTACCTGGTTTTGGGATCAGCACCATATCTGTGTCATAAAAGCCATTTGGGAGGACTCCTTCTTTCCCTATTTTTACAAATATTTTGCATAGCAATGGAATTAGTTGTTCTTTAAATATTTGGTGGAATTCACATATAAATCCTCCTGGCCCAATTTTTTTTTTTCCTTAGGAAACTGATTCATAGATTGTTTTATTTTTTTTAATTGATTATTTATTTTCTTTTCTGTTAATCTGAGCTAGCTATATGTTTTGGAAGTATTATTCTATTTCACTTAGATTGTCAAATTTTATTGACATATAATTGGGCAAAATAACTCCTAATTATTGCTTTAATTTCCTCTTCATTGATGGAAAATTTACCCTTTTCATTTCTGAGACTAACAATTTTATTTTCTTCTTTCCTTTTTCTAATCAAATTAACTAAACATTTATCCATTTTGTTGTTTTTTTCATAAAACTTGCTTTTGTTTATTAATTCAACAATTTTCTTACTTTCACTTTTGTTAATCTTCCCTTTTATTTCCAGAATTTCAAATATGAAATTTATTTGTGTTTTTTTGTTTTTACTTTGTTCTTTTTCTAGATTGTTTTTAGTTGCAAGCCCAATTCATTGATCTTTTCTTTCTCTATTTTATGCAGATAATCATCTAGAGATATATTATGTCTCAGGAGAATTGCTTTGGCTGCATCTAATAAATTTTAGGGTTTTGTGTTATTATTTTTATTGTCTTGAATGAAATTATCAATTGTGTCAATGATTTGTTCTTTCACCAACTCATTTTTAAAGATTAGATTATTTAATTTCTAATTAATTTTTCATTTATTTTCCCCTGCCCTTTTATTGCATGCAATTGTTATTGCATCATGATCTGAAAAAAATATATTTACTATTTCTGTCTTTCTGCATTTGATTTTGAGGTTTTTACTCCCCAATACATAGTCAGTTTTTGTATATGTTCCATGTACTGCCAAGAAAAAAAGTATACTCCCTCCTGTCTCTATTAAATTTTTTCCTAAGGTCTATCATATCTAACTTTTCTAGAATTCTTAACTTCTTTCTAATTTATTTTGTATTTTGATTTATCCAGTTCTGATAGAGCAAAGCTAGAATCCTCCTCTAGTATAATTTTGCTGTCTAATTCTTCTTGCAGCTTTCTTAACTTCTCCCCTAGGAATTTAGATGCTATGCCACTTGGTACATATATTTTTAGTATTGATATTAATATTACTTTACTATATATGATACCTTTTAGTAGGATGTGGTTTCCTGCCTTCTCTCTCCTCTCTCTCTCTCTCTCTCTCTCTCTCTCTCTCTCTCTCTCTCTCTCTCTCTCTCTCTCTCTCTCTCTCTCTCTCTCTCTTTTTCCCCTGAGGCTGGAGTTAAGTAACTTGTCCAGGGTCATGCAGTTAGGAAGTGTTAAGTGTCTGAGACCAGATTTCAATTCAGGTCCTCTTGAATTAAGGGCTGGTGCTCTATTCACTGCGCCACCAAGCTGCCCCCTGCCTTATCTCTTTTAATCAGATGTAATTTTGCTTATTCTTGGTCTGACATCAGGATTGCTACTCCTACTTTTTTTTTTTTTTTTTTTTAACCTCAGCTGAAGCATAACGGATTATGCTCCAGCCTTTTACCTTTAACCTTTACTCCGAATGAATCACTGTTAATGTGCTTATTATAAACAAGAAATGGTAGGATTCTGGCTTTTAAACCTGTTTGTTACTCCCTTAGCAATCTAGTGTTTGACAAACCCAAAGATACCCACTTTTGGGATAAGAATTAATTATTTGAAAATAAAAAACTGTTGGGAAAACTGGAAATTAGTATGGCAGAAATTAGATATGGACCCACACTTAACACGATATACAAAGATAAGATCAAAATGGTTCAACAGTTTAGGAATAAAGAATGAGATAATTAATAGATAAGAGGAATGTTGGATAGTTTACCTCTCAGACTTGTGGAGAATGAAGGAAGTTATGACCAAAGGAGAACTAGAGATCATTATTGATCACAAAATAGAAGACTTTGATTACATCAAATTAAAACCTTTTGTACAAACAAAACTAATGCAAACAAATTTAGAAGAGAAGTAACAAATTGGGAAAATATTTTTACAGTTAAAGGTTCTGATAAAGGCCTAATTTCCAAAATATATAGAGAAGTTACTCTAATTTATAAGAAATCAAACCATTCTCCAATCGATAAATGGTCAAAGGATATAAACAGACAATTTTCAGATGATGAAATTGAAACTATTTCCACTCATATGAAAGAGTATTGAGTGTTCCAAATCACTACTGACCAGAGAAATGGCAATTAAGACAACTCTGAGATACCACTACACACCTGTCAGATTTGCTAAGATGACAGGAACAAATAATGATAAATGTTGGAGGGGATGTGGGAAAACTGGGACACTGATGCATTGCTGGTGGAGTTGTGAAAGAATCCAGCCATTCTGGAGAGCAATTTGGAACTATGCCCATAAAGTTGGCAAACTGTCCATACCCTTTGACCAAGCAGTGCTACTACTGGGCTTATATCCCAAAGAAATACTAAAGAGCGGAAAGAGACCTATATGTGCCAAAATGTTTGTGGCAGCTCTTTTTGTTGTAGCTAGAAACTGGAAGATGAATGGATGTCCATCAGTTGGAGAATGGTTGGGTAAATTATGGTATATGAAGGTTATGGAATATTATTGCTCTGTAAAAAATGACCAGCAGGAGGAATACAGAGAGGCCTGGAGAGACTTAAATCAACTGATGCTGAGTGAAATGAGCAGAACCAGAAGATCACTGTACACTTCAACAACAATACTGTATGAGGATATATTCTGATTGAAGTGGATATCTTCAACATAGAGAAGATCTAATTCAGTTCTAGTTGATCAATGATGGACAGAAACAGCTACAGCCAGAGAAGAAACACTGGGAATTGAGTGTAAACTTTGCACTGTTGTCTTTCTACCCAGTTTACTTATACCTTTGGAATCCAATTCTTATTGTGCAACAAGAAATTTGGTTTTACACACATATATTTTATCTAGGATATGCTGTAACACATTTAACATGTATGGGATTGCCTGTCATCTAGGGGAAGGAGTAGAGGGATGGAAGGGAAAATTTGGAAAATGAATACAAGGGATAATATTATAAAAAAATTATCCATGCATATGTATAATAATTATAAAATTATTTTTTAAAAAATCTGTTTCTAAATTTGAATCTTGTCAGATGTAAATAAATATCTTCAAGTGTATACTTTAATTTGTTTGTAGCTCTTTGAATTAAGTTATTATGTGCAACCTTCAATTCATATAGATAAGTTGCAAGTACTATACATAACAAAAAACAGAAGACTACTTCAAGTGAGATGTCATTGTCCTTAGTTCTTCACATTATTAATGTGCTGAGCACAATGACTAGTGGAGAGTAAGCACTTCATATATATTTATTAATGGACTGACACACTATTTTTGTATGTTATAAAGTCCTTCATGCAATTATAGTATGCTTAATATTAAAATTTGAAAATGAATTTTTGATTCAAAGGAGGCATTAATTTATTAAATAGAAATTAAGTGAAACTGTCAAATCAACCAATAATTTTAAAATTAATTATCCCAGAGTTAAAAAAGAAGAGATCACTTTATGTTGGCTTTTTAAAAATATCATATGTAGGAGAAATAAGGAATAGTCATACACATTGCTTATACGGAGTTGAACCTTTAACAATTATACATTTAGTGAAAATCATTTTGATATTTTAAAAATGCTGATATGAAAGAAAGAAATTGCATGACATTTTTCTTAATTCTCCTATGTGAATTATTACAAGTTTCTTAATTGATTAATTATAATAACTTTGAACTACTTGTCAATTTGGACATTATGTTATTACCTCCCACATCTATAAGAGCAAAACATTATAGTTTAAAGCCTAGTTCTATGGTTTCTAGATTTGAATTGTCCCATTATATACTGTTCCTAAATATATTCATTGATGCATTATTTCCTTATATTAAGTTACAAAACAAATTAATGGCATATCATAATACCTTCCTTTAAGTTATATGAACTCATTTTCTACATAAAAATGCTCTTCCATCGTTTTTCTCTCTCTGTCTCTGTCTCTGTCAGTCTCTCTCTCTCTCTCTCTCTCTCTCTCTCTCTCTCTCTCTCTCTCTCTCTGTCTGTTGATGTCTCTCTGCTTCTAAGTGTGTCTCTCTGTCTGTCACTGTCTTTCTATTACTGTCTCTTCATCTCTTTCTCTATGTCTCTGTTTCTGTCTTTGTTTCTCTATCTCTGTCTATCTCTCATACACACAGATTAAGTCAACAATAGTTTCAATTCATTTGTCAAAAAACTAGTTGTGCTAAGATACTTTTTTAAAGGCCATACTTTGATGAAATCCCATCCAAATGACTCTTTAATCATGCTTGAGTATATAGAGAGATCTGATAATTATTTCAGCCTTTGTATGTTTTAGAATAAAAATCAAAGACTCTGTGTAGTTTACTAGAACATGAACTATATGTCCTGTTAGTACAAAGGGAATGACTGAATTGAGAGTAAATTTAGGAAATGCAATTCAACTTAGTTCTTAGAGGACTGTATAGGCAAGCAGTAGGACAGACAGAAAACCCTCTTACTATAGATATACTTGCATAAGAAGACATACCTTGTCATTCAAAATCTCTTGCTTCCACTCTTGTCAAATGGGGAAAGTACTACAATCCCTGAAAAAGGGCTAATATAGCAATTGAGTCAGTAAGACTTTGTAGTTAAATGGGTGACCACAAGATACCATATAAGATAATAGTAATCTCTGGACAATGTTGAAAAGATAATAAGTGATCTTGTCATGAACTCTGAATAAGAGAAAAAGTAGAAATTTCAATACATATCATAATGAAAAATGAGAAATTATCTACTAAATTAGGTACTACAATATCATTATTGTTTAAAATCTCAGTTTTTCCCCATTCTTTGATTGGAGAAGCTTTGTAGAATGGAGTAGAATGGAAAAAAAAATCAAACACATTTATTAATCACTAACTCATGTGTCAATTATTGTACTATGTATAGAAGATACAAGTGAGGGATACAAGTCAGACACTTCGTCCCCCTCCATTTTACAAATTTAGTAGTTCTTTATTCCTTCCAAAATAAAAGATAAATTTCTTGATTTCATTTTAAAGTTATCTAAAACCTGGCTCTTCTTGAAGAATGACTTTACAAATTCATAATATTAAGTGTGTATGTAAATGTTTAACAAATCAGCTCTCTAAAAATGCTGGTTGTTAAAAATATTATAAGGTAGACCATGAATATTTCACATTTATATAATTATAACTGCAGAATTTTTTTTTTATTAATGAAATCCTGAAGGTATAAACTGGAAGACATACATTCCCCAGTCATGGAAAGTGACCAAAATAAAGTCCCCCAAAATTATGATTTATTAATCATAAGCTTCTTAATGACAAGATTCTTCATATTCTCTTTTCTCCTGGACAATTTTTTTCTATATTGTCTTCTTATTGAAATAGTTAACAAAATAAATTTGTCTAAAATTGGCAAAACAAAGTAAATGAAAGGTACATTTTGACCCAAGTATTGATGTGACTTGGATAGATATTTTACATCTCTATATCTAAAAGACTAAATAAACATTGAGATCATTCCAGAATTGATTAGAATGAAGAGGTTAGAAAGTGTTGTATTTAGATAATTATGTTCTTAAATTATTTACTCTAATACAAAAGTTCTCCCAGTGGTGCTGAATTTAAATAGTGGAAATCAATATTTTACAATTCAGACTATAAATAAAACAAAAATACATTGCAGATTTTTAAGGAGATTGAGTTATAATATCAACATTTAATGCAAACTCAGAATCAGGCAAAAGTTGTTAGTAAGAGTATATTTGAGTTGAAAAGAATAGGGGGCTAATCATGTAACAGCAGAAGAGATGGACAACCAGAATACTATTTGAGTATTATTAGGATTTAAGAACAAAAAGCATAAAGCCTGAATGCATGAGGTCTGTTGTAATATCATGTATCTTAATAATTAAAGTGATCAAGAAGATACATTAATCTGTATTACTTGAAGGTATTCACAATAATTTTGTTATGAATCTAATTAAAGATACAAACCTAAATTAAAAAAAAAAGACAGACAATGCAATTTTTCATTATTGAATTAGTTTTATAGTCTAATTATATAGAAATGCAGAAATTCATATTATTTTGTTATGTTATTATAGTGTCAGGACTTTAGTGATGAGAATTATTGCTACATTTTTTCTTGCATGCAAAGTTAACAATATAAATTATGAACATTACTAAAACAAGAATTATTCTGTGGTCTCATTTCTAATGAAATTTGTACCACTAACTTAAATATATGTATATTTAAGTTATTGGTATATATGTATGCATACATACATATATACATATATATGTGTATATATATATATATATATATATATACATACATACATATGTAATTTCAGATGTGTAAGCAGATATTAACATGTATAGCCACATACAGGGATGGTCACATAATCAAGATGATAATACTCCCTAAACTAATCTATGTATTTAGTGCTATACCAATCAGATTCCCAAGAAACTATTTTAATGACCTAGAAAAAATAATAACAAAATTCATATGGAAGAACAAAAGATCCATAATTTTAAGGGAAGTAATGAAAAAAAAATCAAATGAAGGTGGCCTAGCTGTACCTGATCTAGAACTATATTATAAAGCAGCAGTCATTTGGTATTGGCTAAGAAATAGACTAGTTGATTAGTAGAATAGGTTAGGTTCACAGGACAAGATAGTGGATAAAAAAAAAAAAAAGCAATCTCTGCTTGATAAACCCAAAGATCACAACTTTTGGGATAAGAATTCATTATTTGACAAAAACTTCTGGGAAAACTTGAAATTAGCATGGCAGAAACTTGGCATGGACCTACACTTAACACCAAATAATAAAATAAGATCAAAATGGGTCCATTATTTAGGCATAAAGAATGAGATCATAAATAATTTAGAGGAACAGAGGATAGTTTACCTCTCCAACTTGTAGAGGAGGAAGGAATTTGTGACCAAAGGAGAACTCGAGATCATTATTGATCACAGAATAGAAAATTTTGATTATATCAAGTGAAAAAGTTTTTGTATAAACAAAACTAATGTAGACAAAATTAGTAGGGAAGCAATAAACTGGGAAAACATTTTACAGTCAAATATACTGATAAAGGCCTTATTTCCAAATTATATAAAAGAATTGATTCTAATTTAGAAGAAATCATGTCATTCTTGAATTGATAAATGGTCAAAGGTTATGAACAGACAATTTTCAATTGAAGAAATGGAAACTATTTCTAGCCATGTGAATAGATGTTTCAAATCATTATTGATCAGAGAAATGTTAATTAAGATAACTCTTGGGATACTACTACACATCTCTCAGATTGTCTAGAATGACAGGAAAAGATAATGACCAATGTTGGACGGGATGTGTGAAAACTGGGACACTGATACATTGTTGGTGGAATTGTGAATAGATCCAACCATTCTGGAAAGCAATTTGGAACTATGTTGAAAAAAATTATCGAACTGTGCATAATCTTTAATCCAGCTGTGTTTCTACTGGGTTTATATCCCAAAAATATTTTAAAGAAGGGAAAGGGACCCATATGTGCAAACATGTTTTTGGCAGCCCTTTTTTGTATTGGGTAAAAACTAGAAATTGAATGGATGACTATCAATTGGAGAATGGCTGAATAAGTTGTGGTATATGAATATTATGAAATACTATTGTTTTGTAAGAAATGACCAATAGCATGATTTCAGAAAGGAATGGAGAGACTTAACATGAATTGATGCTAAATGAAATGAGCAGAACCAAGAGATCATTATACACTGCAACAATAATACTATATGATGATCAATTCTGAAGGATGTGGCTCTCTTCAATAATGAGATGAAACAAATCAGTTCCAGTTGTTCAATAATGAAGGTAACCAGCTACACCTAGTGAAAGAACTCTGGGAAATTGGTGTGAACCACAACATAACATTTCCACTTCTTCTGTTTTTGTCTGCTTGCATTTTTGTTTTCCTCCTCAGGTTATTTTTACCTTATTTCTAAAACTGATTTTTCTTGTGCACCAAGATAACTGTATAAATAAATAAATATATATATATATTCATATAAATACATATATATATACATATATATATATATATATATATATATATATATATATATATATATATATATGTATGTATTGGTCTATCTACCATCTAGGGAAGGGATTGGGGGGAAGAAAAGGAAAAATTGGAACAGAAAAAATTGCAAGGGTCAATGCTGAAAAATTATCCATGTACATGTCTTGTAAATAAAAATTAATTAATTAATTAATTTTAAAATTCCTAAAAAATCTATGTAATATGCTCTTTTTCTCATCAAGCCTCTGACAACTTCCCCTCACCATATTAACTGAGGATTTCACTTATTTTAATTAGAAAATTATGAAATCCACCTTGATCTCCTTTTTAATCTCCTTCTAAGGTACATTAACATTATTTACCCTTCTCTTCGATTTCCGCTTTTCTCTAATAATGAGAAACATCACTCTTCATTTTGCAAATTTAATTTTTTACAGTTCCTTGAGTCAATCTCCCATTTTCTCCAAAATTATTGTTCACTCAATAATCCTTAGTGCCCACCTCTGCCCATCTGTTCTTATTGTTTTCTTCTGTTGATTTAAATCTAACTTATCCTTTAAAAAAGCTTTACTGTACTTTAACAGTAAATTATAATTATAATTTATATAAATTATAATCCTTATAAATCATGTCTCTTTTTTCAGTCAACTTCCTAGAAAAAGAAATCTACGTGTATTATCTCAAATTTCATTCCTTTTATTCATTTTTCAGTTCTTTGCACATTGTTTCAAACTTCATTACTCAAAGGAAACTATTCTCTTCTATAAACTATAGTGTCTCCATTTCCAAATCTGATTATCTTTTTTCAGTCTTAATCTTTTTTTTTTTTTTTTTAATTTCTAGCCTGGCTTCTACAACATTAACCACATTCTTCTCCTAGAAACTCATCTCTAGGTTTTCATTACACTGCATTCTCCCAGTTATTTTCCTTCTATAATCCCCACTTTTGGTTTAATATTCATTTCATGACCTTTATCTGTTGCTGTTTCTTGAGACCTTGTTTTGGAGCCTCTCTCTCTAGTTTCCCTCCCTCTCCTCTTCTCTCTAAGTTTCTTTCTCTCTGCTTCTGTCTCTCTCTGTCTCTGTCTCTGTCACTTTCTATTTTTCTACTTTCCCCTCTCTTACTCTGCTCTTCTACACACACATACATACCACTCTTACTTTACAATCTCTCATAAGATTACTAATTAATCTCTAAGCATATGACTCATAGACCTTATATATAATATCTTAATTTTTTGAAATTGTTGAGTGTATCCAATATCCAGGCTTTGTCTCTTTTCTGAACTTCAACCTATTGTCATCAAGTACTTACCAGACCGTTTGAAATGAATGACCCAGAGCCCCAAAGAGAAAATCATGATTTTCACTTCTCAATCCCTTCTTTCCTCACTTCATGTATTCAGTTGTTATATCTTTTTAAGCTCAACATCTTTGGTGCCTGTCCTCTATGTTAATATAACTAATAATTTATTTCCAGCCATCATTATTTTGTGCATAAATTATTATATTAGAGCCAGATTTATATCCATGCATCAAGAGTCTTTTCACTTAAGTTCATGCTCTACATAGCTGTTAAAGTGATATTACCTGAACATATCTGAACATGTAACTTCATTAGTATATACCCTTTGTAGTTCCCTTTTGTCTTTAGTATAAAATATGAGTTAGTAATGTGCTGAATAATAATATATAATACTAATAACTCTAATATAATAATTATATGTAATATATAAATAATATAATAATAATATATAATGGGCTTTATAACATGAATGAAAATTAACTTTGCAATTCCATTACATAGTACTTTCTTTTCCACTGTAAACTCATCCAGATATACTCTCTACTCCTAACAAGCTAATTTTGTTTCCTATCTATAAACAAATACTGTTTCTATAGCTACTTTATTTTGATCGTTTTTATGATGGCCTTATCCTCACTTTTTCTATTATTCTCATTCTTTCAAGGGACCAGTCTAGTTTCTTTCATTTAGATAGTTTCTTCCATTGCCTTATGCATTTTGTTCTCTGGATTCCTATTTTTCATTGAAGGTAACTTCAAGTTAACTCAAATTAACTCAAAAGAATAATCTATGTCTTTATCCTGGTTATGTTCTTTTCCTCACTTGACTCAAAATACCTTTCTACTTTTTCAAATGTTCATTGCTGGGAAGAATTCCAATTTCCCTCCCCTCAAAATAGAATTGGTGGGTTTTTCAAGTGCAAAATTCCTCACACACAAACACACATATTGGATCCATTTGAACACACAATGGAGCATAAATCAGTGGAGCTCCTTCATACTACATATGTGAATGTTTCCTCCCCTCTGTCCCCCATTTTATTCTTCTTAAGTACCCCTTAAATAATCTTTTTTTTTCTTTCAGAGAGACTACAAGGGTCACCTTCTCATATAGTGAGCCATTAGTTTGATGTAGACAGATCACAAATCCCCCTTGATCCATTTGTTACTCTGCTCCCTTTAATAAACCTTCCTATTTCATAAATTACTACTGCTTGTTCTCCCCACCAAACAACATCAATTTATAGTAGGTTGAATATTGATAGATTATATCCAAAAAGAGAGAAGAGACCTGCATCTTCACTATTACTTCCAGGTGACTTCTACCTTTATTCCTGGTTATCTCTACATTTATTTAAAAATAATTATAACTTTATTTTAAAAATAAATGCAAAATAGTTTCAACATTTGCCCTTGCAAAACTTTATGTTCTAAATTTTTTTACCTCCACCTTCCCTCTCTCCTCCCCTAGATAGCATGTAATCCAGTTTAACCTATATTGGATATATTGGACAATTTTTCTAAACATATCTGTACATTTATCATGCTGCACAAGAAAAATCAGATCAAAAAAAATCAGAAAATAAAAAGCACATAAACAATAAAAAGGTGAAAATACTATGTTGAGATCCACAGTCAATCCCCATTGTACTATTTCTGGTTGAAGATGGCTCTCTCCATCACAAATCTATTGAAATTGGTCTAAAACACCTCATTGTTGAAAAGAGCCATGTGTATTGGAATAGACTATTGAAAAATCTTGTTGTCATATATATTGTATCTAAGAGTTGTTTCTTCTAACTTCAGTTAACATCAGTTCATGTAAGTCTCTCCAGGTCTTTTTGAAATCATCTTGATGATTGTTTTGTAAAAAACAATAATATTCCATAATATTAATGTACCATAAATTATTCAATCATTCTCCAACTGATGGGCATACACTAAGCTTTTATTTTTGCACATGTGTGTCCTGCCTCCTTTTTTATGATCTCTATGGGATATAGATCCAGTAGAGACACTGCTGCATCAAAGGGTATGCAGAGTTTGATAGCCCTTTGGGCATAGTTCCATACTGCTCTCCAGAATGGTTGGATCAGTTCACAACTCTACCTCATTCTTCTGTTTTCCTACATTTCTTCCAACACTTATCATTATCTTTTCCCATCATCTTATCCAATCTGAGAAGTATTTAGTGATATTTCTTCACCTGAAGATTGCCTATTTATATCATTTGACCATTTGTCAATTGGGCATGCTCATTTGCATTTTTTATTAATTCCTTCAAAATTATTGATCTTTCCTTCTTCCATATGAAATTTATAATTTTTCTAGCTGTATAAACTAATTTCTTGTCAGTTTGATTGGTATGCCACTGAAGAAGTAGATTAATTTAAGTAGAATTGTCATTTTTATTATATCAACTTGACCTATCCCATTGTTTCAAGTAGTTTTTTGGTTGATTGTCTAAGTATACCATCATATCATTTGTAAAGACTGATAATTTTGTTTTCTCATTACCTACTCCAATTGTTCAAGTTCTCTTTTCTTTTCTTATTGCTAAAGCTAACATTTCTAATACAATATTGAATAGTAATGATTATAGTAAATCCTTGTTTTATCCTTGACGTAATTGGGAATGATTCTACTTTATTACCATTACATAAAATGCTTGCTAATAGTTTTTAGAGAGATGCTACTTATCGTTTTAAGCAACATTCAAATTATTCCTGTGCTTTCTAATGTTTTTAATCGGAATGGGTGTTAAATTTAGTCAAAGGCTTTTTTCTGCATCTCTTCATAAAATCATGCAATTTCTCTTAGTTCGGTTATTGATATAGGCAATTATGCTAATCATTATCCTAATATTCAACTAACCCTGCATTCCTAGTCAAAATCCTACTTGGTTTTCGTATATTATTCTGGTGAAAAATTGCTATAACTTTTATGCTAATATTTTATTTAAATGTTTACATCAATATTCAGTAGGGATATTAGTCTATATTTTTCTTTCTCTGTTTTGAACCCACTTGGTTTAGGAATTAGCAACATATCTTTGTCATAAAAGAAATTTGGTAGAACTCCTTTCTCCATTTTTTGAAATTTTACAAATTCTTCTATAAATTTCAAACTATAGTTTTGGAATTAATTTTTCTTTAATTTTTTTTTAGTAAAATTTATTTGTAAATGCATCTGGCCCTCAAGGTTTTTTGTTTTTTTTTTCCCCTTAGGGAGCTCATTAATAAATAGCCTGTTCAATTTCTTTTTTTTTTAAATGGGGATATTTAAGTAATTTATTTCCTTCTCTGTTAATTTGGACAATCTATATTTTTGAAGTATTAATCCATTTCATATTAATCCATTTCACTTAGATTCTCTTGGATGAAATTATCAATTGTTTCTATGGTTTATTTTTTCACCCACTCTTCTTTAGAATTGTCTTGTCTACTCTTTACCATTTTGCTTCTGGGCCCCTCTAACTATATATTTAAAAGGAAATCTTTTACTTCTCTCTTTGCTGTCATTCTGCTTCTCAAGCTGCCTTATCAACTAAATTCAATTACACATCCTTCTTTTGTGTTGTATGAGAAGTTTAAGAAACAAATTATCCCTTTATTTCTAGATTTCATTTTAAGAATATTACACAGGCTCCTTAATTATTAATAGTCTATTTATGTGTGTGTTTATATATGTGTGAGTAATATGTTTGTTATACACACATATAATATTTATATTTATGGTTAATATAGGTAGGTCATCTCAGATTGATTTTAAACTCCATTGCTCTTCAGAATGCATTGTTCCATTCTCTCCTTCATTTTGTGATAGGTGAAGAATATTGTTTTATTTGCATTTCATTTTATTTTCATTTGAAGATTTTCTCTTATTCACTCAAAGAAGTTTTTTTTTTTTTCTGAGTTGTTATTATATGTAACAATTCAATGAATTTAAGGGAGAAAAATGTTTTTAAATTTGTTTTACTTCTGGATTTGATCTATGATTTACTTCAGTTTGCATTTGATTTTATGTGTACAGAAGTTCTAGATAGTTTTTTTGAATTATTTCATGCATTATCATAATCAAGATTTTTTTATTTTTATTTTTGTTTTTTTTGTTTTGTTTTGTTTTTGTTTTTGTTTCAATTTGTCTTTTGCTTGTTGTTTTGATCTAGACAACCTATAATCCTCAGGTTGTCCCTACACAAGTCTGTCACTGAGATAAGTACACATTGCCTGAAAAAAGAAAATTTTAATTTCAAATTTACTTATATTAATTTATTTTTAAACTTTCAAACTTCCCTTTTCTCTCTTTTCCTCCCTTGTCCATTGAGCAGGGAAGCAATATGAATATGCTGTCAATTATACATGTGAAATCATGCAAACATATTTCCATCTTGCAAAAAAGAAAAAAAAAGACTTAAAAACATAAACATCATTTTACACTCATAGTTTATCAGTTTCCTCTGGAGATGCATGGCATTTTTTGATCATGAGTCCTTTGAAATGTTCTTGAAATATTGTATTGATTGGTTAGCTGGGTCTTTCACTGTTGAGCATTATTAAAATATTGCTGTTACCATGTTCAATAACCTTCAGCTTCTCCCTGTTTAACTCTGCATCAATTCATATGTCTTTGATTTTTGTAAAAAATCTTCATAATTTCTCATAGCACAATGATATTCCATATATTAAATTTTTTCATCATTTTAGGGGCATTCCCTCAATTTCACGTTCTTTGTCTCAAAAAAAGAGGTGACAAATATTTTAGCACATATGGTTCTATATTCTCTTTGGAAAATAGACCTACTAATAGAATTGCTAAGTCAAAGAGAAATTTAAAGCCTTTTGGTGCATAGTGTCAACTCATTTTTCAGAATAGTTGAACCAGTTAAAATTCCAGCAATAGTACATTAGTATCCCTGAATTTCTACATCCCATCAAGCATGTTTCCTAATCCTCTTAGCCAAGCCTATAGATGTGACATTGTATCTCAGAGTTGATTTAATTTTCATTTCTCTAATCAATTTTGATTTAGAACATTTTATGTGATTGTTGATAGTTTTCATTCCTTCTCCTGAAAAATTTCTGTTCTTATCCTTATTTTTCAATAGGTGAATGGCTTTTATTTAAATATATATCTGTTTCCTATGTAAACTTGATGATTTTCTACTTTTAGTACTTTTAAAAAATGGTTGAATTGATTTTCTTTGTGCAAAACTTTTTTTTTGTAATTTTCATGTATTCAAATAATCCTTTCTAAATTCTCATGCTTTTCTTTTTTTAGTTTCATCACAAATTCTTCCTGATCCATAGATATGAGAGGTAAAATTTTTCCATGTTTCCATATTTGATTTATGATTTCACTTTTTATGTTTAAATCATGTTCCAATTTTGATCTAATTTTGGAATACAGTGTGAGCTATTCATCTATGTCTATATCTGCGAAATTGCTTTCCAGTTTTTCCAGATAAGGACTATAGGTTTGAGAGGGGATCAAGTATAGAGATCGAGGTTAAATACCAGGGCAAATGAAGTTCCTAGTTTCATATCTGGATTCTTAAGAAGACTCTTTTTTTGTGGTTTAGTTCTGGGTCACATATCTCATATTCTGTATAATAACCTAAGCATAGAAATATAATTATTAGACTGTGAAGCCCTGGAAAATGTTCTAAGAAATAAGAAAGTTCACAGGCCAGTAATATAAGCAATGTGATTTAGACCCCAGGTTAAGAACAGTCTCATTTCTAAAATCTAGTCCAGATTCCAGAGGAACAACAAGGGCAGGAATAGTAAAACAAAGGGAATCTACAATTCTGTGAATCTGAACTAATAGAGCTTTCCAGTTATTTGAAATAGGTTAAGTCCAGATCAGAAACTAACAGAATTGGGATTGGGAATCAAAAATACTACTTTTCCCTAGATGAGGAAATTTTGAGAGCAATAAAACCTTGAAGACCATAATCCTCTCCTTTTGATTCTATCCTAAGAAAATAATAATCATAGCATTTCAGAACTTTCCTCAAGAAGTGTCACAGAGCCTAGTCATAACATCAAGTCTGAAGGCACAAAACAGTTTGAAAGTATGAGAAAAATAGTTTACCACATATAACTGTTATTGTGGCAGGGAAGTTCAACTCACAAAAAAAGAGAATATTTCCAAAATATATAAAAACAGAGCCAGAGAGAAAAACCCATCATGAAAAATTCAACTTAATGATGTATTTATAGCAAGAGTATTTTTAAAGGGGATAATTTTTAAACACAATTGAAATGAGAGACTTTGAGAAAAAGTGGGAAAGAAATATGAATACAGAAGAAATAGTTTAGAAGGGAATTAAGAACTTGTTAAAACAGGACTACAACATTACCCCAGCAACATATAAAATGAGATCTCAAAGAAACATTATAGCCAAAATCCAAAGTTTGAAGCTCAAATATACTGTAAGAAGAAAGAAATAATTTTATTTAGTAAATATGTTTGACACAAATTACTAAAGCAAATAATTGTTTTTTTCTTTTTGAAGAATTTGATAATTCTTCAAATTTTTGATAATTCCATTTTACTTTATATGTAATAAATTATCTGTTATTATCATGTCCAAATAAAATCGATGCTTTTGTTCTAAACTCATATTGCACAATTATTATAGTCTTCTTATTCAGTTTTGAGATGTTCCAAATCTTTGAGACCAAATACCAAGAATTTGTGTTTGAACTTTAGCCTCAACAGAAATATAGAATAGTGAAGAATTCCTTATATGGTTTTGAAATATTTAAAAATACTTTGTCTTGTACAACCCACATATGAAGAAGAATCTCAGTTCTGTCATCTACATTTGTATTAGCATTTTTGGTATACATAATTAGCTGAGAAGAGAAATGGTAGAAGGAAGAACATAGGAAAAGGTTTAAAAAAGAGGAAAATCACAAGCATTTACATGCAATAAATGTGTACCAATTTGATTGGGTTAATAGAATTACATTAATAAAAATGATGCCATATTTGCCTGGAAGGACTATAGTATCTTCAGAAGTAAACATTTAGTGTATTGGCATTTCTTAATTAAACAATGGAAAATAATGGAACAATTTCGATTTGATGGGTAAGTGTAATAATATCTTGAATTGTACATTTATGAAGACTGATATTATAATAATGGAAGAGATAATGAGAGAGCAAAGGGAAAGAGAAAGGGAGATGACTTAAGAGGACATTATTTTAAAAGTTCATGGAAGAGATAATTTGATCTTGATTAATGGTGGAAGAAGTGAGTATAGAAAAGAAGAGGAGTAGATTCCAAAGTTAATCGTAATTGTATAATAGAATAAATTTAATGATTCATTTAATATAAAATAGAATAACCAATTGTGATTTTTGGAATGTATTGATTTGACTGTATACTTAGCATACTTAATTTATGAGAGGTGCTTGTTTCTTTATCCTCAACAGCAATTTGGCTATTAACTTCAAATCATTTATTCAACTAAAGAAATGTAAAGCTACATGATGGACAAGAGAAACTATGTATGTACAGCAAAACAAATATTTGGACAAGTATACATATATTGTACTTAATTTATACTTTAATATATTTAACATGTATTGGTCAAGCTGCCATCTGGGGGGGAAGAGGGGAAAAATTGTCAATGCTGTAAAATTACCCATGCATATATCTGGTAAAAATGAAAACTATAATTAACTTTAAAAAATAATGGAATTCACCAGTTTCATTGAATGTCTATATTCTTCCCTGAAAGAAAATTTCAGTTTAGCAGGTTCCTTCACCTTTAGAAATATGAGATTCTAGGCCCTTCAGTCATTTAAAGGGGAGGCTGCTAGATCTTGAGTAATTTTTTTTTTTTTTTTTTTTTTTTTGTGGCTTCTCAGTATTTGAAATTTGTTTTTGGCTGCTTGCAATATATTTCCTTGGTCCAATAGTTATGAAATTTAGCCATGATATTCCTTAGAATTTTAATTTTGGATATGTCTGATTAATTCTTTCAATGGTCATTTAACCTTCTGATTCTATGGCATTTGGGCAGCTCTCTATGGTAATTTCCTGAAAAATAGTGTCTAGGCTATTTTTTTCATCACGTATATCAGGGAGTCCAGTAATCTTTAGATTGCTTCTCCTAGGCATTTGTTGAGTCAGTTGTTTTCCCAGTGAGGTATTTTATATTTTATTCTATTTTTTCTTTTTTTTTTGGATTTGCTTGATGGACTCTTGTTGTCTCATTGAGTCATTTGTTTCCATTTGTTCACTTCTGAATTTTAGTGAATTATTTTCTTCATTTACTTTTTTTTCACTTCTTTTTGGATTTGTCCAATTGAATTTTTAAATGAGCTGTTTTGTTCTATGATTTTTTTTTTGCATTTCAAAATTTTTTTCTTCTTCTTTTTCTTTTTTTTTCTTTTTTAAAAAAGAATTAGTTTCTTTTTCCATTTCACAAATTCTGTTATTCTTGGAGTTGTTTTCTTTTTCCATTTATCAAATCTATCTTTTAATAAGTTATATGCCTTTTTCAAACCTTCTTGAAAAGTTTTCATTTCCGTTCCTCAGTTTTCTTTTAGCTCTGTTTTAAGATCCTTTTTAATTTTTTTTCTAGGAGATCCTTGTGTGATGCGGACCAACTGTTATATAATGTTTTGGGGCTTCATCTGGAGACATTCTGCCTTTAGTCTCCTCAGGGTTTGAAGTCTGTTCTTCTCTGTCACTATAATAGCTGGCTATCTTCAGAGTTCTTATTACTTTTTTACTCATTAAAAAAAAAAAAAATATATATATATATATATATATATATATATATATATATATACACACACACACATATATATATTAAGGTCTACTTTTAGGGCACGAGAGGTTTTTCAAGCTTCCTCTAGAAGCAGTGGCTTTCTTTATAAGTGGCTGCAGTTGCAGTAAGTCAGTGCTGACTCACTTCTGATGCTGGGTGTGCATGGCCAGGTCTCATTAGATTCTGGCATTTTGGGGATCACTATCTTTTGTATTTGTGTTGGATGTTTTATAACTTCTCTACTAATCTACTGACTTGCAACCATGGCAGAGTGGGCCAACACTGCTGTGGATTTCTCCCTGTAGATTCTCTACCATGTGGAGACCATCCCCACCCCCACCATGGAGTCGTCATAGCCTTGCAGAGTTCCCACCATCCCAGGATTCTGTACTGTTTTTGCTGGCAGCTGTAGTAAGTTGCTTGAGATTGGCTGCTTCCTTCCTGTTTCCAATTGAAACAGCCCTTTTCTGATGATCATCAACATTCTCTTCTTCTGGTAATTTGTTGCACTACCAATATTTGTGGATTCTGCTGGTTCAGAGCTAATTCAGAAGCTGGATTTGCTAACTAGTCTGAAGGTTGCAGGTTGTGTCTTCTCTGCCTGTGCATGTATTTTTCAAAGAAAAAAAAAATAGGATAAATCAATAAATGATTTATTAAGCACCAACTATGAGGCAGGTATATTACATTTCCCTTTTTCATGAATAGTCAGCAAAAATACATGAAGGTGGGGGAAGGAATATTAGAAGTGAGGATATCTTCTCTCTAAGATGAGGAATTGTAACGAGCTGTCGTCTCCAGAAGCTGCCAGATCACTCTCTGGGAAGAGATCTCCTGTGTCTTCTACTCAAATCTCTCCAACAGATTCTTCTTCCTGTAGTGAACCGTTGTCTCCAGGCAGTTGCTGTTAACTCTTGTCCTTAGAAGTGACTTCCCTTCCTGCAGAGAGCCCCGTCAAGCCTGATGCAATGCAGAGTCTTTCTCTTGAATCCTGGCTCTGAATCTCCTCCAACTCTTATCCTTCTCCAGGCCGATCTGCTCTCTGGGCCCAGTGCTGTCTCTTTTATCCTCCCAGAGAATGGGCGTGGGATAATGCAAGGGCTTCTGGGAAGAACCACCCCAGCCAATGAGCTTGCCCCCTCTATCAAGTCAACCTGAGTTCTCACCTTGTAATTGTCCAGAAAACCTGAATTCTCACCTTGTCACTGTCCAGACAACCTGAGTTCTCACTTAGTAATCCTAACATCTCCCCCTTTCTTTTGATTTAGAACATAGGACAGTCATGACCTTGAAACATAAATCCATCAATATGGGAAGTATTACAGATAATTACATAAATGACCTTGAAACATAAATCCATCAATATGGGAAGTATTACAGATAATTACATAAATTACATAAGCACATAGTAACATAGTAACATAACACATGCTAGAAGTATATAACATAATCATAAATTGAAAATTTATAAATGTCCATAAGTCCATTGTCCATTAGTCTCATCTTGTGTGAGGAAGTCCAATGATTCCTGCTGGTTTTAAAGTTCTTTAACAGTCTTCTTATTATCCATGCTCTTTCAGTGTCAGATGTTTCTTAGATCTTCTCCTTTATTTTGAGGTCTTTCTCTTTTTCTGTCTCTCTCTGATGGATAAGGCGAATACGACTCGTTGGCACCCATCTGATTCCTTCTCCTGCTGAAGAAATACAAGCAAACCCTCTCCCCCAGGCAGTTAACCTATCTGGTCCCTTCCATTCACCACTTTCTGGATCTCTCCACATCACCTGGCGATTATCTAAGGACAGTGGAGCTGCTCGCACTGGACACTGCCCTTCTGGTGGGTTATAAAACCTGTCTGCCAGAGCCAGTGCATCTTTGTCAAAAATTAGAAAATTAATGGTATAGAGAACTAAATTTAGAAGTTCCCTAGGGCTACCTGTGGCTCCCCCTTTCTTTTGTTTTTGGAGGAGTGTCTTAATATCTCTGTTTCTTCTCTCTACTATTGCCTGCCCTTGAGGATTAAAGGGTATGCCCGTGGTATGTAAAATCTTATACTGTGCACGAAAGTGTGTAAAATGTTTGGACGTATATGCAGGTCCATTGTCTGTTTTTATTGCTTGTGGCACACCCATAATTGCAAAAACTTGTATAAGGAATTCAGTGACCACTCGGGCTGTCTCTTTTGCTGCTGGCATTGCAAATGTGAATCCTGAAAAGGTGTCTACCACGACATGAATAAAAGATAGACGACCAAAAGATTTATAATGGGTCACATCCATTTGCCAGATTTCATTGGGTCTCAAACCACGAGGATTCTTCCCTGGAGGGAGTGTAGGAGCATGGAAAGTAAGACAAGCTGTACAGCTTTTTACTATGCTCCTAGCTTCCTCTCTTGTGATTCCAAATTGTAAACGTAAAGCTCGAGCAGCCTGATGATATTTAGAATGAGATTCTTGTGCTTCCTGAAATAAAGGACTACTGGCTAACATGGTTAGAAGGCTATCTGCCTTTGAATTTCCATCAAAAATGGGACCTGGAAGTCCACTATGTGAGTGGACATGCAAGATATAAATCTTGCCTGGATGTTTTCTCACTTGCTCTTGAAGTTCCTTAAAGTGATTTTTTTAAGTGATTTTTTTTAGTGATTTAGTGATCCTTAAAGTGATTTTTAAGGATTTAGTGATCCTTAAAGTGATTTTTAAGTGATTTTTTTTCATTTATCAGTTATCTTTGTTCTTTCTTTCTCCTAATAAACAAATTCTTTTTTTTTTCATGAAATTCTTCTACATCAATATAGATAATACAGAGGGTAGAGTACTGTCTGTGGAGTAAATTTAAGAAGATATTTGTAAAAATTGCTTAGCATAGTATCTGGAACATAGCAGACATTATTTAAATGCATGTTCATTTCCCCTGGTTTTATTTGAAATAATACTTTTTGTCTATTTACATTTTGTCAACAAAATGAAAGAATAGGTTATTGAACTTAAAAACCAAATTAAAATGTTGAAAATTAAAGTAGATACTTGCAAATTTGAAATAAATAAATAACACTGGAAGCTATGACAAATTTTTAAAACAGTAGTCTCTACATTGATAAAAATAATAAATAGAAAATGAAATTGTTATTACTGAAAATGAAATATAAGAATTTATAACAAATGAAAAGATATTTTATTACAAAGTTTTTTTTTCTAACTATGTCAACAAGCCCAACAACTTCAATGAATTTACTATTTATAAAAAAACATAAAATAGCCAAATAGAATAATAAATATAACAAAATTTAAACAACTCAACTTTAGAAATAAAGTTTATTTTTAATTTTTCTTATCCTAAAGATAAGAAGGAAAAAATTGATAAGGATTTATATACTTCTAATGATATCTCAGGCTCTGTGTTAAACATTTTTTTGGCAAATATTTTTCATTTGCTCTCACAGAAACTCTGTGAAGCACAGACTATTATTATCCCCATTTTGTAGTTGGAAACTTAAGTATATGAGATTAAGCAACTTGCCCAAAGTCATACACCTAATAATTGTCTGAGTCTACATTTAACCTTAGATCTTCTTGAATCAGGCACAGTGTACTATCTATTGTGCTACTGATTCATAAAAATTGAATATAAACTGGAAAGAGATGATGAATGTTAATAATTATAATAGGGAAACTTGTAGGCATAAGAGTAATTGTCCTTTAAATATTGAAGATGTCACTGGATTATACAGTACAATTTTCTAATTAACATTTGAGAAAAAGTAGATTTGGAGCTTGAAAACAATAGAAGTACTGAAAATATGAATTTATTTTTTTAGATAGTTGAAACTGTTGTAGTGTATGTGATTATAATGGGGAAAATTATAGTAAGAACAAAGTTAAGACTGAGAATAGAATTCTGAGAAAGGCTATATTTATGGCTGTAATTTCCAATAAGAGTTTTCAGTGATGGAAATACTGATTATTATTAATAAAAAACAGATAAAAGATAATCTGAAACATACAATATCATGAAAACAAAGGTAATAAATAGGTTAAATCAGAATGAAGTTATTATGCCAGAATACAACAGAGAAATCAGGTAGAATGAAGATAGAATAGACTTTGGATTTGATTACTAGATAATCTTACTGATAATCTTTAAGAGGAAATTTTATAGTCTGTTGAGGTGGAAGGCAGATTACAAGAAATTAAGGTATCAGTGGGTAATTATAAAGTGGAAGTAGTCAATGTTGTATTAAATATGGAAAGAATATTTTGGACATCAGAATATTTTATTCACAAAGCATTTAGAATCTCTACTATTTTACCAAATGCCAGGTGAGTCAATACAGAATTTTATATCTGGCTTGGGGAATAAGCAGTAACCTTCAAATTAGGGCTCCACATGAAGAAATAATTAGGTACTCACTTATGGAGAGGTCAAACCATCACCAATTGCATAAATGTCTGCTTCTGAAGTGGTACTCATTAACTTAGTAATGAGCTGTTGAAATAGCAAGGCAGAAAGAATCTACAAAGCAGGGGAACTAATTGTCTTGTAGATAATGTTTGCTCTCCTACTGTTAGAGAGACAGGCACTGCTATTCATATGCTATGGGAATTCTGCATGTTATTACTGGTTGAAAACTTTCCTCAGCTTACAGATTCCAGCTCTACACATACTAGGTAAACCCAATCCATTTCACCCAGAGAGTTTGCTCTTTTGTTCCATTCAGCCTTTTTTTATTAGAAATGTGTGAAAAGTAAATAATGTGAGAAGATATATGAATGAATTAAGATGACAAACATAGGAGTGGAAGCTCTTAGTAGATAGGCTTGGTAATTTTTATTTAAGTATAAAACAAGGTTAAGGGGAATGAGAGATTTGATTCCATGAGAGGCTTAAGGAAGGATGAAAATATGCATTGTAGTAGTTATTATGAACTGGATAATGAATTGATTAAAGAGATATAAAAATATTTGCCAGATTTCAGTACTGCATATTGAGACAATAAGGTTTCATGATTTTCTTTAGCTCAGTTTGGAAGCTTGTATAGAAAAAAGAAGTCTCTTAATGGTGGGCAAAGTATATAGAATTTAGAAGATGATTGGTATACAATAAAGATAAAAAGGATTCAAGTATAAAATGTAGTATAGTTGCTAGTAACTCACCAAGGATGAACTCCCTTACCAAAGGAGGAGAATATAACCAGTGAAAGGGGTTATATTCTCCTCCTTTGGTAAGGGAGTTCATCCTTGGTGAGTTACTAGCAACTATACTACATTTTGTCAGTGAAAGGACAATAGAAAAAATAATTGAGGGGATGAGGTATTGAAGTCACATTAGAGATCATGTTTAACTATTATGAAGCATAGGGAAAGACAGAATGATAAAGATTATGATACGATGATATAACATTATATAATATATATTTAATAATATATGATATTTAAAGACATACTATTATAAAAAATAATGATCTGGCTAATATTGGAATGAGGGTCAGTTTCAGAAAATAACTCAATATATTTGGTCATTTATTCCAAGTTTGTAAGAACTGTCTTCCTAAACAATCATCTAATTCAATAAATTTACCATATTCTGATCTAAAACTTACTTGGGATATCTCCTACATCATTTTTGTCTCTGAATTTCTGTCTTTTTCTCATCAATAAGAAGTATCAGAGGCATTCTTTTTTTATTTTATAATTATAAATTTTTAACAGTATATATGCATGAGAAAAAAATTTATAACATTATCCCTTGTATTCATTTTTCCAAATTATCCCCTCCCTCCCTTTACTCCTTGCCCTAGATGACAGGCAATCCCATACATTTTACATGTGTTACAGTATAACTTAGATACAATATATGTGTGTAAATCCAATTTTCTTGTTGAATGTTAAGTATTAGATTCCGAAGGATATAAGTAACCTGGGTAGATAGACAGTAGTGCTAACAATTTACATTCACTTCCCAGTGATCCTTCTCTGGGTTTAGTTGTTTCTGTCCATCATTGATCAACTGGAAGTGAGTTGGATCTTCTTTATGTTGAAGATGTCCACTTCCATCAGAATACATCTTCATACAGCATTCAAGTGTACAGCGATCTTCTGGTTCTTTTCATTTCACTCAGCATCAGTTGATGTAAGTCTTTCCAAACCTCTCTGTATTGGTCCTGCTGGTCTTTTCTTACAAAGCAATAATATTCCATAACCTTCATATACCATAATTTACCCAACCATTCTCCAAATGGTGGACATCCATTCATCTTCCAATTTCTAGCCACTATGAAAAGAGCTGCCACAAACATTTTGGCACATACAGGTCCCTTTCCCCTCCTCAGTATTTCTTTGGGATATAAACCCAATAGCAGCAATGCTGAATGAAAGGGTATGCACAGTTTGATAACTTTTTGGGCATAGTTCCAAATTGCTCTCCAGAATGGCTGGATTCTTTCACAACTCCACCAGCAATGTATTAGTGTCCCAGTTTTCCCACATCCCCTCCAACATTTATCATTATTTGTTCCTGTCATCTTAGCCAATCTGACAGTTGTGTAGTTGTATCTCAGAGTTGTCTTAATTTGCATTTCTCTGATCAGTAGTGTTTGGAACACTCTTTCATATGAGTGAATATAATTTCAATTTCATTATCTGAGAATTGTCTGTTTATATCCTTTGACCATTTATAAATTGGAGAATGGTTTGATTTCTTATAAATTAGGATCAGTTCTCTATATATTTTGGACATGAGACCTTTGTCAGAACCTTTAACTTTAAAAATATTAAAAATATTCAGATGCCTTTTTTAAATTTCTAATCATGGGATGATACAGGGTCTGGAAACCTTTAGGGTCCTCTAGAAATATGAGATCCACCAGAGAGAGAGGATCTGCATTGATTTTCATGGGCTCTATGATTACTTTACGGTTTACTATATTATTTATGACCTTTTTAAAATCTTTATTCTTAGTAGAAGTGAAATAAAGGCTGGCCTGCATTAAGTACATGCATTGATACTCTATTTGTAGAAAAGCTGGGGGATTCTTTTTGATGACATCTGTGGAAACCTAGATATAAATTATATTGTGGTGTTCTTCAGGAGTTTCAGTCATCTACAACTCTTCATGATCAAAGTTGGGATTTTTTATTTTTTTTTATTTTTTGGCAAAGATTTTGGTGTGCTTTTTCATTTCCTTCTTCAACTTATTTTATAGACTAGGAAACTGGGACAAACTGGGTTAATTGACTTGTCCAGTGTCACATAGGTAGCAGTTGTCTGAGGCCACATTTGAATATAGGTCTTCCTGATACCAAAAAGTACTATATCCATTGTACCATCGAATTGTCTTAAACTATTTTAAGATTCCCCAAAGTAAACTCAGAGTAGATACAATGTGAACCATAAAAGCAGGTTTTTTTTGAAGAGTGACAGGTGGAATGAGGAGTCAACTTCTAAGCTTAGATTAGATTAATTTATTTAAAACCAGAATTTGAAATCCTGAGATATGGGTTACATATTTTATTTAAAATATCTAGTATTACTACAATATAACTATTTTTTCCAAAACATAATCTTACATGGAGTTTGTAATTTCACCAAAATAAAATATTGAATGTCTAATATTTGAGTCATTATAACTTTTTTCTCTGTACTTCTGTTCCTCCTCAACATAACATCTCATTTCTGCCTGAAAAGGAATAAAACAAACAACTAATTCACCAATGCCTATACATTGTACAAATGGCCTTTCACTTTTTACAAATGGTAGTGATTAATAGAACTTCCATTCTAAGTGCTTTGATATCTTTTACTTCATAGCAACCTCAAAATGAAAGGATGAATGAATTAATAAAAAAATCATTTAGCAATTTAAATATTAAATAATATTAAATAAAGATATACTTCATTTAATGTATTGATCTAATTACTTTCTATTCATTGCTACAAATGTATTTATTTTTGAAAGAGGATAGACAATGGTTTTAGAAATTAAGATTATTTGCTTGTCAAGGCTTGCAGTATTTATTTCTATTTCATTTTACATTTAAATCTTAGGATAAGGGGGGAAAGGAGCAAAGACCCTTAAGAAAATGATATTGAGTGATGCCAATATTTTCTTTCCTCACTGTAATCATTGCAACTGATTAGAGAACTCTCTTACCATAATAGAATGATATCTTTCAGCCAGTTTATTACCCAATAGCTTTTTGCTATGTGCGAACTTCATTTGAAGTAAGGGCTAATTAAGCCAAAGCTGGTTTTTTGCTTGGTACAGTATTTTTACAATGTATGCATGTAATGTAGCTCCCTGCCTGGCAGAAACGATTTGTGGATGATATTATTTTAAAGGTTATCTCAATTAAATTGCATTTATTTCTCTTCATTTATTTATTCATTTATTTTGAAAACAGTGGAATATCAAAACTACAAGATTCAAAAAATACTGCAAAGCTATCATCACACCATATTTGGTTATTAAGCCTCTACCATCATTTGTTTTCCAAATGAAATTAAGGAAATATAGTTTCTTTCATATCATCCTTTAAAAAGCACACATTCATGACCAAAAACTAAAGTTTGTTAGCTAAAGGTGCTTATAAGAAGAATTAAAGAAATATATAGATTTAGGAGAAAGCTGAAGAATAATACAAGCTAGCCTCTTCATTTTAGAGATATGGGAAAAGCCCAGAGTGGTAAACTAACTTGTCCATGGGGTTCATCCAGCTAGTAGTAGAAGGATAATCAGAGACCAGTGTAATTTGAATTATTTTACATAAGAAACAACAGCAGCACCTGGGGGGCAGGATGGTAAAGTATTTGTTGATATTCACATAGTGAATCACATCAGAAACCAGATTTGAACCCAGATTCTTTAATTCCAGAAAAGTCTTATGATTCTCAATATAGTTTTTTGCACTGAATCATACTATTTTCCCACATTAGTAAAATTATGAATAATTATAGCATAAAATTTAGTACAAAGAAAATAATCATTTGGAAAAGTGAATAACACAAACCAAATAATTCACAAATTGATTGTTGTACCTCTAGCTGTGAGACATCTTTGAATGACTTCATCATTATGATCCAGGAACCTTATGCCTGGGATAGGTTTATTCTGCTGTAAGATATCATCAGCATTGCTCCTCTACCTCTTGAATAGTCTGGGGTCTATTTGACTCCAGGGAGAAGCTATGCACTTCAAACCATCATTTAAGAAGGGAGCTTGCTTCAAACATCTTATTTCTCATCGAGCTGTATGACTCGGGTACTTCTCTGATTTGATTCTCCATCATATCCTCCCCTTCTGTGTCCTAGATTTCTTTTGTTTCTTGAGGGCAAAGACTGTTTTTTATTTTAATTCTTGTGCCCAATGTATGCCATGTGTCTGGCTCATAATAGGTACTTAAATATGTTTAACTATTGAGTGAGGAGGGATAGCGTTAAAGAAGACTGAAGGACAAGTATTAATATATTCACTCCAACAGAACATTCAGAAAATCTAGATAATCTTTTCAATAAAGTGAGATGAAATATTTTAGGAAGAAAAAGCCCATGTGTGGGATTACTAGCTACAATGTTATATCACCTGGTTTCCCAACTGAATTTGCAAAAAGAACATATGTCCTCCTCTCCACCCCGCACTGGAACACTAGGAAAGGAAACTATTCCAATTGTGAATGCCTTTGCCAATGATTTTCAGTCCATATTGCTCTTCTGAGGAAATTGAAACTAAGGAACTCAAAGATGTTGAAGCTAGTGATGAATAAGATAATGTTCTGGAATTCAAAAACAATGCTTCTCCCTGGAACACTGCAGCTCATCCACCTAGCCATCTTGGCTTAAATATCTCTTTCCATATGAAGAGAGGCAATTGTGTTAAAATATCTGGTTGGAATCCAGACATTATAGATGCTTTTAACCACTGCAAGATAGTAATCTCAGACACTGACTGTGAAGCCTTTACTTCAGTCACCACATCTGTTAATGAAAAGACCACCCACAGTTCTGCAGAAACATCTAACGGTACAAAAACTACATTATGTTTCTGTATTTTCACAAGTGAGTTATGAATGTTGACAAGAGGCATGTTTTGAAGTCAGAGATTATTCTTGTATAAACTGCAAGAGTAATATTCCAATTCACATCTTGAAAACATTACTAGACCATATAGTTTTAATTTTAAAACAACTTAATAACAATTTCACAATTTTACTAAGGTAAATGTTCCATATTTTTCATTCTAATGAATCTAATCTTCATAGTAATTTAGACTTGAATTCTGTATAATGATAAGTCTAATGGTTTCACTTCAGAAAAAAAAAAATCCCTTTAAAACATTAAATCTAGGGGCTGCTAGGTGATGCAATGCATAGAGCATCAGCCTGAAGTCAGGAGTTCAAATCTGGCCTCAGACAATTAACACTTCCTAGCTATATGACCCTGGGCAAGTCACTTAATTCCAATTGCCTCAGCAAAAAATAAACAAATAAATGTTCTAAATCTAGTTGAGTAGATAAGAGTGTAGAAATACAAAAATAAAAGTGTTTTCACTTTTATATTTTTAATATTTATTAGGACCCCTTGAGGAAAGTATGTCTAAGCCTTTTTAGTCAGAAGAGGCAGAAAAATATAGCAAAACAAAATAACATTGCACATGGAATCTGGCTCTGGAGTCAGAGGACCTGAGTTTAAAATGATTTGAAATTAGACAATTAGTAAAACTTCCTTGAGTATCAGCTTCCTCCTTTGAAAAAAAGAGAAGTAAACATTAGAGATATGTGCATTGTTTATAGCTATTATCATTTAAAAATCTATGAATTACTCAGAAAGTTATTCTATCCCATGAAGGCAATTCCACCCTACAAGAACAAATTGATTCCATGGAAACATAATAGATTATATGTTGTAGAAGGCAATTATGAACATTGTACCTTTGCTACTTACTGACAGATTGAAATAATTTGGTGGAGTATCCAGGTGGAATATTAAAATATAAAGGTTGCATTTCTATGATAATTTTGAATAATATTATTGCAAAGTTTGAATGGCATTATGCAAGTTATATCTGACAAAGAAAACTTGACTTTGGTAGGTTATGCAACTGTCTGCTTTGAAAGGTGTACCTTAAAAACAATAGATTACATTGTGAAAACAAAAAGAACATCAACATCAAGGTAGGCTGTCTATTTAAAAACTATAAGAAGATAAGACACAAATTCAACTTGAGAATTCATTACTCTAATATTCAATTTAATGCAATTTGATAAATATAATGACTAAGATGGGAAAGGTATGATATTAACCATAGAACCTACTGTCAAAACCTCAAAGATCTCAGTGTTCTTGTTTTCTTTTTTTGAGGAGGAGGTCAGGGAAATGAGCAGATAAGGGGAGTATGACATGGTTATCTGCTATGTATAACCATGATATGTTGTTGAAAATGATATGTGCAAAGGAAAGATGTAGGGCAAGTGGCCCAGTGGGGTATCATATGGGAATTAAAGGAAGCCAGGAAAGCCAGAAGACATGGGTGAGGAGAAAGAGGATTTTAGGTTCTGGAAAATACCTAAAACTAGAGATGGGAGTGCCTTGATCAAGGTACAGAAGTAGACAAGATCATTGGATCACAATCTGTGAAGGAAAGTAAAATATAAGACACTGAAAACATACTAAGAGGCCATTAACAAAACAATGCAACTTATACTTGGTTAGGGATCCCCACTGTAGGTTTTGAAACTGATGGTTAGAGCCAGATTGCTGAGAACTTTAAATGACAAGCGAAGACATAATTATTTTGTGTGAAGACCGAGTTTGCAGCCTGGATACCTTAGAATCAGCTGGAGTCAAGATAAGCAAAAGTCCTTGATCTTTATTCTTGTTTTTTTTTTGGGTAGAAGTCAGGGGAAATGGACATAGGGATCTCCACATGTTCTTTCTCTCTTTCCACCACCAAAAAGTAACTCTTGCTTGTCTTACTCCACCCTCTAATGCCTCCTACAATTCTCTCTATATACCAACAGATTGAGCAGCACAAAGAAGAGGGCCAGGTCATTCTCCAAGCATATGCTAATAGACTATTGTCCAATTGGTAATTAGCCTTATGTGCTAGGTTATCTAAATGCATTTGCTTGGAGTTTCAGTCCTTCACAATTTTGTTTGTTAACAGGAAGTCACAGAAGAAGTTTTGGGCTGAATGTGGCTTGATTAAAACTCAGCAGTTACACATTGAGATTAAATTTCAAATATAGGAAAATTTCAAAAAATGGGAAAAATGCTCTCCATCTTAAGAAATTTTCTTTTTAAAATTTGTAAGACAGAACTAAATGCAAGACTATAGACATGTTCTGAGCCATTTATCTGCCTAAATAATTGGCCAGTATACAATAATTTTTTTCAGTTTGAAGCTATGTTGATATTGAGTTTAAAGTCTAGTAAAATTTCTTAATTCTGACAAAATTCCCATTAGTATTATTGAAAATAATAGGTTATATTTTATATTGCTTTTAAATTAGCCAATAGTTTATCTATTTTATTGTTGCTATTGTTTTTTTTTTTTTAACAATCCTTAATTTCCTTTATTAGTTCACTTTTAATTTTCAATTTTGTTTATCTCTAATGTGATTTTCAAACTGTGTATTTTGGTGTTTAATGGGGACTTTTTGTTTGTTGCATATTATTTATCTGTTTCTTTATTAGTGTTATATATTCAATTCATTAATCTACTTTTTCTCTGTTTTACTAATGTAAGCATTTAAAGATCGAAGATTTCTCTAAGAACATTAAGAGCTAGTTTTATGAAAAACAACACAATCAATAACCTTTTATATAATTTGATTTAAAAAAAGGAGAGAAGAAAATCAAATTGCTAGTATCCAAAATGAAAAGAGTGAAAATTCTACTAATGAAGAGGGAATTAAAGCAACCATTGTGAGCTATTTTTCCCAATTGTATGCCAATAAATTGGATAATCTAAGTGAAATGAATGAATATTTACAAAAATATAGACTGCCCAGATTAACTGAGGGGGAAATAAATGACTTAAATAGTGCCAATTTAGAAAAAGAAATTGAACAAGTTATTAACCCATTTCCTAAGAAAAAATCTTCAGGGTCAGATGAATTTAAAAGTGAATTCTACCAAAGATTTAAAGAACAATTAATATCAATACTTTGCAAATTATTTGGAAAAATAGGAGAAAAAAGTCCTGACAAATTCTTTTTATCACACAGATATGCTGCTGATGCATAAACCAAGTAGAGTCAACACAGACAAAGACAATTATAGACCAATTTTCCTAAGTAATATTAGGCAAAAACAAACAAACAAACAAACAAACAAACAAAAACAAAACAAAACAAAACATATGAACAAAGAGCCTATAGCAAGTTATTACCAAGATAATACACCATGACTAAGTAGGATTTATACCAGGAATGTAGGGCTGCTCCAATATTAGGAAAATTATAGGATACTTGACAACATCTGTAATGTTCTGCTTTCTAAAGCCCCCAAGCTGGGGTGACAAAACATGCTATTGCTTGCTAGAGCCCTCACACCAGAGTGAGTAAAGTATAGTGTTTAGACTAGCTCTTTGGAGGATCTCGGGACCAGCCCAAGTCCTTGGTCTCATATGAGAAGTAATGAAGGCAGGAGAGTCAGCATAAGCCTGTTCAAATCTTTCTCTCTGGGTGAGTTTGTCCCCAGTTTATATACTCTATTACAATTATATCATTACTGTATACTGAGTATAAGCCAATCATTATCTCATTAATTCAACTGAGTTAATATCTTGTTGTAAGACTACATCAATCATATTGAATATTTTTTATAATTTAATTTTTATTTTATTTTATAATTATAACTTTTTTTTTTTTGACAGTACATATGCATGGGTAATTTTTTACATTATCCCTTGCACTTACTTCTATTCAGACTTTTTCCCTTCCTCCCCCAACCCCCTCCCCCAGATGGCAGGCAGTCTTATATATGTTAAATATATTACAGTATATTCTAGATACAATATATGTGTGTAGAACCAAATTTTTTGTTGCACAGGAAGAATTGGATTCAGAAGGTAAAAATAACAGTTTACAATCATTTCCCAGTGTTCCTTTTCTGGATGTAGCTGATTCTGTCCATCATTAATCAATTGGAATTGGATTAGCTCTTCTCTATGTTGAAGATATCCACTTCCATCAGCATACATCGTCATACATTATCATTGTTGAAGTGTATAATGATCCCCTAGTTCTGCTCATTTCACTCAGCATCAGTTGATATAAGTCTCTTCAAGCCTCTCTGTATTTCTCCTGTTGGTCATTTCTTACAGAACAATAATATTCCATAACATTCATATACCATAGTTTACCCAACCATTCTCCAATTGATGGACATCCATTCATCTTCCATCTTCTAGCCACTATGAAAAGGGCTGCCACAAACATTTTGGCACATAAAGGTCCCTTTCCCTTCTTTAGTATTTCCTTGGGATATAAGCCCAGTAGTAGTATGGCAGGGTCAAAGGGTATGCACATTTTGATAACTTTTTGGGCATAATTCCAGATTACTCTCCAGAATGGTTGGATTCTTTCACAACTCCACCAACAATGCATCAGTGTCCCAGTTTTCCCACAGCCCCTCCAACATTCATCGTTATTTGTTCCTGTCATCTTAGCCAATCTGACAGGTGTGTAATGATACCTCAGAGTTGTCTTAATTTGCATTTCTCTGATCAATAGTGATTTGGAACACTCTTTCATATGAGTGGAAATACTTTTAATTTCATCATCTGAAAATTGTCTGTTCATATCCTTTGACCATTTATCAATTGGAGAATGGCTTGATTTCTTATAAATTAAAGTCAATTCTCTGTATATTTTGGAGATGAGGCCTTTATCAGAACCTTTAACTGTAAAAATGTTTTCCCAATTTGTTACTTCCCTTTAATGTTGTTTGCATTAGTTTTGTTTGTGCAGAAACTTTTTAATTTGGTGTAATCAAAATTTTCTATTTTGTGATCAATAATGGTCTCTAGTTCTCCCTTGGACACAAACTCCTTCCTCCTCCACAAGTCTGAGAGGTAAACCATCCCATGTTCCTATAATTTATTTATGATTTTGTTCTTTATGCCTAAATCATGGACCCATTTTGATCTAATCTTAGTATGTGGTGTTAAATGTGGGTCCATGCCTAGTTTCTGCCATACTAATTTCCAGTTTTCCCAGCAGTTTTTGTCAAATAATGAATTCTTATCCCAAAATTTGTGATCTTTGGGTTTGTCAAAGATCATATTGTTATTTTTATTCACTATCTTGCCCTGTGAACCTAACCTATGCCACTGATCAACTAGTCTATTTCTTAGCCAATACCAAATGGTTTTGGTGACTGTTGCTTTATAATATAGCTTTAAATCAGGTACACTTAGACCACCTTCCTCTGACTTTTTTTTCATTAGTTGCCTTGCAATTCTCGACCTTTTATTCTTCCATATGAATTTTGTTGTTATTTTTTCTAGGTCATTAAAATAGTTTCTTGGAAGTCTGATTGGTATAGCACTAAATAAATAGATTAGTTTAGGGAGTATTGTCATCTTTATTATATTCGCTCCGCTTATCCAATAGCACTGAATGTCTTTCCAATTAATTAAATCTGACTTATTTTTGTGGCAAGTGTTTTGTAATTTTTCTCATATAATTCCTGACTTTTCTTTGGTAGATGGATTCCCAAATACTTTATACTCTCAACATTTGTTTGGAATGGAATTTCTCTTTGTATCTGTTGCTGTTGCATTTGTTAGTGATATATAAAAATGCTGAGGATTTATGTGGATTTATTTTGTATCCTGCCAAATTGCTGAAATTTTGAATTATTTCTAATAGCTTTTTAGCAGAGTCTTTGGGGTTCTCTAAGTATACCATCATGTCATCTGCAAAAAGTGATAGTTTGATTTCCTCATTTCCTACTCTAATTCCTTGAATCTCTTTCTCAGCTCTTATTGCCAAGGTTAGCGTTTCTAGTACTATATTGAATAGTAATGGTGATAGTGGACAACCTTGTTTCACTCCTGATCTTACAGGGAAAGGTTCTAGTTTATCACCATTACATATGATGTTTACTGAAGGTTTTAAATATATGCTCCTTATTATTTTAAGGAATAGTCAATTTATTCCTATATTCTCAAGCGTTTTTAGTAGGAATGGATGTTGGATTTTATCAAATGCTTTTTCTGCATCTACTGAGATGATCATATGGTTTTTATTAATTTGATTATTAATATGGTCAATTATACTAATAGTTTTCCTAATATTAAACCAGCCCAGCATTCCTGGTATAAATCCCACTTGGTCATAGTGTATTATCCTGGAGATGATTTTCTGAAGTCTATTTGCTAATATCTTATTTAAGATTTTAGCATCAATATTCATAAGGAAATTGGTCTATAGTTTTCTTTCTCAGTTTTCGATCTACCTGGTTTAGGTATCAGTATCATGTCTGTGTCATAGAAGGAATTTGGTAGGACTCCTTCAATCCCTATTTTTTCAAATAGTTTACATAGCATTGGAGTTAGTTGTTCTTTAAATGTTTGGTAGAATTCACCTGTAAATCCATCTGGTCCTGGGGACTTTTTCTTAGGAAGTTGGTTAATAGCTTGGTCTATTTCTTTTTCTGAGATGGGACTATTTAGACTACTTACTTCTTCCTCTGTTAATCTGGGCAAGCTATATTTTTGAAGGTATTCTTCCATTTCATTTAAGTTATCGAATTTATTGGCATAAAGTTGAGCAAAGTAGCTCCTAACTATTGTTCTAATTTCCTCTTCATTAGTGGTGAGTTCACCCTTTTCATTTTCAAGACTTAACAATTTGCTTTTTCTCTTTCCTTTTTTTAATCAGGTTTACTAAGAGTTTGTCTATTTTGTTGGTTTTTTCATAAAACCAACTCTTAGTTTTATTAATTAATTCAATAGTTTTTTTACTTTCAATTTTATTAATCTCACCTTTTATTTTTTGAATTTCAAGTTTTGTGTTTGTCTGGGGGTATTTAATTTGTTCCTTTTCTAGCAATTTTAGTTGTAAGCCCAATTCGTTGGCCCTCTCTTTCTCTATTTTATGCAAGTAGGCCTGTAGAGATATAAAACTTCCCCTTATTACTGCTTTGGCTGTATACCACACATTTTGGTATGATGTCTCATTATCGTCATTTTCTTGGGTGAAGTTATTAATTATGTCTATGATTTGCTGTTTTACCCAATCATTCTTTAGTATAAAATTATTTAGTTTCCAATTATTTTTTGTTCTATTTTCCCCTGGCTTTTTATTAAATGTAATTTTGATTGCATTATGGTCTTAAAAGGATGCATTTACTATTTCTGCCTTACTGCATTTGATTTTGAGGTTTTTATGCCCTAATATATGATCAGTTTTTGTGTAGGTTCCATGAACTGCTGAGAAGAAAGTATATTCCTTTCTGTTTCCATTTAGCTTTCGCCAAAGATCTATCATATCAAACTTTTCTAGTATTCTATTTACCTCTTTGACTTCTTTATTATTTATTTTGTGGTTTGATTTATCTAATTCTGAGAGTGCAAGGTTGAGATCTCCCGCTATTATAGTTTTGCTATCTATTTCCTCGTGCAGCTCTCTTAATTTCTCTTTTAAGAATTTAGATGCTGCACCACTTGGTGCATGTATGTTTAATATTGATACTGCTTCATTATTGATGCTGCCCTTTAGCATGATATAATGCCCTTCCTTATCTCTTTTAATTAGATCAATTTTTGTTTTTGCTTGATCTGAGATGAGGATGTCTACTCCTGCTTTTTTGGTTTTGCCTGAAGCATAATAGATTCTGCTCCACCTTTTTACTTTTAGTTTGAATGTCTCACCCTGTTTCAGGTGTGTTTCCTGTAAACAACATATAGTAGGATTCTGACTTTTAATCCAGTCTGTTAACTGCTTCCTCTTTATGAGGCAGTTTGCCCCATTCACATTTATGGTTAGAAGGACTAATTCTATAATACTTGGCATCCTATTAACCCCTGCTTATGCTTTTCCTCTTTCCTTCCCTTTTACCCCCCTACCCAGTATTAAACTGATGAACACCACTTGCTTTTCACAGCCCTCCATTTTTAGGATCCCTCCCCCACCTTAAAGATCCTCCCCTTATTTTACCCCTTTTTCTCGAAATTTCTGTATTCCCTTCCCCTTAGCTTACTCCTACCCTTTCACTTTTCAATGAAGTGGAAGAAGTTTCACCATATATCGAATATGTCTATTGATACACGCTCTGTTCATCTCCCTCCTTTCTTTCTTTCAGATATAATAGGTTACCTTTGCCTCTTCATGAGATGTAGTACCATCACTTTACACTTTTTTATGATATAATCTCCTTTCCACCTCTAGTTTCTAAGACAAATTGTACATATGTTCTTTACATATTTTTTGACAGAAGTATAGTTCTCAAGATTTCTTTTTACCTTTTTAGAAATCTTTTGAGTTCTGTATTTGAAGATCAAACCTTTTATGTAGGTCTGGTTTTTTCATCAGAAATAGTTGGAATTCATTTATTTCGTTAAATATCCATCTTCTTCCCTGGAAAACGATGCTCATTCTTGCTGGGTAAGTTATTCTTGGCTGTAAGTTATTCTTGGCTGCATACCAAGTTCCTTAGACTTTTGGAATATCATGTTCCAGGCCCTTCGTACTTTTAATGTGGAAGCTGCTAGATCCTGGGTTATCCTTATTGTGGATCCTCCATATCTGAATTGCTTTTTTCTAGCACCTTCCAATATATTTTCCTTTGTCTGATGGTTCTTGAACTTGGCCACTATATTTCTTGGCGTTTTGATTTTAGGGTCCCTTTCAGTAGGTGATCAATGAATTTTTTCAATGTCTATTTTACCCTCTGTTTCCAGAATATCTGGGCAGTTCTCTTTGATAATTTCCTCAAAAATGGTGTCCAAGCTCTTTTTTTTCCTCCCATTTTTCAGGGAGTCCGATTTTTCTCAAATTGTCTCTCCTGGATCTGTTTTCCAGGTCTGTTGTCTTTCTGGTAAGGTACTTGACATTCTTTTCAATTTTTTCCTTTCTCTGGTTTTGCTTGACTACCTCTTGGTTTCTCCTTGAGTCATTCATTTCAACTTGTTCCAGTCTAATTTTCAATGATTTATTTTCTTTACTTACTTTTTTTACATCGCTTTGTAATTGTCCAATTGAGTTTTTATCTTCTATGGAATTTTTTTTTCATTTTATCCATTTTATTTTTTAGAGAGCTGTTTTCTTTTTACAGCTCACTAATCCTATTTTCCTTGGAGTTGTTTACCTTTTCCAGCTCACTAATCTTGTTTCTCAATGATTTGATAGAGATTGCACCCCTCCCCCTCAGGTCTGAGCTGTGTGAGCTGCCTGTCTTGCTCTGGCTGCCTGCCCTCAGTCTGCACCCAGTCTGATTGACCCTCCCCCGAGCAAACACAGATCTTTTCTGGAGACTTTCAAGGATATCTTCTCTTGTTGATTATTTGTGGTTTTATTTCTGGGTCAAGCATTAAGTCTGAGGCTTGTCATGAAGTAAGTTCTGAGAGAAAACGAGGAGCTCAAGCAGCTGTCTGCCTCCATGCCGCCATCTTGGCCGGAAATCAATCATATTGAATATTAAGTATATCTTTTCAGAGTTCCTGCCCTCTACAACATCAGTGAGCAAACTAACAGACATCATATGATGATCTCAATAGATGCAGAAAAAAAATGACAAAATTCAAAGCCCATTACAATTAAAAATGCCAGAGAGCACAGGAATAAGTTCAGTTTTCCTTAAAATAACAAGAACCATCTAATTGAAATCATTACCAAACATCACATATAATGGGGATAAATAAGAAGCATTGCCAATAAGTTCAGGGGTGAAACAAGGTGGCCAACTATCATCATTACTATTCAATATTGTACTAGAAATGCACTCAATCATTTTTTTCAACAAGAGAGGTAAAAAAATTAGAGGAAGTCAGTAGTTAATAAAAAAAGAAAATTATCACTCTTTGCAGATGATATGATGGTAGATTAAAAGAATCCTAGAGAATCAACTAAAAACAATTAAAAACTTTGGCAAACTTTCAGTATACAAAATAAATTTACATCAGTCAATAGCATTTCTATATGTTATCAATAAAATCCAGCAGCAAGGGATGCAAAAATTATTTTACATAATTATAGGTAATATATAATATTTGAGAGTCTACCTGCCAAGACAAAGTCAGAAATTGTATTACCATTACAAAACAGTTTCCACACAAATAAAGTCATATCTAATCAATTGGAAAAATATGAAGTGTTCATGGTATATTGGAAAGTGCACAGCATTCCAGGGTGGAGTCAACATGGAGGAGTGCATTCAGGAAACTGTTCCAGCTCTCCCAGTTTCCCTTGAAAACCACAAAAAAAACAAACTTATGAACAGAGTCTGACAGAATAAAACCACTGTTTAGCTTAAGATAAACTGTAAAAAACTTCAAGAAAAGGCAGTCTCATTGGAATAAAAAGGGTGTTCAGTCCAGAACAGATACACTCTGGGAAAGCTGATGGGAAGGTCTTAATCGCAGCAAATCAGCAACTAAGACCTTCAACCTTGACCTATTTGAGGAGCAAATCAGTGGGCAGCTTCCATTTCATCTCAGAAGGTAAACTTTGGGAAATCAGGCTGTTACTTTTAAAGAGTAGCCAAGCTACCCCTACAAACACAAGGGGAACCTGTGCTCAAAACCATAGCTCAGAATACCACCCTCCTTATGCTATAAGTAGAGCTCAACTATACAAGTAAAAAAGAAAATGCCAAAAGAAAAGGAAGAACAGAAATTTCACCACAGAAAACTACTATAGTGACAGGGAAGACTAAAACACAATCTCAGATGATAACAGAATGTCAAAAAAATAAATTTCAGAATGTTATAAGTTGGTCTCAAGCTTAAAGAGTCTTCTTGAAAGTACACATAAAAGACTTTAATAAGTAAATAAGAAAGGTAGAGGAAAAATGGGGAAAGGAAATTAAATGTAAGAATGAGAGAGTCAAGGGCTTGGAAAAGAAGGAAAAAAAAACTGATTAAAAAGTAGAATAAACAAATGGAAAAAAATACAAAAGCTAACTGAAGACAATCACATGTTAAAAACTAGAACAGATCAAATGGAAACTAATGACTTTGTTTTTTTGTTTGTTTTTTTAGAGTTTTTTTTAATTGAAGTTTTTATTTTATATTCAAAACATATGCAAGGATAATTTTTCAACATTGAGCCTTGAAAAACCTTGTGTTCCCATTTCCCCCCCTTACCCTTGTCCCCTTTCCCAGATGGCATATAATTCATTATATATTAAACAAGGGAAAATATATGTTAAATCCAAAATAGACATACATATTTATACAATTATCTTGCTGCACAAGAAAAATCTGATCAAAAAGTAAAAAAAAGAAAAAAAAATGAGAAAGAAAACCATAACAAAGTGTTAAAATGCTATGTTGTGATCCAGCTAGATTTGCTGCAAAACACCCAAAAGCAAATACCAAAGGCAAATTATAAGCCACTGAGCCCTGCAAGAACAGGGCCTGGTCACAATTACCCAGAACTGGAAATCAGTCAGAAGAACTGCTCCAAAGCAAACTAAAGCAGCTATCTCTTTTGCTTTAATTCCAGACCTCAACCCTTAAGAAATGAGCAAAAAAAGCAACAATAACTTTGACCATAGACAGCTTTTATGGAAAAAGAGAATAACAGACCTAAGATTCCTATAAGCAAATCTGCTACAGATGAAGCCCCAAAGGATGATATGAGCTGGTCTTCATTTCAGAAGATTCTCTTGAAAGAATTCAAAAAGTATCTTAAAGAAAAAAATGGGGAAATGAAATGAGATCTTTGCAAGATGAAAAGGAAAAACAGCAATTATCTGAAGAAAACTCCTTACAAAATAAATTTAGTGAAATGGAAAATGCATATAACTCCCTTACAAAATAGATTTGATGAAATGGAAAAAGCTAATGACTTTTTAAAACAACAAAAATCTGTCAAACAATTTTAAAATCAAAAAATGGAAAAAAAAATTAAATACTTTATTGGCAAAACAGCCAACCTGGAAAAGGGATCCAGAAGAGAGATTTTTTAAATTATTGTTTTATCTAAAAGTCATGGCCAAACAAAATCCTTGATATATTTCTACAAGAGGTCACTAAAGAAAACCGCCCCAATATTGTAGAAACTGAGAGCAAAATATTCACTGAAAGAATCCATCAATCACCTGTGGAAAGAAATCTCATAAGAAAAAGCCCAAGGAACATTTTTGCAACTTCAAAATTATAATCTCAAGACAAAAATACTGCAAGCTGCCAGACAAAACCAAATAAAATATCAAGAAACAATACTCAGTATTATCCAGGATTTGGCAACTTCTTTATCAGGAAGCTATCCTTCAATAGAGGATTGAAGGACCTGGGATAACATATTCTGAAAGGCAAAATACTTGAGGGTACAACCGAGAATTGACTACACAGTGTTCCTCAGCATCATTTTTCTAGGGAAGAGATGGAGCTTCAGTAAAGTTAGAGATCTTAATCATTTCTATTGAAAAAAATCAAAACTAAACAGTGGGGCAATAGGGAAGGCCATCACATGGGCTAAGGGTATAGTTGTGAATAGTCTCTGATGTGATGACATCAAAGAAAAAGACATTAAAAGTTGGTAAAAGAGCTATACTGGAAAAAAGAGGAAAGAAAAGGTATAATGGTACAAGGAGTTCACACGAAGAGAGGCAAAAGACTTATTACAATAGAAGGTAAGAAAGAAGGGGGGGTGAACATTTTCTGAAGCTTGACTTCATCACTTTTGACTTTAAGAAGAAATAATTTAATCATTCAGTTGTACACAGAAATTTATCTAATCCTATAAAGAAGTAGGTGGACAAAGAGGAAAAGAGAAGGGAGGGCAGAAACACTAGAGGAAAAGCAAGACAAGGAGGAAGGGTGGATAGATGATAAATTATTGGGTGCAGTGGTTTAAAAAACACTACTAAGAGAAGGGGTGATAAAGTCGTGGGTAGTGGTGGAGTGGTCAAAAAAAAACAGGACTAAGAACAGGATAGAAAAAAAGGAAAAAAAAAAGTATATAGAGGGGAGAAAATGAAGGTAATCGTAACTGTGAATGTGAATGGAATGAATTCTCCCATAAATTAGAATTGAATAACAGAGTGGATTACAAACAGAATCCTACAATATGTTGTTTATAAGAAACATATTTGACACAGAGAGACACATACAGAATAAAAGTAAAAGAATGGAACAGTATTTATTATGCTTCAGGTGAAGTTAAAAAAAAAATGGGTAGCAAAGCAAAAGTAAAAATAGATCTTATAAGAGTTAAGGAGGGAAAGTACATCTTGATAAAGAGTACCATAAATAATGGTATAATAATGTTGGAGCCAAAATGACTGAGAGGCCATGTTCCTTTATGACCTCATCCTATGATTTATGACCTGATCCTATTATTAATTAAGAAATCTTGCCTCTGAATTAGTTCTGGATTGACAGAATCGACAAATAATGGGAGTGTGGGGGGCGGAGCCAAGATGGCGGAGAAGAAACACACTACTCAGTGAACATCCTCACTCCCTCGCAACCAATTAGATAAATTAAGTCTCAGAATTAGCCCAGGACTGATAGATACCACAAGGACTGGAAGCATGACTTACCAGCTGAAGAGAATCTGGAGTTTCAATAGAGAAGGTCAGTTCTCAGGGGAGGAAGAAGAGAGACCAGCACAGACGGTGGGGTAGGGGCACACTGGGCCCATTGCGCTGGGAAGGGCTCTGGGATCAGAGAAGCCACTGAGGTAAAGGAATCTGGCACAGGCTGTTAGCTCTTGTCTGCTAATTATTTAGCAGTTCAGAAGACAAAGCCAAACTATTTTAAAACTCAGATTAGATTTTCCCCAGATCCTGGAGGTGACTCAGCAAATCTGGGCACCAGGGGGCGTGGCCTCAGCTACCTCCTGAGAATAGTTAAGAGATTAACAAGTGGGTGGATACGGCCCAAGGCAACACACACTGCCTAGTTTAGCTGGAGGGAGTGGAACTAAGCTCCAGGAAGTCGCAGAGAAGCCGAACCTTTGAACTAGGGACCGTGGTTTCTGGCAGACACTTCCAGTTTGAGCACAGGGGCTTTTCACATCACCTGCTGCAGACATCCACTCCCCACCCGGACACATAGGCTGGGCTTCGTGCTGTCTTTACTATTCTACGACCTCAAAGCACAGTAGTGCTAATCACCTCTGAGGCACTTCCAGGGAGGGGGTGGGGAACTCTCTCCCAGAGCTCTATCTTAGCTCAGGCACAGGGGCCGCTGCATCCATCCTGTCTGGGAGGAAGCTGGTAAAGAAGTAAATAAATAATTTCCTACCCCAGGGACAGACCCCAAAAGATTTTTTTTAAGTATGAGCAAAAAAGCCAAAAAAACTATAGATTCCTTCTACACAGAGAAAGAGCGGGTATCCAACCCCGAGGAAGTTAACAGCAGAGAGTCAGCAGATAACAACCTAAAGGGGAACGATTCCTGCCCCCCATCACATAACTCTCTCCTTGAAGAGACTCTTAAAAAATTGAGGGAGTTTGAAGAAAAATGGGGAAAGGAAAGGGAAGCTATGATAGAGAATAACAACGTCCTGAAATTGGAGTTGGAAAAAATAAAGAATTCACAGGAGATGCAGGGAAACAAAATTTATGAATTAGAAAAGGTTAAAAAAAACACAGGAAAGTAGGATTTCTGAATTGGAAAAGATAAAAAAGTCTCAAGAAAATAGAATTTCTGAATTGGAAAAAGAAAATAATTCTCAAAAAAAAAATTAGGGAAATGGAAAAAAATTCAATAGAGCAAAATAATTCATTTAAAAACGAAATTGGGCATTTACAAAAAGAACTAAAAACTGTGAAAGAAGAAAATAACTCCTTAAAAGTCAGGATGGAAGAAATAGAAATGAATGATTCACAGAGAACCCAAGAATCAGTCAAACAAAACAAAAAAAATGAGAAGCTGGAGAACAACGTCAAATACTTACTGGGAAAATCTATAGACCTGGAAAATAGATCTAGGAGAGATAATCTGCGGATTATTGGACTTCCAGAAAACTATAACCAAAAACAGAGATTAGATTCTATTTTACAGGAAATTATCAAAGAGAACTGTCCAGAGATAATAGAAACAGAGGGGAAAGTAGATGTGGAAAGAATTCATCGAACTCCTTCTGAAATAGACCCTAAAAAAAGAACACCACGGAATATTGTGGCTAAGCTGCAGAATTACCACACAAAGGAGAAAATCCTGCAAGCAGCTTGAAAAAAACAATTTAAATACCAAGGTGCCACAATAAGGGTCACCCAAGATCTGGCTGCCTCCACATTAAAAGATAGAAGGGCCTGGAACCTGATATTCCGTAAGGCAAAAGATCAAGGACTGCAACCAAGAATGAACTACCCAGCTAAGTTTAGCATCTTTTTCCATGGAAGAAGATGGTCATTCAATGAAACAGAGGAATTCTATATGTTTATAAGAAAAAAACCAGACTTAAACAAAAAATTTGATCTACATCCACAAGACTGAAGAGAAACAGAAAAAGGTACACAGAACCCTTGAGAACTGTAACTCTGTTGTGTGTATATAAAAAGTACTCAAGGATAATTTGATTTTACTGATATAAAAGAAAAAAAGGGGGGTGTAGTAAAGGGAAGGAGGTCGGTTCAGAAAAAGGGGAAGGAATGATAAAAAGAGGGAAACTACATACCAGGAAGAGGCATAGAAAATACACCATATCTGAGGGAACTTAGTGAGGGGGAGAATCATTGTGTGAATCTTACTCTCATCAGGAGAGGCTCAAAGAGTAAATAATTAACATATTTGTTTTTTAGAGAATTTTCTCTCACCTCATTAAAAGGGGGGAGAGGAAAAGGGAAAAGGAAAAGGAGAATAAGTGAAGGGACTTGGAGGGAGGGGGGAGGGATCCTAAAAAAAAAAAAAAAAAGAGGGAGGGTTGCGCGTCACAAGGGGGGTCTGTAAATTAAATATCGGGGAGGGGGATCAGGGGGGTCAAGGGAAAAAGCATAATCTGGGGAATAATATGATGGCAGGAAATACAGAATTAGTAATTTTAACTGTAAATGTAAATGGGATGAACGATCCCATCAATCTGAGACGGATAGCAGATTGGATCAAAAAGCAGAACCCTACAATATGTTGTCTACAGGAAACACACTTAAAGCAGGGAGATACATACAGAGTAAAGGTAAAAGGTTGGGAGAGAGCCTATTACGCTTCAGGTAAAGCCAAAAAAGCAGGGGTAGCTATCCTTATCTCAGATCAAGCAAAAGCAGAAGTAGATCTCATTAAAAAAGATAAGGAAGGCAACTATATCCTGCTGAAAGGTAGCATAAATAATGAAGCCATATCAATACTAAACATATATGCACCAAGTGGTGTAGCATCTAACTTTCTAAAGGAAAAGTTAAGACAACTGCAAGAAGAAATAGACAGTAAAACTATAATAGTGGGAGATCTCAACCTTGCACTCTCAGATTTAGACAAATCAAACCACAAAACAAACAAGAAAGAAATTAAAAAAGTAAATAGAACATTAGAAAAACTAGGTATGATAGACCTTTGGAGAAAACTGAATGGCAATAGAAAGGAATATACTTTCTTCTCAGCAGTTCATGGATCCTATATAAAAATAGACCATATATTAGGACATAAAGATCTCAAAATTCAATATAGGAAGGCAGAAATAATAAATGCCTTCTTCTCAGATCACAATGCAAGAAAAGCTACATTCAGTAAAAAGTTAGGGGTAAATAGACCAAAAAGTAATTGGAAACTGAATAATCTCATCTTAAAGAATGACTGGGTGAAAGAGCAAATTATAGAAACAATTAACAATTTCACCCAAGATAATGATAATGATGAGACATCATATCAAAATCTTTGGGATGCAGCTAAAGCAGTAATAAGGGGAAATATTATATCTTTAGAGGCTTATCTGAAGAAAATTGAGAAAGAGAAGATTAACGAATTGGGCTTACAACTTAAATGGCTAGAAAAAGATCAAATTATAAACACCCAACCAAAAATTAAACTTGAAATACAAAAATTAAAAAGAGAAATCAATAATATTGAAAGTAAAAAAACTATTGAATTAATAAATAAAACCAAGAGTTGGTTTTATGAAAAAGCCAATAAAATAGATAAACCTTTGGTAAATTTGATCAAAAAAAAGAAAGAGGAAAATCAAATTGATAGTCTTACAAATGAAAAGGGGGATCTTTCCACCAATGAAGAGGAAATTAGAGAAATAATAAGGAGTTACTTTGCCCAACTTTATGCCAATAAATTTGATAACTTAAGTGAAATGGATGACTTCCTCCAAAAATATAGGCTCCCTAGATTAACAGAGGAGGAGATAAATTGCTTAAATAGTCCCATTTCAGAAAAAGAAATAGAACAAGCTATTAATCAACTCCCCAGGAAAAAAATCCCCAGGGCCAGATGGATTCACATGTGAATTCTACCAAACATTTAAAGAACAATTAGTCCCAATGTTATATAAATTATTTGAAAAAATAGGGGATGAAGGAGTCCTACCAAACTCCTTTTATGACACAGACATGGTACTGTTACCTAAACCAGGTAGAGCGAAAACTGAGAAAGAAAATTATAGACCAATCTCCTTAATGAATATTGATGCTAAAATCTTAAATAAGATATTAGCAAAAAGACTTCAGAAAATCATCTCCAGGATAATACACTATGATCAAGTAGGATTTATTCCAGGAATGCAGGGCTGCTTTAATATTAGGAAAACTATTAATATAATTGACCATATTAATAATCAAATTAATAAGAACCATATGATCATCTCAATAGATGCAGAAAAAGCATTTGACAAAATCCAACATCCATTCCTACTAAAAACTCTTGAGAGTATAGGAATAAATGGACTATTCCTTAGAATAATCAGGAGCATATATTTAAGACCTTCAGTAAGCATAATATGCAATAGAAATAAACTGCAACCTTTCCCAGTAAGATCAGGAGTGAAACAAGTTTGCCCACTATCACCATTACTATTCAATATAGTACTAGAAACGCTAGCCTCGGCAATAAGAGCCGAGAAAGAGATTCAAGGAATTAGAGTAGGAAATGAGGAAATTAAACTATCACTTTTTGCAGATGACATGATGGTATACTTAGAGAACCCCAAAGACTCTGCTAAAAAGCTACTAGAAATAATTCAAAATTTCAGCAAAGTGGCAGGATACAAAATAAATCCACATAAATCCTCGGCATTTTTATATATCACTAACAAAATGCAACAGCAAGAGATACAAAGAGAAATTCCATTCCAAACAAATGTTGAGAGTATAAAATATTTGGGAATCCATCTACCAAAGAAAAGTCAGGAATTATATGAGAAAAATTACAAAACACTTGCCACAAAAATAAAATCAGATTTAAATAATTGGAAAGACATTCAATGCTCTTGGATAGGCCGAGCGAATATAATAAAGATGACAATACTCCCCAAACTAATCTATTTATTTAGTGTTATACCAATCAGACTCCCAAGAAACTATTTCAATGACCTAGAAAAAATAACAACAAAATTCATATGGAAGAATAAAAGGTCGAGAATTGCAAGGGAACTAATGAAAAAAAAGTCAGAGGAAGGTAGTCTAGGTGTACCTGATCTAAAGCTATATTATATAGCAGCAGTCACCAAAACCATTTGGTATTGGCTAAGAAATAGACCGGTAGATCAGTGGAACAGATTAGATACAAAGGACAAAAAAGGATACAGCAACCTAATCTTTGACAAACCCAAAGATACCAACATTAGGGATAAAAATTCATTATTCGGAAAAAAACTGTTGGGAAAACTGGAAATTAGTATGGCAGAAATTAGATATGGATCCACACTTAACACCATATACCAAGATTAGATCAAAATGGGTCCATGATTTAGGCATAAAGAGGGAGATAATAAATAGATTAGAGGAACAGAGGATAATCTACCTCTCAGACTTGTGGAGGATGAAGGAATTTATGACCAGAGGAGAACTAGAGATCATTATTGATCACAAAATAGAAGATTTTGATTACATCAAACTAAAAAGTTTCTGTACCAATAATACTAATGCAAACAAGATTAGAAGGGAAGTAACAAATTGGGAAAATATTTTTAAAAACAAAGGTTCTGACAAAGGTCTCATTTCCAAAATATATAGAGAACTGACCCTAATTTATAAGAAACCGAACCATTCTCCAATTGATAAATGGTCAAAGGATATGAACAGACAATTCTCAGAGGAAGAAATTGAAACTATATCCACTCACATGAAAGAGTGTTCCAAATCACTACTGATCAGAGAAATGCAAATTAAGACCACTCTGAGATACCACTACACACCTGTCAGATTGGCTAAGATGACAGGAACAAATAATGATGAATGTTGGAAGGGATGTGGGGAAACTGGGACACTGATACATTGCTGGTGGAGTTGTGAAAGAATCCAGCCATTCTGGAGAGCAATCTGGAATTATGCCCAAAAAGTTATCAAACTGTGCATACCCTTTGACCCAGCAGCGCTACTACTGGGATTATATCCCAAAGAAATACTAAAGAGCGGAAAGAGACATATATGTGCCAAAATGTTTGTGGCAGCTCTTTTTGTTGTAGCTAGAAACTGGAAGATAAATGGATGTACATCAGTTGGAGAATGGTTGGGTAAATTGTGGTATATGAAGGTTATGGAATATTATTGCTCTGTAAGAAATGACCAGCAGGAGGAATACAGAGAGGCTTGGAGAGACTTAGGTCAACTGATGCTGAGTGAAATGAGCAGAACCAGAAGATCACTGTACACTTCAACAACAATACTGTATGAGGATGTATTCTGATGGAGGTGGAAATCTTCAACATAAAGAAGATCCAACTCACTTCCAGTTGATCAATGATGGACAGAGGTAGCTACACCCAGAGAAGAAACACTGGGAAGTGAATGTAAATTGTTAGCACTAATATCTGTCTGCCCAGGTTACATGTACCTTCGGATTCTAATGTTTATTGTGCAACAAGAAAATGATATTCACACACATGTATTGTACCTAGACTATATTGTAACACATGTAAAATGTATGGGATTGCCTGTCATCGGGGGGAGGGAATAGAGGGAGGGGGGGTTAATTTGGAAAAATGAATACAAGGGATAATATTATAAAAATATATATATAATAAAAAATTAAAAAAAAATAATGGGAGTGTAACAAATTACCAGCAGAAGATAATTTCAAAAATCACTAGGAAAGGTCTGTTTCAATCTAGCAAAGAGGGAGGTGGGCCAAGTGCAAGTAGCCTGAGCACAGATGCCAGGGACTGCAGGCAGCACAAAGTCCTAGGGGTATGGGCTCCATGCATCAAAGAATATATGGAGAGGAATATATAGCAGTATTGACTGTCCTGCCCTCATTGCAAGCCAGCAGATTAGCAGAGAAGCTATAAAACATCCAACAGAAACACAAGAGATAAATAATCCCAAAACACCAGAAATTCATGGGATCTGGCCACGTCCACCCAGCATCTGAAGTCAGTCAGCTCTACTGCTGCTGCTTGTAGAGGAAGCTTCAACAATCTCCCTTGCCCTAAAAGCAGATCTCAACTTTTAAAAAATTGGGTAAAAAAGCAAAAAAAGAACTCTGCCAATAGACAATTTTAATGGTGAAAGAGAAGAACAGAGTTATAACCTTTAGGAGACTAAAAAGCAGATCATGTCCAGATGAAGCCCCAAAAAGTGATATTACCATCACACAAGGCTTTCTTAGAAGAAACTTTAAAATATCTTAAAAGTGGAAGAAAAATAGAGAAAAGAAATGAGAACTTTACATGAGGGTTTTGAAAAGAAAACAGAAATTATCTGAAGAAAATTAATTATAAAATAGACCTAGTGAAATGGAAGAATATAACCCCTAAAAAATAGAGTTGACCAAATGAAAAAAAAAAAAAAAAAAAACAACTTCCTGAACAACAGAATTTGTGAAATGGGAAAAAAATCCACAGAACAAAACAATTCATTTAAAAATTCACTTGGATATATAAAAAGAACAAAAAAGTAAATGCAGAGAATAATTTACTAAAAATCAGAACTGAACAAATGGAAATTAATGACTCAATGAGATATCAAATATCAGTCAAGCAAACAAAAAAATTAAAAAAATAGGAGAAAATGTAAAATGCCTACTTGGAAAAATAATTGAATTGAAAAATATATTGAGGAGAGACAATTTAAGGATTATTGGACTTCCTGAAAACCATGATGAAAAAACAAAGCCCAGATATTATTTTTCAGGAAATCATCAAAGAGAACTGCCTGGATGTTATAGAATGAGAAGCTAAAACAGCCCTTGAAAGAATTCACCAAACTCCTCCTGAAAGAGACCCCAAAATTAAAACTCCAAGAAACATCATGAATAATGTTCAGAAATATCAGATCAAGGAAAAATATTGCAAGCAGGCAGAAAAAAAATAATTCAAAAACCACAATAAAGATTTCCCAGAGCTTAGCAGCTTCCACCTTAAAGGAGCAAAGGGCCTGGAATCTGCTATTTCAAAAGGCAAAGGGACTTAGAATGCAGCCAAGAATAAACTACCTCACTAAACTGAGCATTTTATTTCAGGAAAGAAGATGGACATTGAGAAAAACAGGTGAATTCCATTTATTTCTGATGAAAAGACCAGACCTGAACAAACCATCTGACTTCCATATATAGAATGCAAGAGAAACATAAAAGATAATAAGAAAATAATTCTTTAGAACTGTATTTCTGTTATGGGAAGAAATAGAGAGTGTATGTATAATTTGATTATACAGTTATAATAATAATAATAATAAAACTAGAGGTGGAAAGGGGATTGTACCAGAAATAGAGGGAATCTGAGGGAAAATGAGGGAAATTACATCTCACAAAGAGGCAAAGAAAACCTATTTTAATTGAGGGAAAGAAGGAAGGGGAATGAACATTATATGAATCTTAGTCTCATCAGATTTGACTCAAAGAGAGAATATTAGACGTATTTGGTTACACAGAGACAAACTTCTCTCACCTTATAAGAAAGTGGTAACCCATTTTGACATTATCTTGGTATGTTGCCTAACACCCTACACTAAGATAAAGTCATAATGGGTTTATGATTTAGACATAAAGAGTGATATTATAGACATATTATAACAACAAAATTTAAATTCCTCTCAGATCTGTGCAGAAGGAATGAATTTGTGGCCAATGAAGAACTGGAAATCATTATTGAATAAAAAGGATAATTTTGATTAAATTAAGTTTAAAAATTTTTGTACAAACATAACTATTGCATTCATGATTAGAAGGGAAGCAATAAGGCTCTGATAAAGGCCTTATTTCTTTTTTTTTATTAAAACTTTTTATTTTCAAAAAATATGCATGCATTATATTTTAACATTGACAGTTGCATAGCCTTGTGTTCCAAATTTTCCCCTCCTCCCCCCACCCTCTCTCCCAGATAGTAAGCAATCCAATATATGGTATACAATATTCAATATATGTAAACATATTTATACAATTATCTTTTTTATATAATATTATCCCTTGTATTCATTTTTCCAAATTACCCTCCCTCCCTCCACTCCCTCCCCCGGATGACAGGCATCCCATATATTTCACATGTGTTACAATTGTTGCACATTAAGTATTAGCTTCCGAAGGTATAAGTAACCTGGGTAGATAGACAGTAGTGCTAACAATTTACATTCACTTCCCAGTGTTCTAAAGGCCTTATTTCTAAAATACATAGAGAATTTATTTAAATTTATAATAATTCAAGTCACTATCCAAATGAGAAATGGTTTAAGGATATGAACAGACAGTTTTCAGAGGAAGAAATTAAAACCATTTCTAGTCATATGAAAAGGCACTTTTAATAACTATTGATCAGTGAAATTCATATTAAGAAAATTCTGAAATACCACTACACACCTCTCAGATTGGTTGGAGATGTGGAAATGTTGGTGGGGATGTAGAAAAACTGGGACACTAATACATTGTTCATGGAGTTGTGAACTGATCCAATCATTCTGGAGAGCAATTTGGAACTATGCCCAAAGGATTATCAAACTGCATACTTTTTGATTCAACAATGTTCTATGGGCCCTGTATTCCAAAAAGAGATCTTAAAGGAAAGAAAGAGAAGCATATGTGCAAAAATGTTTATGGAAGACCTTTTGGTAGTGGCAAGAAACAAGAAAATGAGTGTATTCACATGAATTGTAAAATAGCTGAAATAAATTATGATAAATTAATGTTATGCAATATTATTATTCTTCACGAAAGATCAGCAGGATGATTTCAGAAAAGCCTGGAGAGACTTACATGAACTGATGCTAAGTGAAATGAGCAGAACCAGGAGATCAACAGGGGCAATAGCAAGATTATATGATGATCAATTCTGATAGACATGGCACTTCTCAATAATGAGGTGATTCAGACCAGTTCCAATGACATTGTGATGAAAAGAGCCATCTATATCCAGAGAGAAGACTTTGGGAACTGAGTGTGGACCATAACATAGCATTCTCATTTTTATTATTGCCTTTTATTTTCCTATTTTTCTTGTGCAGCAAGATAATTGTATAAATCTGTATATGTATACTGGATTTAACATATATATTTACCATGTTTACCATATATTCGATTACTTGCCATCTAAGGGAGGAGGTGGGAAGAAGGAGGCAAAAATTTGAATGCAGAGTTTTGCAAAGGTTGATGTTGAAAAATTATCCATGCATATCTTTTTGAAAATTACAAAGCTTAAATAAAAAAAAAAGAAAGAAAAATTTTCCCTGTGAAGTTCTGTCCCAGTATTAATATGGTCAAACTATTTAATTATCTTGGTTCTGAGTTTTCTCATGCATACATTGGAGGTGAGGAAAGAATTCTTGCTCTGGGTAACCCATACTATCATCATTTCTACTTCTAAATCTATGATATTGCAAAAAATTTAGCTTTATATCAAGACACTATTTTTTTATTCTGATCATTTGACCACTTCCAAATACATATAGTTATATTGTTCCCTGAGTACATATCACTATTTTTCCATATGGATAACATAAAAAAATTTATAAACTTGCCTAACATTTAAGTAGTGTGTATAGTATCTAGCCTAATAAGTTGTATAATGCATAGTGCTGAGTCTGGAGTCAGCTCAAATGCAGCTTCTGATACTATTTGTATGACCACTAATCTCTGCTTTCCTCAGATTCCTGACTGTACCATGTTTATAATAATAGCTCCATTTCCCAAGTTAGTTAGGAGTATCAAATGTTTCTTTACTTCAGATATATTGATGTTATTAAACAAAATGAAACTTCAGATTAAAAAAGAGAGAGAATATGATTGTTTATGTTAAGAGAGAGTGAGAACCAAAGGTAGGATCTGTCTTTAATTACTTCGAAAGATCTAATCATATTTAATAATGACTCCTATAGTATTCTTGTTAAGTGGAAAAAAGATTAACAAAAGGAAATAAGCTTGGTATGGAATATGAAATTCCCATACAAAACAGAAAATACAGGTGACCAATTTGGCTTTCACTTCTGAAAATTCTTGATTAAAAAAATCTTTTCAGAGATTGAAAACTGTATAATTTCATGATTTTATTTTATATCAGTTGAACATGAGGGCATAATCCATCCTTCCCTTTACTGGTTGTGGAGCCCTTCCCCTCACTCTCTACCCCTTCACAGAGTGAGGGAGGTATTAAGGAATACAGCCCACAAAAGCCTTAAAAATAGTTGGCCAGAAAAATGGAGTTCACATCTTTCCACTGATACTTATTGTTTCTGTGACTTAGGGAAGATCATCTTATTTAGGCCTCAATTCCTTTATCTGTGAATATCAATGTTTAGGCAAAGTGTGATATAATATATCACTTCTAGCTTTAGATTTATGATCATGCATTTATTTTTCTTCCTTTTCTTCCTTTTGCCTTCCTCACTTCCTCATTATTCTTCCCACTTCTCTTCCCTTCCCTTTCCTTCCCATCTCTTCCCTTCTTTTCTCTTTTCTTCCCTTCTCTTCCTTTCTCTTCCTTTCCACCTGGAAAATGCATTCTTATGAAATTGCATTCTTATAAAATTTACTTAGTTCTCTATATATTTGAGAAATAAGGTTTTAGAGAATTTGCCATACTTTCCCCCATTTTCTATTTTTCTTCAATTCTTGGATATAACTCTATTGTTTGTGCAAAACCTTTTTGATGTAAGATACTAAAGTAATAAGAATTATCCATTTTAGTTTCTGTGTCTTCTGTAATGCTCTCTAGATCTTGTTTAGTCTTGTTAAATAAAAATTCTTCCTATATCCATATATCTCATAGAAAAATGAATTCACGTTTTCCTAATGGGCTATAGAACCACCCTTTAATGTATAAATCATATTTATTTTCAACTTATCTTGGTATGTAAGGTGATACAATTGGTCTATGTCTATTTCTGCCAAACTGCTTTCTAGTTTTTCCTGCTTTTTTGTCAAATAATGAGTTCTTATGTCAAAAACTGTGGTCTTTTGGTTTATCATCAAATATAAAGTTACTCTGATAATTTACTATTATGAAGTTAATACCTAACATAGTATTAAAATAATTCATTACTCTGTTTCTTAGCCATTACCAGATTTCTAAAATCATTTAAAAAAAGATTACCATTCTATAATACAATTTGAGATCAAGCATGGTCAGACTCCCTTCCTTTCCAATTTTTTCCCTTCAATTCATTTGACATTCTTGACTCTTCATTCCTCTAGATTAATTTTGTCATTTTTTCTAGCTCTACAAAATCATTTTTGGTAGTTTGATTGGTGAATAATTAGTAAATTAATTTATGTAGAATAATCATTTTTATTATATTTGGTGGGCATATCCAGGAGCAAATAATATTTTTCATTTTATTAGTTTTGGATTTATTTGCATGAAAATTATTTATATTTGTGTATATTTATATAGTTCTTGAGTTTGTCTTGGGAGGTATTTCCTGCAACATTGCTACAGTTATTGATTATTTCAACTAGTTTTTTTTTTTTAGTTGATTCTCTGGGTTTTTTTAGTTACATTATCATGTCATCTGCAAAGTGTGGTATATTTGTTTCCTCACAGCATATCTAAATCCTTCAATTCTTTAGTCTTTTATTGTTATAAATAGCATTTCTAGTATAATCTTGAATAATAGTGATGATGTATATCCTTGATATACATTGTATTGTATGAAAAAGACTTCTAGATTATCCCCATTACAGATAATGCTGGCAAATGATTTCAGATAGATACTACTTATCACTTCAAGAATGTTCCATTTATTATAATGCATTCTAGTGTTTTTCATAAGAATAAATGTTTTGTTTTTTTTTTGTCAAAATCTCTTTCAGCAACTCTTAAGATAATCATATGATTTCTGTTGGTTATGTAATTTATATGATCAATTACACTAATGGTTTTCCTAATATTCAATCTGATCTGAATGCCTGATATAAACCTTACCTCGTCATAATGAATTTATGAATCATATTGCTGTAATATCTTTGCCAGATTTTATTTTAAAATTTTGCCTTAATATCAATTAGGGAAATTGGCTTTTCTTTTTTCTGTTTTCCTTCTTCTTGTTTGACATATCAATACATTATGTGTGTTATAGAAGAAATTTGGTAATCTACTTTACCTATTTATTTCCAAATAGTTGATATAGTATTAGATTTCAATACTCTATGAATATTTGATAGAACTAACCTGTAATCTGATTCTGGGAATTTTCGTTCAAGGAGATCATTGATAGCTTGTTCAATTACTTGTGCTAAGATAGGGATATTTAGTGTTCTATTTTTATTTCTATTAATCTGAGCTATTTATGTTTTAATACATATTCATTCATTTTCTTTAGTTTATTGGATTTATTGGCATATAGCCAATAAATAGCTATTTATAATAGCTGACAAAATAGCTCCTAATAATTGGTTTAATTTCCCCTTCAACTGAGGTGAATTTTTAAAAGATTTTTCATACTGCTAATTTGACTTTTTTCTGTAATCAAATTAAACAATGTTTTATCTATTTTATTTCTCTTTTTCATAAAAAGATTTCCTAATTCTCTTCATTAGATCAATAGTTAACAGAATTTAATCTATGCTATATGTTGGGTACTATGCTAAATGCTTTACAAAATATTATCTCATTTAGAACCTCACAACACCCCTGGGAGGTGCTATTATTATCCCTATTTTACAATTGAGGAAACTGAGGTAAATGGAGTTTAAAATTCTTATTTAATTAGAAAGTTTCTGAGGCTAGATTTGAAGTTGGACTTTCTGACCAGAGTCATGATTTTTTATCTCTTGTCCTATTTAATAGCCTCATGAACACATCTGAAGATATGATATAAATAATAATTAATACAAGATGCCTTGGAGAAGAGGTAATATGTGGGGAGAATTAGGAAAGTCCTTATAGTGGATAGTCCTTAAAGCTAAGTTTTGAGAGAAGGTTAAGTTTATGATAATCATAGGTTTTTGAAAATGTATTACAGTTGTAGGGGAAAGTCTTTGTTAAGTCAGATTTCAAAGATTGACTAGAGTGTGAGGGATAGAAAGAAGGTCAGTTTGTTTAGACCTCAGAATGAATGATATCAAAATATAAACAAGTCAAATGATGGATGAAGGACATTAAACAGAGGACGATGCATTTTATGTTTGAGGTCATAGAGAGCTACCCCAACTCTTTGAGCTAGATAGTAAAGGAATTTGTCATATCCTTCAGGAAATACCTGGATTGAATTGATTATTTCAACAATATGTGACCACTTTGGTGTGAATATTCTCTTAAATTGATGCTTTTCCCAACCTTTATACATCTTAGTAGACTGTCTTCATGACTTTCTAGGAATAAAAAACATTCATCATTTGATGGCCAACCATCTAGTAATGAGTTTATCCACAGGTAGTCCAAGGTCCAAGGTCCAACAGAAATATAATCCACTGTGAAAGTAGTCATCAGTAGCTTTTGCAGCTCAGCAGAATCTGTCAAACTTCATGCATCACTGACCCAGACAACAATACATCCACATTATCAGGCCTCAAAATAAGGTTTTAATGATGTTTAAAATTTCCCTTAGTAAGCATTTTTCAGAAACAAAGATATCAGAAAAAAAAGTCAAAACCTGCTACAAAAAGTCCATTTAGAAGTTATAATCAATTTTTATTTTGAATTTTAATAATGTCATTAAAATTTTTACATTCAATTGCCACATCTTGATTTTCTTTCCCTAATAATCCCCCAGCCCCTGCTTGTACAAATCTTGTTCTTAACTTAGATATAATTCTTGTTCTCTACTTATATATCTTTGATATATGTAGGGATTCAAATTATAAATTTTTAACTGAATATTATTGTATAATCTAGAAATTGGTTACTTTTCAAAGTTTGTTGCTGGGATGAGGCCTTTTGCTTGTCATAAAATATGATTTTTAGCTCTTTGATATATGTTTTCTTTGTTTGTAATTTTCAATAGCTATGACTGTCCTAATGGCACACAGTTAAAAGTTGAATCTACAAAGTTAGAATGAAGTCTTGACAGTGCCCTATTGAGGAAGTACATCAGCTAGTCCATGATGATGCTAATGTAAAATGCCAAGTGCTGTCACTCTGGAAAGCACAGTGAGCCTGATGCCGACAGCAGGGAATAACGACACGTTTTGAAAGCTGACAAAGGAAAAACAAATGCATTATGTATAGCCAGAGAAGAATGTGATTTGCAGCCTCTTCAAAGAGGTGTCTTTGAAACCTGCTGTTTAGCAGCCTTGTCAGTAACACATTAAAGCTAATGTAGGTGAGATCTGTGTTCCAGACAGACCTGATTGACCTTTGTGTCTTTATTCCATAAAACCTGGTTAGCCTACTGGAAGGACTACTACCTGATTTTAATAAAGTATATTCTTTCAGTTTGCACATGAAACTATTCTTAATATGGTTAGAATTCCATTTCTTTTCAAAGAATTCTAAGATCCTTTATTAATTCATCTCTTAGTCAATTTTAAGTTCAGTGAAAACCTATATAATCCTTGAAAAAGCTGACAAAACAATTATTGTTATTTCTGTAGAGACTGGTTTTTATTCTTTTCTTTGTTAATATCATGGGACATACTAAAACTTAAGGCTCTTATGAGCTTTTTCTCTATTGCACTATATTTGAAACATCTCAGGACAGAACAGGATGCTGAGAGTTGGCCTGGTTATACTTTTAATATAAGGACAATAGAGAATTGTTTGCTAAGAGAGTAAGTTCTTTGGATTAACATTTTTCAGAATACCTGACAAACTCCTTGCAAGTAATCAGAATTTTTGCTATTTCTACTCCACTTGAAGAAAACTAGGACACAGAAGAGTTAAGTGATTTAGCCAGGGTCACAGAATACCACACAAAACAACAGAATTTAACCTTAAAAGATGAAGTCCTTGATACGTTGTTGAGTCAGCTGCATCACTCTGAAATTGAAAATAATTTAAAGTGTACAGCCTTGTAACCCAAGATTGACACTGGATACTTATTCCAACAACCTGTAAATAAAACCATATAACTTTAATTTTGGAGGCTGGCCTCCCTAGATAGGGTTTGCATAAAGAAGTAAAATTTGATGTAATATCCCAATATACCAGCAACATCAGAAACCAAATACTTAGTTTCCTGATGGGTCATAAACATATAGATAGAAAGGGAAAATTTCCTTTTGTTGATGTATTAATGTACCTAGACTTTGATTATTATTAACCCCCTAAATACAAAAGGATTACAGAATCTTATCAGTATTGTCCTCTTCCCTTGAATTGTTCTTTGCTATTTGTTGGGAATGATTGCTTATGTGATTAATCATCGAACACTGTACACTGTCTTAATTGTTTTGCTAGCTTTGGAAGGTGTGGGATTTTCTTAATAGTACCTCTTCAATTGTTGATCTTGGTGTCCAGATTGAAGTTTTTTTTTTTTTTTTTTTTTTTTTTTTTTTTTTTTATGATTGCAAGGAAAGATTAACAATTGACTCAGAAAGGAACAAAGTAGAGAGTTTACACAGGAAGGAAAGATGGTATTAAGTTGTAATGTGTAAAAGAAAAGGATGGTTTTGCTAGACAAAAATATTCATAACTGTCTATTTTCCAAAGGATAGTATTTAACTCACTCCATCGCTCTGATTTGTTGATAACACATAGCCTTAAGTTTCACATCATGAACTTTAGAGAGCAGTGGTCTAACTATGCCTTCACTATTAATTGTAAGCATTCCTGGCTTTCAAAGAGTCCAACAAAATTCTATTGTAGGTAGAGACTTCATGTACTACTAGGGCAAACTAGATTTAAGAAAGTGACTCAAAAATTAATGAAACTCCCCCAGGATACCTAATTTCCTTAGGGAGAATCAAAATAAGAACACTATTTTGAAGTGAGCATTCACTGCTGACTTCTGTGGCTGGATAATTGTTTTTTAGAACTTATTTTATTGACCTATCTGACATTTTCAAGAATAAGGGAAAGAAAAAGAGATAAGGATAGATGATTCTAAAATGATAATAAGAAAATATTTAAGCACTATCCTAATAAAAATAACACATATACTGAAGAAATCAATCAAATTCTAGGGGGTGGAGCCAAAATGACAGTGTGAAGTCAGAAAGCTGCTCCAGCTCTCCCAGTTTCCCTTGGAAACCAAATGAAACCAAGTCGCTGATAAGAATCTGGTGGAATGAAACCACTTTCCAGTTAAAGATAGATTGAAAAAGAAAAAAAAAAAAAAAACTTCAGGAAAGGTCAGAAGGTCAGTCTCACTGGTATGAAAAGGTTGTCCAGCCCAGTTTAGACAGAGTCTGGAAAAGCCAGTGAGAGGATCTATCTTAATCACAGCAAATCAACAACTGAGATGCCTTGTGGCTCAGTACAGAAGCAGATCAGTGGGGCAGCCTTAAGTCTGAACTCATAAGATAAACTCTGGAAAACCAGACAGTTTCCTGAAAAGAAAAGGCAAAGCTATCCTGCAAACACAAAGAGCCCTTGTGTTTAAAGTCAAGGCTCAGAACTGCACAGGAAACTTGAGAGGGAATCCCTTCATCACATGTGTATAGCTTGACCTTAAAAGTAAGAAAAGAGGAAATACCAAAAGAAAAGGAAAGAAATTGAGCAAGAAACAGAAATCAACCTTGACCATAGAAAGCCACTGTGGTGACAGGGAAGACCAAAACACACACTCAAAGACAGAATAGTCACAAAGGAAATCTCAGAGAGTGATATGAATTGGTATGAAGCCCAAAGAGGCTTCTTAGAAATGTTCATGGAAGATTTTAAGGAAAATAAGAGAGATAGAAGAAAAAATGTAAAAAAGAAATGAGAGGTTTGCAGGAAAGAGAAAACAACTTGGAAAAGGAAGGCAATTTTTTTTTTTTTTTTTTTTTTATTCATTTTTCAAATTATCCCCTCCCTCCCTCCACTCCCTCCCCCCGATGACAGGTAATCCCATACATTTTACATGTGTTACAATATAACCTAGATACAATATATGTGTGTAAATACCATTTATTGTTGCACATTAATTATTAGCTTCTGAAGGTATAAGTAACCTGGGCAGATAGACAGTAGTGCTAACAATTTACATTCACTTCCCAGTGTTCCTTCTCTGGGTGTAGTTATTTCTGTCCATCATTGATCAACTGGAAGTGAGTTGGATCTTCTTTATGTTGAAGATTTCCACTTTCATCAAAATACATCCTCATACAGTATTGTTGTTGAAGTGTACATTGATCTTCTGGTTCTGCTCATTTCACTCAGCAACAGTTGATGTAAGTCTCTCCAAGCCTCTCTGTATTCCTCCTGCTGGTCATTTCTTACAGAGCAATAATATTCCATAACCTTCATATACCATAATTTACCCAACCATTCTCCAATTGATGGACATCCATTCAACTTCCAGTTTCTTGCTACAACAAAAAGAGCGAAGGCAATTTCTTTAAAAAAAAATACAATTGGCCAAATGTCCCCAAAAAATCCACTGAAGAAAGCAACACCACTAATAGTAGAATTAATGAAATAGAAAAGTAGATACAAAAGTTAGCTGAAGAAAATCACATATTAAAAACTAGAATAGGTCAAATAGAAGCTAATGACTCTATGAGACATAATCAATCAGACAAACTAAAGAAAATGAAAAAATGGAAGAAAAAATCAAATATCTCATTAGAAAAATAGTTGACTTTAGAATAGATCCAGCAGAGACCATTTAAAAATTATTGGTCTACCTGAAGTCAATGAGAAAAAATAAAAGAGCATGGATAGCATTCTTCAAGAGATTATCAAGAACAACTGCCCTTATGATTCTAGAAACAGAGAGGGAAATACTCATTGAAAGAATTCATTGATCATCTTCCTATAAAGAAATCTCAGAAGGAAAACCCCAAGGAACAATGTTGAAAAAACTCCAGAACCACAATCTAAAGAAAAAAAAATGTCAAATTGTCAGACAAAAATAATTCAAATATCAAGGAATAACAGTCAGGATTAGCCTGGATCTGGCAGCTTCTACAATAAATAATTGAAGGACCTAGAATACCATATTCCAGAAGGTAAAGATCTAGGGTTACAATCAAGAATTAACTGCCCAGTGAGATTGAGCATCATCTACCAAGGGAAGTGAGGAATTGTCAATGAAGTAAGTTAATTTCAATCATTGCTATTGAAAAAAGCAGAATTAAATAGAAAATTTAATCTAAAATGCAGGACTCAAAAGAAAGATAGAAAGGTAAACAAGGGAAATATGTATTTTATTATTAATAAATATATTATTAATTAATAATAATTATTAATTAAAGGCTGAACTTTTTACATAATGAGGTGGGAGTGGTATCTGTAGTTCTTGAGAACTGTATCTGTTACTGGAGCTTATAGAAGGGGTATCACATGGACAGAGTATGTGGTTGTGAATGGAGTCTGATGTGATGATAAATTAAAAGATATTAAGAGGTGGACATTAAAGATATTAAGTGTAAAGTGGAGTTAAAATAGGACAAATTAGATCAAGAGGCACAAAAGATCTATTACAATAGAGAGAAAGAAGGGAGGAAGATGACCTTGTCTGAAATTTAATCTCATTAATTTTGGCTAAAAGATGAAATAACTTAATCATTCATTGATTATAGTGATTTATTTAAACATATAAAGAAGTAGGAGGAGAAAGAGGAAAGAAAAGGGAGGAACTAGGTAAAAGGGAAGGCAGAAACATTAGGAAACAAGAAGGTAAGTTAAGAGGGGAGGGTAATAATAAAATAATAGATGTCATGTATTAAAATACTACTAAGAGAAGGAGGGAAGGATAATAGGAGATAACATAGTAAGTGAGGTGAGTAAAAAAAAGTACTACTAAGGACAAGATAGAAAGAGAGAACAAAAGAATATACAAGAAAGAAAATAGGGAAGTTTAGAACTGGTAATCATAACTGTGAATGTGAAAGGGAGGAACTCTCCCATAAAACAAAAGGGAATAACAGAGAGGATTAAAAAAGAGAATCCTACAATATACTGTTTACAAGAAACACATTTGACACAGAGATATATACATAATAAAGGTAAAAGGCTGGAACAGAATTTAATGTTTTAACTGAAATTACAAAAGCAAAGTTAGCAATTTTTTTGAAGATAAAGCAAAAGTAAAAATAGATCTAATTAAAAGAGGTAAAGAAGGAAAGTACATTTTGATAAAGGATACCATAGAAAATTAAGTAATCATAAAATTAAATGTATATGCACAAAGATATAGAACATACAAATTCCTAGAAAATATATTAAGCCAGTTACAGGAAGAAGTAGACAGCAAAACTATATTCATGCGGGATAACTAACTTAAGCTCTCAGAAAAAGATAATTCTAATCACAAAATAAATAAGAGTAGGAAGTTCAAGGGTCATAGAATGCCTAGATATTATAGATCTCTGGAGAAAATTGAGTAGAGACATAAAGGAATATATCTTTTTCTCAGCAGTACATGGCACCTACACAAAAAATGTATCATGTGTTAGGGCATGAAAAACTTCACAATCAAATGCAGAAAGGCAGAAATAGTTTTTCCATTTTAGACAGTAGTGCAATAATAGCCCAGGGACAGATGGATAAAAAAACAATTTGAAATTTAATAATATAATTCTAAAAATTCAAAGAACAAATCACAGAAACAATGCATAATTTCATCCAACAGAAAGATAATAAGGAAACAACATATCAAAATTTATGGGATGCAGCCAGAGTCATTCTTAAGGGACATTTTATATCTTTAATTAGCTACATGATTAAAATTAAAGAAAAAAAATAGAGGTAAATGAATTGTGCATGCAACCAAAAAAAAAAAAAAAAAAAAACAACCACCTAGAAAAAGAACAAATTAAAAATCCTCAGTTAAATATTAAATTAGAAAATCTGAAACTCAAAGGAGAGATTAACAAAATTGAAACCAATAAATATATTGAAGTAATAATATTAGGAGCTGGTTTTATGGGAAAAAAAAACAACAAAATAGATAAGCCTTTGGTTAATTTGATTAAAAAAGGGAAAGCACAAAATGAAATCAGCAGCATCAAAAATGAAAAGCGTGAACTTAAAGAAAATGAAATCAATGGAGCACAAATTAAAGCAATAATCATGAGCAATTTTGCCTAACTTCAACAAATCCAAAAATCTAACCAAAATGGATAAATATTTTAAAAATATGTATTACCCAGATTAACAAAAGAGGAAATAAATTAATTAAATAGTCCCATTTTAGAAAAAGAAATTCAATAAGGCAATAATGAACTTTCTAAGAAAAAATTCACAAGTGAATTCTAACAAACATTTAAATAAAATTAATTCCAATATTTTTTAAATTATTTGAAAAAATTGGTTAAAAAGGGGTCATGCCAAATTGTGGTGGCTGGAGGCTGAAGCATAAATCTTTGCAGATTCAGAGAGATTCAGAGGGCAGAGAAGACAGGCGAGAGCTCAAGCCCACATAACCAAGGAGAAACACAGATCTCTAAAAAAGCTAACTGGGCCCCAGCAAAGGAGACAAGACTTTGTAAGTGATAATAAAGGATTTGGACTTTAACACCTGGCTGTACTTGTGGGAAAACTGGGGTACTAATACATTTTTGGTGAAGTTGTGAATTGATGCAACCATTTTGGAGAGTAATGTGTAATTATGCCCAAAGACCTATCAAAATGTGTATGCCCTTTGATTCAGTAGTGTCTCTACTGATCCTGTATTCTAAAGAGATCATAAAAAAAGGAAAATAACCCACATGTGCAAAAATATTTTCAAGAAGGCCTTTTTGCAGTGATGAGGAACTGGAAAATGTATGGATGGCTGAATAAGTTGTGGTATATGAATATTATACAAGAAATGATCAACAGGATGATTTCAGAAGGACTGGAGAGACTTAGATGAACTGATGCTGAGTGAAATGAGCAGAACCAAGAAAACATTATACACAGCCACAATATTCCACTATGATCAATTCTGATGGATGTGGCTCTTTTCAACACCGAAGTGATTCAGGCCAGTTTTAAAGGACTTCAAACATGGAGCACCATCTGTACTGAGAGAGAGAAGTCTGGGGACTAAGTATGGATCACAACACTTTGGTTATGGGTTTTGCTTTGTTTTTTGGTTGCTCTTTGCTTGTTTTTTGTATTCTTTCTCATTTGTTCCTTTTTGATCTGATCTCTCTTGTGCAGCATGATTATTGTTGATACACAGACATACATATAAAAAGATTTGAAATATTTAAAATATATTGATTTACTTGCAGTATAAGGAATGAGGTGGGGGAAAATGGAGAGAGGAAAAAAATTGTAACACTACATTTTGCAAGGGTGAATGTTGAAAACTATCTAATCATATATTTTAAAAATAAAAGCTTTAAAATAAAAAAAAATAAAAAATGAAATTTTCTATTCACCTCTGACTTTTACATTCAAAACAATTGAAAAATCTCCAATTTCACTGAATGTTTATCTTTTCATGACAAATAATAATTAGTTTTGCTGAGTGTTTGATTCTTAGCTGCAGTCCAAGTTCCTTTGCCCTCCAGAATATCATGTTCCAGGTCTTTCAATCCTTTGAAATGAAAACTGATAGATCCTGGATAATCTTGATGGTGGCTCCTCAAAATTTACGTTGTTTCTTTCTGGCTGCTTGTAGTATTTTTCTCCTTGAGGTGATAATTCTGTAATTTAACTACAATATTCCTTGGAGTTTTATTTTGGTGTCTCTTTCAAGAGGTGATTGGTGGATTCTTTCAATGGTTATTTTACCCTCTGGTTCTAGGGCATCAGGACAATTTTCTTGGGTGATTTCTGGAAATATATTGTCTGTGTTTTTATTTTTTTATTAATTTATTTTTTATAATATTATCCCTTGCATTCATTTTTCCAAATTATCCCCTCCCTCCCTCCACTCCCTCCCCCCGATGACAGGTAATCCCATACATTTTACATGTGTTACAATATAACCTAGATACAATATATGTGTATAAATACCATTTTCTTGTTGCACATTAAGTATTAGCTTCCGAAGGTATAAGTAACCTGGGTAGATAGACAGTAGTGCTAACAATTTATGTTCACTTCCCAGTGTTCCTTCTCTGGGTGTAGTTATTTCTGTCCATCATTGATCAACTGGAAGTGAGTTGGATCTTCTTTATGTTGAAGATATCCACTTCCATCAGAATACATCTTCATACTGCATTGAAGTGTACAGCGATCTTCTGGTTCTGTTCATTTCACTCAGCATCAGTTGATGTTAGTCTCTCCAATCCTCTCTGTATTCCTCCTGCTGGTCATTTCTTACAGAGCAATAATATTCCATAACCTTCCTATATCATAATTTACCCAACCATTCTCCAATTGATGGGCATCCATTCAACTTCCAGTTTCTAGCTACAACAAAAAGAGCTGCCACAAACATTTTGGCACATACAGGTCCCTTTCCCCTCCTCAGTATTTCTTTGGGATATAATCCCAATAACAGCAATGCTGGATCAAAGGGTATGCACAGTTTGATAACTTTTTGGGCATAATTACAAATTGTTCTCCAGAATGGCTGGATTCTTTCACAACTCCACCAACAATGTATCAGTGTCCCAGTTTTCCCACATCCCCTCCAACATTCATCATTGTTTGTTCCTGTCATCTTAGCTAATCTGACAGGTGTGTAGTGGTATCTCAGAGTTGTCTAAATTTGCATTTCTCTGATCAGTAGTGATTTGGAACACTCTTTCATATGAGTGGATATAGTTTCAATTTCATCATCTGAGAATTGTCTGTTCATATCCTTTGACCATTTATCAATTGGAGAATGGTTTGATTTCTTATAAATTAGGGTCAGTTCTCTATATATTTTGGAAATGAGACCTTTGTCAGAACCTTTACTTTTAAAAATATTTTCCAAATTTGTTACTTCCCTTCTAATCTTGTTTGTATTGTCTCTGTTTTTTAATAGGAATTTTCACAGGGATTTTCAGGAAATCCAATAATTCTTAGATTGCTAGATAATAGATATTATATTAGGTAATAGAATCTATTTTCTAGGTCAGTTGTTTTTCCAATGAGGTATTTTATATTTTGTTCTATGTTTTGTTGTTGTTGTTTTTGTTTTGCTTGACTGATTCTTCATATCACATTGAGTTATATGATTCCATTTGTCCAATTTTAATTTTTTCATGAATTATTGTCTTTAGTTAGTTTTTTACTTCCTTTCAAATTTGCCAGTTGAACGTTTAAATTAGTTGTTTTGTTAATTGGATTCTTTTTTTTTTTTTTACATTCAACATTTTCTTTTTAGAGAGTTGTTCTCTTTTTCCATTAAAACAATATATTTTTTTAAAGGAGATGCATTCTTTTTTCATTTCACTACATCTATTTTTAAGAAGTGGCTTTCTTCATGCAATTTCTGTTTCTTTTTCCAAATGTCTCATTTCCTTATCTCCTTTTTTCTTCTAACTTTCTTTCAAGATTCTTTTTGAATTCTTCCAAGAAAGCCTTTTGAATTGAAGACCAACTCATATCACACGTTGATATTTCATCTGGAGACATATTGTCTTTGTCTCTTCAGGATGTGAAGTTTGTTCTTTTCCGTCTCCATAATATGTATCTATGATCAGAACTCTTTTTTTTTTTTTTTTTTTTTTTTTTTGCTTTTTTGCTCATTTTCAAAGGTTGAGGTATGATCTTAGCAGAAAGGGAAGATTGGCCCAAACTTTTTCTAGAGGCAGCAGGGGCCTCATGATGTGCTGGGGCCGGTGCTAGTGCTTTGTTCCTTTCCTGGGATGGGTGTGGTCAAGTCCAGCTTTTCAAGCTGGGTTCAGGGACTCATTATTGCCTTATCTAGTTGCATTGGGGTTCTCACAGCTAGTCTCCTGATCCACTGACTTCTGAACCGCGACAAAATAGCCAATATGCCGTATTTTGGGTAAGAACCTCCCACTATAGTCCCCCATCACATGGATGCCTCTCTGCCCTAGGCTCTCCTATGCGATGCCATGTGCTGGGCCATGTCACCCCCTGCCTGATTGAGACAGACTTTTTTTTCCTGAAATTCTTCCAAAATATTTTCTGTTGGAAATTTGTCACACTACAAATATTTGTGGATTTCCTCACTTCAAAATCAGTTCAGAGGCTTAATCTGTTTTTCATTCTGAGGAAAGCCAGGAAGAGTTCAGGAAAAGATTTATGTACTCTCTGTTATCTTGGCTATGCCCCCTCTACATTATCTATGTGACTGGAAGGATAGGTTAGATAAATACTTATCCTTCAAAGGCTTTTAACTTTAATTTCAAAGATTAAAAGCACACTAACATGCAGATACTTGTCCAGATTATGACTAGTCCTAAACTTTTTACAATTTAACTTATGGTTCTTGGCAAAATAAAATTTTAGTTAGCAACATTAACTGTCAGATCTTTTTAGATAATATTACAAAATAATCTTGAACTAAAGTTACTAGAAAAGTACCCTCAGAATATCCATAATCACAGATGGTAAGAGCTTGAGTTTTATGCCAGATCTGAAATATAATACTTTTGTTAAGACCTCTGACACCATTCTGACACTATGCTGCAACCATATTCCATTAGTGACCTTGAGGAAAGGGAAATAAGCCAGCTACCAACCCAAAAGGATGCTTGGTGGCAGTTCTTACATATGACTTGGAGCTCTCCAGTTCAGGAACTTATCATTCTTAAATTTCTGTATTATAGAAATGTATTTCAAATTCAAGCTGCTATGGCTGCAGGCAACTTTTAATTATCCACTAAGGGGGAAAAATCTCTTTTACCAACATGTTTCCTTTTCTTCATTTGGCAAAACAAAAAGGTTCAGGGAGAAAAATGTACCAGGAATATATATATATAGATACATATATATATAGATATAGATATATCTATCTATCTATCTATATATATATATGTATCTATATATATATACATACATATATGATGTTTCTAAAAACAATGTTCTATTTTATTTAACCAAAAAATGGGGTTACAAGGTCAATAACTCAAAACAGACAAAGTTTTATGGCCCCTCATTACTTGGAAAACCATTGAAGTTGCACAATAAACCAGATCTATAAGAACTAACTTTCTTCTTTTCCTTCCTCTAATGGCCTCTACCCACTTCCATTACTTAGCTAGATTCTCCAAGTGGGTAAAATCTATTTGAGAATTTTCATTTTGATGAAACTGGAAAAGTCAATGGCACTTTAATTTCCCCCTACTTAACCCACCAATCCTGTCTAATTTTTAAATAATGGGTAATAAAATTTTAAAAATGAAATTAATCTCTTCTGGTCATTGTGCATGGTAACTGAAGTCCCCAAATAGATCTCCAGAAGCTTGTAATTTCTGACAGCAATAATGATAACTCACATGTACATAGCACATTATGGCATATGCTTTTATCATGTGCATCTTATGGAGAAAACAGTACAAATATTGTTTGTGTATTTTCCTTAATTCTCATTTTATAGGTGAGGAAAATAAAAGAGGCTAAAATCCCTTACATGATATTCAAGGTCATTTAGCTAATAGGTACCAGAAACAGAATAAAAACCTAGATTATAATTAAATAGTTTTAAAACCAAGTTCCTCAGTTACATTACATTAGTGGCGGGGGATGAACCTGGCCAATGAAACTCTACTAAAAGTCATATAGAGCACCATGAAGCTGTTAGACACTCTCAATTAAATTACTTTTTTCCTGAAATTTGGGATGCTATTGAACCTATAGACTTCACTTTTATATTTGCCTTTGATTAATTTCCCTTAAACTGTACTGACCTGTATGTGATTATTATCTCTAAATATTATCCACACATCTAGCTTCCATGTGCCTTATTTAAGATTTTGTATCGTATCACTTACAATTCATCATATCTCTGCTTAGTCTTTCCATTGTCATGTTAAATTTTTCTTGTTTCTGGGCTTATATACCTGTTATGATCTGTTGGGTCCAGTACTATGCCTACATCATTACTTTGTTCTCAGTCTGCCAGGTGAAACAACTTAAGCTGAAATTATTACGCAACTGGTCTCATTGAAAATGACAATAATAATCAAGGTGTGATCATATTAAAGAGTTTTTTCCAGGTTCTTTAAAAAACAACCCTTGTGGGGGCGGAGCCAAGATGGGGGAGAAGAAACACACGACTCTGTGAACGTCCTCACTCCCTCACAACCAATTAGATAAATTAAGCCTCAAAATAAGCCTAGGACTGATAGATACCACAAGAACTGGAAGCACAATTTACCAGCTGAAGAGAATCTGGAGTTTCAACAGAAAAGGTCAGTCCCCAGGGGAGGAAGAAGAGAGGCCAGCACAGACGGCTGGGTGCTAGCATACTCTGCCGATCAGAAGGGTTCTGGGATCAGAGAAGCCACTGAGATAAAGGAATCTGGCACAGGCTATTAGCTCTTCTCTGCTAATTATTTAGCAGTTCACAAGAGAAAGCTAAAATACTTTAAAAACTCAGATTAGATTTTCCCCGGATCCTGGAGGTGACTCAGTAGATCTTGGCACCAGGGGGTGTGGCCTCAGCTAACACCTGAGAATAGGTAAGAGATTGACAAGTGGGTGCATACGGCCCAAGGCAACACACACTGCCTAGTTTAGCTGGAGGGAATGGAACTCAGCTCCAGGAAGTCCCAGAGAAGCAGAACCTTTGAACTAGGGACCGCGGTTTCTGGCAGACACTTCCAGTTTGAGCACAGGGGCTTTTCACGTCACCTGCTGCAGACATCCACGCCCCACCCGTACACATAGGCTAGGCTTTGTGTCATATTTACTGTTCAGTCTCAAACCTCAGGGAAGCCTCTAAAACACAGCGCCCTCAGGACACAGCAGTGCTAATCACCTCTGAGGCACTTCCAGGGAGGGGGTGGGGAACTCTCTCCCAGAGCTCTATCTTAGCTCAGGCTCAGGAGCCGCTGCATCCATCCGGTCTGGGAGGAAGCTGGTAAAGAAGTAAATAAATAATTTCCTACCACAGGGACAGACCCCAAAAGATTTTTTTAAATATGAGCAAAAAAGCCAAAAAAACCATAGATTCCTACTACACAGAGAAAGAGCGAGTATCCAACCCCGAGGAAGTTAACAGCAGAGAGACAGCAGATAACAACCTAAAGGGGAACGATTCCTGCCCCTCATCACATAACTCTCTCCATGAAGAGACTCTTAAAAAATTAAGGGAGTTTGAAGAAAAATGGGGAAAGGAAAGGGAAGCTATGATAGAGAATAACAACGTCCTGAAATTGGAGTTGGAAAAAATAAAGAATTCACTGGAGATGCAGGGAAACAAAATTTATGAATAAGAAAAGGTTAAAAAAACACAGGAAAGTAGGATTTCTGAATTGGAAAAGATAAAAAAGTCTCAAGAAAATAGAATTTCTGAATTGGAAAAAGAAAATAATTCTCAAAAAAAAATTAGGGAAATGGAAAAAAAAATCAATAGAGCAAAATAATTCATTTAAAAACGAAATTGGGCATTTACAAAAAGAACTAAAATCTGTGAAAGAAGAAAATAACTCCTAAAAAGTCAGGATGGAACAAATAGAAATGAATGATTCACAGAGAACCCAAGAATCAGTCAAACAAAACAAAAAAAAATGAGAAGCTGGAGAACAACGTCAAATACTTACTGGGAAAATCTATAGACCTGGAAAATAGATCTAGGAGAGATAATCTGCGGATCATTGGACTTCCAGAAAACTATGACCAAATAAAGAGCCTAGATTCTATTTTACAGGAAATTATCAAAGAGAACTGTCCAGAGATAATAGAAACAGAAGGGAATGTAGATGTGGAAAGAATTCATCGAACTCCTTCTGAAATAGACCCTAAAAAAAGAACACCACGGAATATAGTGGCTAAACTGCAGAATTACCACTCAAAGGAGAAAATCCTGCAAGCAGCTAGAAAAAAACAATTTAAATACCAAGGTGCCACAATAAGGTTCACCCAAGATCTGGCTGCCTCCACATTAAAAGATAGAAGGGCCTGGAACCTGATATTCCGTAAGGCAAAAGATCAAGGACTGCAACCAAGAATGAACTACCCAGCTAAGTTTAGCATCTTTTTCCATGGAAGAAGATGGTCATTCAATAAAATAGAGGAATTCTATATGTTTCTAAGAAAAAAACCAGACTTAAACAAAAAATTTGATCTACATCCACAAGACTGAAGAGAAACAGAAAAAGGTACACAGAACCCTTGAGAACTGTAACTCTGTTGTGTGTATATAAAAAGTACTCAAGGATAATTTGATTTTACTGATATAAAAGAAAAAAGGGGGGTAAAGGGAAGTAAAGGCAAGGAGGTCTGTTCAGAAAAAGGGGAAGGAATGATAAAAAGAGGGAAACTACATACCAGGAAGAGGCATAGAAAATACACCATATCTGAGGGAACTTAGTGAGGGGGAGAATCATTGTGTGAATCTTACTCTCATCAGGAGAGGCTCAAAGAGTAAATAATTAACATATTTGTTTTTCAGAGAATTTTCTCTCACCTCATTAAAAGGGGGGAGAGGAAAAGGGAAAAGGAAAAGGAGAATAAGTGAAGGGATTGGAGGGAGGGGGGAGGGATACTAAAAAAAAAAAAAGGGAGGGTTGCGCGTCACAAGGGGGGTCTGTAAATTAACTATCGGGGAGGGGGATCAGGGGGGTCAAGGGAAAAAGCATAATCTGGGGATAATATGATGGCAGGAAATACAGAATTAGTAATTTTAACTGTAAATGTAAATGGGATGAACGATCCCATCAATCGGAGACGGATAGCAGATTGGATCAAAAAGCAGAACCCTACAATATTTTGTCTACAGGAAACACACTTAAAGCAGGGAGATACATACAGAGTAAAGGTAAAAGGTTGGAAGAGAGCCTATTATGCTTCAGGTAAAGCCAAAAAAGCAGGGGTAGCTATCCTTATCTCAGATCAAGCAAAAGCAGAAGTAGATCTCGTTAAAAAAGATAAGGAAGGAAACTATATCCTGCTGAAAGGTAGCATAAATAATGAAGCCATATCAATACTAAACATTTATGCACCAAGTGGTATAGCATCTAACTTTCTAAAGGAAAAGTTAAGAGAATTACAAGAAGAAATAGACAGTAAAACTATAATAGTGGGAGATCTCAACCTTGCACTCTCAGATTTGGACAAATCAAACCACAAAACAAACAAGAAAGAAATTAAAAAAGTAAATAGAACATTAGAAAAACTAGGTATGATAGACCTTTGGGGAAAACTGAATGGCAATAGAAAGGAATATACTTTCTTCTCAGCAGTTCATGGATCCTATACAAAAATAGACCATATATTAGGACATAAAGATCTCAAAATTAAATGTAGGAAGGCAGAAATAATAAATGCCTTCTTCTCAGATCACAATGCAATAAAAGCTACATTCAGTAAAAAGTTAGGGGTAAATAGACCAAAAAGTAATTGGAAACTGAATAATCTCATCTTAAAGAATGACTGGGTGAAAGAGCAAATTATAGAAACAATTAACAATTTCACCCAAGATAATGACAATGATGACACATCATACCAAAATCTTTGGGATGCAGCTAAAGCAGTAATAAGGGGAAATTTTATATCTTTAGAGGCTTACTTGAAGAAAATAGAGAAAGAGAAGATTAATGAATTGGGCTTACAACTTAAAAGGATAGAAAAAGACCAAATTATAAACCCCCAACCAAAAATTAAACTTGAAATACAAAAATTAAAAGGAGAAATCAATAATATTGAAAGTAAAAAAACTATTGAATTAATAAATAAAACCAAGAGTTGGTTTTATGAAAAAGCCAATAAAATAGATAAACCTTTGGTAAATATGATCAAAAAAAAGAAAGAGGAAAATCAAATTGATAGTCTTACAAATGAAAAGGGGGATCTTTCCACCAATGAAGAGGAAATTAGAGAAATAATGAGTTACTTTGCCCAACTTTATGCCAATAAATTTGATAACTTAAGTGAAATGGATGACTTCCTCCAAAAATATAGGCTCCCTAGATTAACAGAAGAGGAGATAAATTGCTTAAATATTCCCATTTCAGAAAAAGAAATAGAACAAGCTATTAATCAACTCCCCAGGAAAAAATCCCCAGGGCTAGATGGATTCACATGTGAATTCTACCAAACATTTAAAGAACAATTAGCCCCAATGTTATATAAATTATTTGAAAAATAGGGGATGAAGGAGTCCTACCAAACTCCTTTTATGACACAGACATGGTACTGATACCTAAACCAGGTAGATCGAAAACTGAGAAAGAAAATTATAGACCAATCTCCTTAATGAATATTGATGCTAAAATCTTAAATAAGATATTAGCAAAAAGACTTCAGAAAATCATCTCTAGGATAATACACTATGATCAAGTAGGATTTATTCCAGGAATGCACGGCTGGTTTATTATTAGGAAAACTATTAATATAATTGACCATATTAATAATCAAATTAATAAGAACCATATGATCATCTCAATAGATACAGAAAAAGCATTTGACAAAATCCAACATCCATTCCTACTAAAAACTCTTGAGAGTATAGGAATAAATGGACTATTCCTTAGAATAATCAGGAGCATATATTTAAGACCTTCAGTAAGCATAATATGCAATAGAAATAAAATGCAACCTTTCCCAGTAAGATCAGGAGTGAAACAAGGTTGCCCACTATCACCATTACTATTCAATCTAGTACTAGAAATGCTAGCCTCGGCAATAAGAGCCGAGAAAGAGATTCAAGGAATTAGAGTAGGAAATGAGGAAATTAAACTATCACTTTTTGCAGATGACATGATGGTATACTTAGAGAACCCCAAAGACTCTGCTAAAAAGCTACTAGAAATAATTCAAAATTTCAGCAAAGTGGCAGGATACAAAATAAATCCACATAAATCCTCGGCATTTTTATGTATCACTAACAAAATGCAACAGCAAGAGATACAAGAGAAATTCCATTCCAAACAAATGTTGAGAGTATAAAGTATTTGGGAATCCATCTACCAAAGAAAAGTCACGAATTATATGAGAAAAATTACAAAACACTTGCCATAAAAATAAAATCAGATTTAAATAATTGGAAAGACATTCAGTGCTCTTGGATAGGCTGAGCGAATATAATAAAGATGACAATACTCCCCAAACTAATCTATTTATTTAGTGCTATACCAATCAGACTCCCAAGAAACTATTTCAATGACCTAGAGAAACAACAACAAAATTCATATGGAAGAATAAAAGGTCGAGAATTGCAAGGGAACTAATGAAAAAAAACTCAGAGGAAGGTGGTTTAAGTGTACCTGATCTAAAGCTATATTATATAGCAGCAGTCACCAAAACCATTTGGTATTGGCTAAGAAACAGACCGGTAGATCAGTGGAACAGATTAGATACAAAGGACAAAAAAGGGTACATGTATAGCAACCTAATCTTTGACAAACCCAAAGATACCAACATTAGAGAAAAAAATTCATTATTTGGAAAAAAACTGTTGGGAAAACTGGAAATTAGTATGGCAGAAATTAGATATGGATCCACACTTAACACAATATACCAAGATAAGATCAAAATGGGTCGATGATTTAGGCATAAAGAGAGAGATAATAAATAGATTAGAGGAACAGAGGATAATCTACCTCTCAGAATTGTGGAGGAGGAAGGAATTTATGACCAGAGGAGAACTAGAGATCATTATTGATCACAAAATAGAAGATTTTGATTACATCAAACTAAAAAGTTTCTGTACAAATAATACTAATGCAAACAAGATTAGAAGGGAAGTAACAAATTGGGAAAATATTTTTAAAGTTAAAGGTTCTGACAAAGGTCTCATTTCCAAAATATGTAGAGAACAGACCCTAATTTATAAGAAACCAAACCATTCTCCAGTTGATAAATGGTCAAAGGATATGAACAGACAATTCTCAGAGGAAGAAATTGAAACTATATCCACTCACATGAAAGAGTGTTCCAAATCACCATTGATCAGAGAAATGCAAATTAAGACAACTCTGAGATACCACTACACACCTGTCAGATTGGCTAAGATGACAGGAACAAATAATGATGAATGTTGGAGGGGCTGTGGGAAAACTGGGACACTAATACATTGCTGGTGGAGTTGCGAAAGAATCCAGCCATTTTGGAGAGCAATCTGGAATTATGCCTAAAAAGTTATCAAACTGTGCATACCCTTTGACCCAGCAGCGCTACTACTGGGATTATATCCCAAAGAAATACTAAAGAGCGGAAAGAGACATATATGTGCCAAAATGTTTGTGGCAGCTCTTTTTGTAGTAGCTAGAGACTGGAAGATGAATGGATGTCCATCAGTTGGAGAATGGTTGGGTAAATTATGGTATATGAAGGTTATGGAATATTATTGCTCTGTAAGAAATGACCAGCAGGAGAAATACAGAGAGGCCTGGAGAGACTTAAATCAACTGATGCTGAGTGAAATGAGCAGAACCAGAAGATCACTATACACTTCAACAACAATACTGTATGAGGATGTATTCTGATGGAAGTGGAAATCTTCAACATAAAGAAAAACCAAGTCACTTCCAGTTGATCAATGATGGACAGAAATAGCTACACCCAGAGAAGAACCACTGGGAAGTGAATGTAAATTATTAGCACTAATATCTGTCTGCCCAGGTTGCATGTACCTTCGGAATCTAATGTTTATTGTGCAACAAGAAAATAATATTCACACACATGTATTGTATCTAGACTATATTGTAACACATGTAAAATGTATGGAATTGCCTGTCATCGGGGGGAGGGAATAGAGGGAGGGGGGGATAATTTGGAAAAATGGATACAAGGGATGATATTATAAAAATATATATATATAAAAAAATTAGAAAAAAAAAACTACCCTTGTTTGATGAAAGCCATTTTATTTAAAGCAAAAGGGAAACCTAAGTTTTAGATAGGAAGCATCATGTTATAGGTGAGTCAAACCACCACCATTACCTTAACAATTGATTCCTCTCACAGTCCATTTGGAAGCAGTTCAGACTTCTGATGAAAGAGTCTTTGGAATAGTGATGTTTCCATTCCCTTGTTCAGAGTCATTATCATGTAAAATAACCTCTAAGAAGATGCAGCCTGCTATATCTATTAAAGAAAGTTCTTGTCACTAAAAGTTCTTGACAATACTAATGGCTCAAAATTAGAAATTGATATGATTTTATTAGTAGAAATTACATTAAAGAAGATGCATTATCATCTGTTTTTACCACTACTCTAAGGATCATGGCACTTTTCTATCTGATTTGTTACTGAAAGTTCTTTTATGTATATTTCTCCCCATTACAATATTAGCCCTGAGAGAAATGAATATTCCTCTCTAATATTAACAATCAATTTTTGAAAAAGAACTAGTACATTTTCAGAAGCGAGGACAGGTTGTTCACTCTTTGAAGGGTATTTTTAATGAATGAAATTTCTCAAATCCCCATGATACTTGGCTTTTGATCGCAGGTAGGAGACTCCACTCATCCAGAGAACTTTATATAGGATTTAAACCAAGATGATTTCTGAGTCATCTAGGTCCATTTAGCCAGATATGACTAGAGATGGATTCCATTTTGTCTAGATTGCCTTGGCAAGATAAGGATGGGGTTTGGATGGAAGAGATTGTTTGAATATGCGAAGTGCTTTTGTCCAAGACTCAGTCATCAGAGTCATGTTTCTCAACCTGTCATTAGAATAGGTTCACTTCTCATTATAATATTCATTCATTCATTAATAGTTAACCATTCAAAGTTGATTGCCACTCTCAGCAACACTTACTCTTCCTAGAGCATATAAACTTTGAGTGGGTTCCATGAGAGATCTTGGCATTTGGAAATTCCACTAACCTTATTGTAAAATTAATTATCTGTTAGCAAATTTAATAAATGATTAATTACCCAGAAACTATGTCTCTTGAACCTTTTATAGGTCACAGTTTCTTGACAGTAGAAACTATTTGGCTTTTCTTTTTGTATCCCCAGGGCTAAATGCAGTATTTAATAAATTATTAATTCATTTATTCCTGGTTATGAATGGTCAGTTGTGAAGAAATCAAAAGAATATGGTTCAATACAGGAATATACAGCCGTTATTTACCAGATATTGACAAATCAATAAAATTGTTTTGAATTTATGACATTAATATTGAAGGTTTTGCAAATCACGGAACTCCCAGAGTTAAACTGCTTCAGGTCTTATCTAGGACAGTGGACAATATCTGAGGAGTTGGGAACATATTTCTGTAACTCTGAGAGATGGGACAACAGAATTTCAAGTATTGGAAATGAGGGCCCCAGTGAATATAGATATTAAGATGTAAATTCACTGTACTTACCATAGTAAACAGGAGAGAAAATCTTAGACATGAGGAAAAGATCTAAAATATCTGAAATTACAGATGGCAGATTTGTTACCATTTAATATCAATGATATTTTTCTCCTCCAGATCTCTTCTCAATAGCTTTCAACCATATAATTCTGCCAAAACTGCTCTCTTCAAAGTTAATAAAGACCTCTTAGTTGCCAAATCTGACTCCTTTCAAGGATCTGCCTCAAAATTGCTCCCTCTAACTTAGGTGTTCTTCAGGAGTCTATTCTCAACCCTCTTCCCTTCTCTTCTTATATTCCTTTACTTGGTGATCTCATCACCTTCTATGGATTTAATTGCTATGTGCTTTCCTGATTTTTCTCCAATCTATCTATTCTGTCTAAAATTCTCTGCTAAATTCCAATCACCTATTTCCAGTTAACTATCACACATTTCAAATTAGATATGGAATAGCCATCTTAAATTCAATCTGTTCCTAACCAATTCATTATATTTACTCCTAACCCCTTCCCTCTACCTAACTTTCCAAATCATTATCCCAATCCATTATACTCATGATCTAGCATCACACTTGACTTATCACTATTTCTCATCCCCCCAATCCAAGACTTATTTCACCCACTCTCCTCTGACATAGATAGCCATCACTAGTAGTTCAGGCACTTATCCCCTCCAGCCTGAACTATTACAATAGCTTGATGATGGATCTGTCTTTCTTAACTTTCTTCCAAATCCAGCCATTCTTCAGTAAGCTCCTAAAGTGATTTTTGCAAAGTACAAGTCTGACCAATCCCTCCTTTCCTCTTTTTACCAATTATTCAAAGTCCATTGGTTCCTTACTGCCTCCAATATCTAGCACAAAATGTTGTGGCATTCATAGTCCTATGTAATCTAGCATTTCCACTCCTCTCAGAAATTACCATGAGGCAATTATCTATGGTTCAGGGATACTGGCCTTCTGGGTGTTGCATAAACAAGATTTTTCATCTCCCGGCACTTTTTTCTGGATGTTATCCATGCCTGAAATGTTCTTCCTCCTCTGTTCCATCAACTGATCTCCTTAAGTTTCTTTAGTCCCCAACTAATATCCCTTCTTTTACTGAAAGGTGTGTCCTACCCTTCTTAATTATAGCGTCTTTCTTTCTTTCTTTCTTTCTTTCTTTCTTTCTTTCTTTCTTTCTTTCTTTCTTTCTTTCTTTCTTTCTTTCTTTCTTTCTTTCTTTCTTTCTTTCTTTCTTTCTTTCTTTCTTTCTTTCTTTCTTTCTTTCTTTCTTTCTTTCTTCTATCACCTATTTCCTATTTATCCTCTATACAGTTTGATATCTATCTATCTATCTATCTATCTATCTATCTATCTATCTATATACATATATTTGTGTTTTCCTCTTATTTCCCTATTAGTTGTAAACTCCTGGAAGGCAGAGACTTTTTTTAGTCTTTGTTGTAATTTTATAACCAGTTATAGTGTCTAGCATAGAATATCTATTTAATAAAGATTCATGCATGTTCAATTAAATAGCTTATCAGAAGTAATATTAGGACTTAACAGTTTTCTGTCTGGCAGGGCAAATTCAGTGAGTTTTATTTATTTAGTTTTATTTAGACTTAAAGTTTATACTTGTTTTTAATGGGCACTTTCTTATAAATGAAAATAAGAAGATAAAACAAGTAATACGCCCAGTGCCTGATTCCTGACCTTCATGTACCACATCATCTCCATAAAACTGCCTTGAAAAATAATTTGTTTCCTGGCTTTTTTTGCAGGGGGGGATATGTAGGGAAACAGCTATAAGAATTTCAGATAGGAGACTACATACTTCTATTGGACTTTCCACTCTAGCATAAAGTAGAAGAAAATTCTGTTGCAACTAGCACAGACTAACTTAGAGAACCACTTGTTAAATTTTAAGTAGAAAAATTTATAACTTATAAACAAATACTACTTTAAATCAGAACTTCATTTATTGTCTGATTGATTGCTTAGATCTAAGAAAGTGACAAACAAAATATTAATAATGAAAATTAACCTTAAAAACATCTTGTGCATGTTAGACACAGAGACATAAACACAGACACATTTTTCCCAGAAAGCCATTGATTAAAGATTACCAAGAATATACATAGCTAGGAGCTTTATCATGTATCCTCAACTCTCAATGAAAGCACAGAATGCTGTCAATCATAATTTGTCACAAAGGAAATATTTTGTGATTTACTATAAGAATCAGAGACTCTTCTAGGCCTTTGTCTAACAGAGCATATTAGTCAGGAATCACTCACTTTAGCAGCAAGCCAAGTGAGTGGTTATTTGATCTAGTGGTGAAGGATTCCTGATGGGGAGCAGTGCATGGGTACTGCCTCTTCCACTATTCTACTTACTAGGTGATAACTTTCTGAATTTTGAAATCTAAGGAACTGGGAAATATCCATAAGAGCTAGTAGCAGCAGTAGAGTCTATGTAGCATCTGCATTAGGAGGTAAAATATACATATAAGGAAAACTAAACACTCTAAAGAAAGGCACTTTGAAGACTCTACAAAGACATATAAATGACATATGCACATGAATATAGTTCCATTGATGTTATTCAACAACTGGAAAATACCTTTGGTTACTTTAGCAAAGTATTAATTCCTGTTAAATTAGTTGTTAATCCCTTAAGGGCTTAGATCCCCTGAGATTTCTGGACATCCTTGGATAGTAAACCTCTCTTGATAGCACCCCTCTCATCCGAATTTCCATGGCAATTACATAACTTTGAACTAAATGAGATATGGCAGTTCTGTTTGAGAATTTCAGATGCAATATATTTGCTGCCCAATTCCCTAAATACATGAAACATTTTTATTTAGAAAAGCACTGTTAAACAATTGATTTTATAGCCATAGAAGATCTGAGTTGAAGTCTCTGTTTTCCTGAGTTCGAGCTTTGGAATCTTGAGCAATTTCTCCTTACTCAGCATTATCTTTAACTTCTGTAAATTGATATAATCAGCATCTATTATTTCATGAAATTTCTGGGAGAAATGTGACATGTTAAGCTCAAATTCCTATATAAAAACAACTAATTACTATTGTTTAGCTCAAATCTGAACACTTTCTGCATATTCTTTAAATTTGTAAAATATATTTTACATAATGTTTGCTTCTTAAAAATAGCCTATTTTAAATGAAAAGTTACACTTAAGATTACATAATAATTGTTTATGAATATGTTCCTTTTTATATTTAAAGTGCTTCAAATTTAGCAGTTGTGATGTATTCTTTCAAATAAAAAATTACATAGAATGAATTAGCTGTATCCCATAGCACTGAGGAAATGTCAGCTCTGGTTTTCCCTAACAGGCTACTGAACACATATAAGACCAATTCAGAACCAGGAAGAACTCTACAACAAGAAGCCAAGATCAATGGGTACTGAACATTGCATTTTAAAAATCCAATTCAGTATTAATAAAGCATCTAACAAGAAATAGGTACAAGCAAAACTTTATACAATTTTATGGGAGGATTGTAGATTTGAATAATTTCTTTTACATCTTTAGAATGAACTTTGAATCATAAAAGTTTACTACTTTTCACATGCATAATGATATTAGTCACTTTTATTAGTTGTAATAATAATTACTATAAATATTTATAAGATATCCCTTTCCCAAAGGCCTCTGGGTATCTAGCACATTATTAAAAATGTGTACATGTATCAACAGTAAACAAGGTGGCAGCTTACTTACTTCTACAGTAGTTTTAGCCAAAAGCAACCTCAAAACTGTAGAAAAAACACTTTAAACAATATTTGAAGATGAAATTAGAATACCTTAAGCAAAACCACTGGGATGTTATGACTGTATTTTTAATTTCTGCAAAATGTAGACTGGAAGTTTCAAATACACAACCCACAATACTCATGAGTGCAGCTCAAATCAGATTAAAATGTAGTTCCTATCTAATTTTAATGTGTAGATGTATTAAAGAAGAAATAAATAAATGTGTGGTATTCTAAGTCAATATATGACCCACAGGGATCCTTTTGTGTGATTTAGTGGTCCCCCAATTGTTTTTGAGTTTGACATAATTAATGTAGAACATTTCAAATTTATAGACCATCAAACAAAACATACTTACTCTTGGTCCCATTCTTCTTCATAGCTAATTAAAAATATATAAAGAAAGTGACTAAAATGCTCACATTCTTTGATGTAGAGATTCCATTGCTTTGCACATACTCCAAAGAGGCATTTGAAAAAAAAGAAGGGTGCTATATGAAGACTACTGAAATATTTATAGCAGAAAATTTTGTGATAACAAAGAACTGATGTCTATCAATTGGATGATGGATGAATACATTGTGTAACAACAATATGAGGGAAGCATGCAAAGACTTATATGAATTATGAAAAGTGAAATAGATAGAACCAGGAAATTAATATAAGCAAGACTTAAATAAATGTTAATGGAAAGAATTCCAGAGCAAGCAAAATGGGACACTGTGCAATGACATTAACCAAGATTTAAACACAAAGCATACAGAAAAAAGTATCTCCTTTTTGCAGAAATGGGAAGCTCCAAATATGGAATTTTATCAATATTGTCTATTTATATATGGTGATTAGTTTTTCTGTATCACTTTCCCTCCTCTTTAGAGAAGGTAGTTCTTTGGGAAAGGTAGCTAGGAAATATGTTGGGAAACACAAATGGCATAAAAAATAAGTTGTCAATAAATATTGAAATTAGATATATTTTCAATGTAATGTATTAAAATAATATTATATAATGATCAATGTGTGTAATAACCTGTATAATCAGTCCTTTTGTCACCAGGATTGAAAGCACTAGTTACGGCCAAATTAATTCATCATTTCCCAATAGCATTGTTTGAAGGTCATATTAGATGTTATGTATAAAAAACCTTGTAAATCTTAAAATGAGGTATACACAGCAACTGTTATTATTTAGGATGTTATCTTATTATTTTGTTTCTTCATCCTTTATGGATACTAATTAAGCTATGAAATCATCAAAATTAATGGGGCAAACATAGATGCATATGCCTATAAATGTGTGTTTGTGTGCTTAAGTTTTAACTCTTTAAGGTATTAAAATAAATGCATTAAGTTTATTAAATATTAACTATAAGATTATCTTCAAAATGTTGGCAACATAGCAAAGCATGACTATTAATGATATTTTTGATCAAAGCTTTATTGTTTCAAAACAAATGCATTGGTGATTTTAAACATAAATTTTTGCAAAACCATGTGTTCCAATTTTTTTTTCTTTTCCTTCCCACTACCCCTAACCCAAGGTGGCAAGTAATCATATATATTAAACATGGGGAATTATTCAATACACATTTCGATAATCATCATGTTGCACAAGAAAAAAAAACAACAACAACAACAAAAATGTGAAAATACTATGTTAGGTGAAAATAGTCACCACAGGCTTCTTTCTCTTTGGGTGCAGATGGCTTTCTTCATCACAAGACCTTTGAAACTGTCTTGAATCATTTAACTGTTTAAAAGATACATGTCTGCCAGAAGTGATTATCTCATAATCTTCTTGTGTACAATGTTCTTTCTTTTCTACTCACTTCACTTAGCATCAGCTCATGTAAGTCTCTCCAGGCCTCTCTAAAATAATCCTGCTCATCAATTCTTATAGAAAAATAATATACCATAATATCCATATGGCATAACTTATTCAATCATTCTCCAAGTGATGGGTATCAATTTAGTTTCCAGGTGTTTTGTCATTTCAAAAAGAGCTGCTACAAATGTTTTTGCACACATAGGTCCTTTAGTCTGCTTTAGGATATCTTTGGGAAACAGTTTCAGTAGAGAGACTGCTGGATTAAGGGGTATGCAAAGTTTGATAGTCCTTTAGGCATAGTTCCAAGTTGCTCTCCAGCATGATTGGATCAGTTCACAACTCCACTGACAATGTATTAGTCTGCCAGTTTTCCCACATCTCCTCCAGCATTCATCATTTTTTTCCTATCATTTTAGCCAATCTAAGAAGTGTGGAGTGATACCTCAAAGTTGTTTTATTTGCATTTCTCTTATCAATAATGATTTAGAACATTTTATATGAATATAAATGGTTTTAATTTCTTCATGTGAAAATTGTCTGTTGATATCTTTTGGCCATTTATCAATTGGAGAACAGCATGAATTCCTATAAATTTGAGTCTATTTTCTATATATTTTAGAAATTAGGCCTTTATCAGAACCATTGAATGTTATTTTTTCCTTATTTACTGACTCCCTTTTAATTTTGTATGCATTGGTTTTGTTTGTACAAAACCTTTTTAACATAATATAATAAAGATTATCCATTTTGCAGAATACATTATACTCTACTTCTTCTTTGGCCACAAATTCCTTTCTTATCCACAGACCCAAGAGGCAATCTTCTAATTTGCTTGGAATATCACTATATCTAAATCATAAACCCATTTCCTACCTTTAAAATTAATTAATCTATTTATCATTAACACACATTAGCTTTATTAATCATGTTGAAAGAGAAAAATCAGAGTAAAAGGGAAAACCATGGGAGAGATTTTAAAAAAGAACAAAAGAAGTGAATATAGTGTAAGTTGATTTATATTCAATCTTCTTAGTTCTTTTTCAGAATGCAGATTATATTTTCTGTCCAAAGTCTATTGGGATTGCTTTAGATAATTGAACCACTGAGACAAACCAAGTTTTTCACAGTTGATCATTGCACATTTTTGCTGTTATTTTGTACAAAGTATTTCTGGTTCTGCTTGTTTCTGTCAGCATCATTCCATTTAAGTTAACATTCTTTGTAGAACAATAGCATTCCATTACTTCCATATACCACAACTTGTTCAGCCATTCCCCCATTATGGCTATCTCCTCATTTTCCATTTCTTTGCTACCACATCATGAATCTATTTTGACCTTATCTTGGTATAGGGTATTAGGTGTAGGTCAATGCCTAGTTTCTGCCATACTAATCTCTAATTTTCACAGCAATTTTTGTCATATAATTATTTCTTATCCCAGAAACAGGGTTCTTTGGGATTATAAAATATTAGATTATTATAATCAATGATTATTGTGTTTTGTGAATTTAATATATTCTACAGATTCACTACTTTACAACTTAGCCAGTACCAAATAGTTTTGATGACTGCTGCTTTATAATATATTTTTAAGTCCAGTATAGTTAGACCACCTTCATTTGAGTTTTTCCATGAATTCCCTTGAAATTCTTGACCTTTTGTTCTTTCAGGTAAACTTATCATTTTTTTTCTATGTCTGTAAAGTATTTTCTTGGGAGTTCATTAGTATGTTAGTGAAAAAGTAGATTAATTTTGGTAGCATTGTCATTTTTATTATATATTGCCTTGACCTTCCCATGAGCACTTGATACTCTTCTAATTGATTAGATGCAACTTTATTTGTGTGGAAAGTATTTTGTAATTGTGTTCATATAGTTCCTGACTTTTCCCTGGCAGATAGAAATCCATATATTTTCTATTATCTGCAGTCCATTTTTTAAACGAAATTTCTCTTTGTATCACTTACTGCTGGACTTTGTTGGTAACATATGAAAATGCTGAAGATTTATGTGTATTTAATTTGTATCCTGCAACTTTGCTAAAGCTGTGAATTGTTTCTAGTAGTTTTTTAGTTGATTTTCTAGAATTTTCTAGTATAACATCATATTATCTTCAAAGAGTGATAATTTGGTTTCCTTGTTACTTATTTTGAATTTCTTTAATTTCCTTTTCTTCTCTAATTGATGAAGCTAAGATTTATAATACAATATTGAATAGTAATGGTATTAGTGGGAAATCTTGTTTCATCACTGATTTTATTGGGAATGATTCTAATTAATCCCCATTACATATGATGCTTTCTGATAGTATTAAATAGATTCTACTGATCATTAATGATATTTTTGTAATGCATGTTGTAAATACCTCAACCTAGAATTTTTCTTATTGTTCCTACTGGTCTCAGACTTCAATATATACATGTTGATATGCAAATATCATATTTTTTTGCATGATGTAAGCTGTCTAACTTGATGGCAAGAACTCAAGAACTACTGACAGCATATATATATATATATATATATATATATATATATATATATATATATACATATGTCACAGTGTTTAATGTAATGTAATGCTTAAATAGATCTTCCGCAAATATTTGGTGAATAAATAAATAAATAATGAATAAGTGGTAAGTTAATTATCCTTACTTGTTGCCTTCATTGAGTGAAGCCTAATAGTGGTTGCACAGCAGAGAACAAAAGAAAACTGATAAGAGACACTTCTGAATAAAATGTATAGTTTTTATTAAATAAACTTTCTTGACATCTAAATTTATTGTCTTATAATTTCAATCCTCTCATGTTTGCCTTTTTTCCCCTTTTTTCCTATTTTGTATTTAGTTTTAAATATTTTAAATTAAAAAAAAGTCTTTTATAATAGCAAAAAAAATTTAAAAGGGTACCTTTTAATTTCAGAAAAGCAAAAGAAACTTCAACCTGATTTAACATTTCTATTACAAATATAAAAGTGAATTAAGAACACATGAATATGTAAATAATGAAACTGTTTATAACATTATAGAAATTTGGGGAATATATTTCAACTGGGCTTGAATTTTGTTCTAAATATAGAGAATGTGATTGTTTTAATTTAAATGACTGACAACTAGATTAAAGCCAATTCATGGAAAAAATTATGTGTCAAATTGCTAAAATCGTTTCCTTATTTTTGTTCAAATAAGTGTATTTATTTGGCCTTTTAAAAAGGAATTTTGTCAAACCATGAATAGTATTTTTTGACAATGGTTATTTTCCTTCATTTGTTCTGATCATTTTGGAGACAGATGCATTTTGCTATAATTCTGCTTCTTTACATAGAATGCAAACTGGAATCTAGAGAGAATTATTTCTCTACTTTGAAATTACTTAAAGATGTATGCTCAGATGACAAAATAAATTTGGTCAACTAAATAATAAATATTGATAGGTAAGAACATTCAGGAGAGACATTGTTTGTATGCTGCAAAACCAAATATTTATTACTCTATGGAGGCAAAAAATGAGAAATTACAAAATTAAGGAAAATGTTTGGTTTATGAGCACAGTGTCATAGTGCCTGTCACAACCATTTTATTTCTTTGGTGCTCCATTAAATAGCTGTAATGAAGAGAATATAAAAATCATTCCTAGGTAGTGAGGTTTTGGGGAAGGGAAATTTTTCATTGAAAGAATGCAGTTTGATAACTTTTTGCCCTTTTTCAAGATTCATAACTCTTAAATAGTTTTCTATCTTTTTTAATGCAGAAAGTAAATAAAATGATTTAAATAAAATTATTTTCATGGTATTAATTTTCTTTTCTTACTTGAGCAGGACAGCAATACAAAATGATATGGGCTTGCCTATCTGAAATGGAAGAAAAAAAAAAAAAAGAGATGGAGGATTTGGGTCCTAAACTTAACTGGCAGGTTGTTATTGTTTAGTCAACTCTCTCACATTTCTTTCTTATTTTGTTTTTGAAAAGTGTGTCATAATGTCAAACAATTTGAAAGAACCTCAGAGATATATACATTAGTTTTCCATTTCTCCATTCTGCAGATAAAGAAACTGAATCCCATAGTGTAGTGCTTTGTCCAAGGGCACCAAGATAATGCTAAGTATCTTCCGATATTTAGAATCAGAAAATCATCATTGTAGAATTAAAGTTTATCCTGTAGACTGTCTAGTTATTTCCATATGTTCTACATATTTGGAAATAATGACCCACTGAGGATAAAAGAAATTCAAGAAATGGTTACATCAGCAGCAAGTCTTGGAGATAGATTTTGAACTAGAGGCCTTTGCTTTCCAAATTGATAATCTTTCTCTTATAATACCAAAAAGGCTTATGATAATATATTTTATGTTTTTAGCTTATAAGCTATGTTACTTTATTTAAATTAGTTTTTAATGATTTTAAATGGCATATTTTAATTGATTTGATTTTTTTTCTCAAATTTATGACTCCTCAAGTGACCTAGTTCCATTTGATCATTTGATCTATCAGTAAAAATAGTTTCCTTAGTCTTTCAAACTGCATACATTGGACATTGATCCAGGAAATTTCAAATCCCTCCTTAAAATGAATTGCTACTTTTTTGTTGACATTCAATTCTATTGCAAAACATTTCTCTTTTTAAGAAAAAATTTAGAAATAAGCTTATTTTTTAAATTAATTAAAGCTCTTTATTTTCAAAATATGTACACGGATAATTTTCAATATTCACCCTTAAAAAATCCTGTATTCTAAAATGTTCCCTCCCTTCCCCTCAACCGCTTCCCTATATAGCAAGTAATCTAATATATGTTAAACATGTGCAATTCTATACATATTCCCACAAATATCGTTGCACAAGAAAAATCATATTAAAGAAAACAAATGCAAGCAAACTATAACAAAATAATAAAAATAATATTTTTTGATCCACAGTCAGTTCCCACTGTCCTCTCTCTTCATCACAAGAACATAGGAACTGTTCTGAATCATCTCATTGTTGAAGAGAACCATGTCCATTAGACTTGATATCTTAGAATCTAGTTGTTGCCATATATAATGATATGTTGATTCTACTCATTTCACTTAGTATCCATTCATGTAAGTCTATCCAGGCCTCTCTGAAATCATCCTACTGATCACAGAAATAAGTTTAGAACTATATTTAAATGAAGAAGTAACAACATAAGAAGGAAAATGGAATCCAAAATTTAAGTCTAGGCATTTGCCCAAGATTCCACTCATGGAATCTTGGATCCTCCATGCTACAAAGATATTCATCAAGTTTAAGGAGATATTTAAATATAGAGATGAGACTTTTTTTTTTTTTGGTAACATCATTCTTATCAGCAGAGACAATTCAGCTTTTTCTATGTTGTTTTTCAGCAGAAAAAATATTGAGAATAGTAATATATCTTATGTTTGGTGGTCTAATTTCATTCCGTTATCTCTTAGGGTCTTCTTGACACTGAATTTACAAAGTGAATCTCAGGTAAAGTTGGGAGTGAGTTGATTTGTCATATTTCCCCTTTTCAGTCATTCCTCTTAAGAGTACTATTGTGTTCTTCCTATATTGACCTATATTGATGAAACTCATCAATAATTTTATTTTTTTACACTTTCTCAATTCAAGTTTTATTTCAATGAGCATTTATCAAGAACCTATTATATGTCAGACACTCTGTGATGTATTGGGGATACAAATAACAAATGAAAAAATATAGTCTCTGCTTGTAAGGAGCTTATAATCTAATGTAGAAGGTAGCATATAAAAGGAAATTGGAAAGGGGATGAAGAGTATATGATAAATAATTTTTATTTCAAGAAATTGGAAGCAATTAGAATTATGGATGGAAAATGAAATGAGCTAGATTAGAAGTCTAATTTCTACCCTTTGTAAAGAAAAACCTCAGGAAGATATTAATGCTCCATCCTTCAGTCTTCCAACCAGAGAGGAGATAAAACTGAGTGAGGTGGGAAGGTGATGAATAATATCCAAGGCTTGAATTAACAGCATGAGGATGAGAGTCTTACATTTATCCTATTTGTCTGGAATGCATACCATAAACTTCTTGAAGTAGAAGTAAAAGGGTTAGAGGACAGAACTTTATTTTAATAGCTAGCTAACAAGATACTAGAAATATATATAAATATAAATATAAATATATGTATGTATGTATATGTATATATATATTACATATATATGAAAAGATATATATATATATATATGTACACACAATCATATATATCATATGTATATGTTAACTATGATTACTATTGTACAAAAAGAAAGAAATATATTTCAGATTCTTCTGGCAGGTCTCCTCACATTATTCCTTAAGCACTCTCTCTCACTGCCCAATTGAAGCAAAGAAAAATTATTAAATTATTTATTTCATTGTAAAGTTTGTATATAACTTTCAGTAAATAATTTGTTTTCTCTTTTAGACTGATGCTGGAGATTGCACTCATATGTGATGCCATTTGATTTCTAAGCCAATTGAGATTGTTTTTGTTAAACGTTGCCCTAGGTATATTAATGTTATGGAATATTATTGTTCTATAAGAAATTATCAGTAGGATGATTTCAGTAAGATCTGGAGATACTTCCATCAACTGATGTTAAGTGAAATGAATAGAAACAAGATAATTCTGTATACAGAAACAAGATTATATGAGGATCAATTCTGATTAATGTGGCTCTTTTCAACAGTGACATGATTCAGGTCAGTTCCAATGGACTTGTGAGCCATCTCCACCCTGAGAGAGGATTATGCAGACTGTTTGTTATTTTCACCTTTTTCATTGCTGTTTGCTTGTATTTTATTTTCCTTTTTTAATCTGATTTTTCTTGGGCAGCATCCTAATTGTGGAAATATTTGAAGAAGAATTGCACATGTTTAACATATGTTGGATTACTTGCTATCTAAGAAAGGGGGTGGGAGAAGGGAAGGAAAAAATTGTAAAGCAGGGTTTTGCAAGAATTTTTAAAACAATTGTATATATTTTGAAAATAAACAAAAGCTTTTTAAAAAGAAGTCTGAAAAACTAAAAGTATAAGCAGAAAAAAAGGAATGAATATTTGGAACTAGTTCCTGCCCACACACATAATACTGTAAGAAAAGAATAATCAAATGAATTATCGTCTGCCATTTGCCAATGAAGAGAACCAACAAAATCTTTCATTGTAATGATAGGCTAAAATGTTATTTTCCTTTTTGTGTTGTATAAAACTTATGAAAGAAAAAAAAAACAAAAAACAAACAAACAAACAAAAAACAAGTGGAGCAGCTGGGTGGCGCAGTGAATAGAGTAGTAACTCTGAAGTCAGGAGGACCTGAGTTCAAATCTGACCTCCAGAAACAACATTTCCTAGCTTTGTGACCCTGGACAAATCATTTAACCCCTATTGACTCAGAAAAAACAAAAACAAAAACAAAAAACAAACAAACAAAAACAAAAACAAAAACAAAAACAAAAACAAAAACAAAAAAAAACAAAAAAAAAACAGTTACCCTAGGCATGTAATGATGAGTCTAATTGTCAACCATTTCATCTAGATATAAATAACTATTCTATTACATGGTGACTACCTTTTGTTTCATATTTTAGAATTTTCCTCAACATGTTTGTAAAATTTTAACAAAGGAAATAAGAATGTTTGTAATTCTGTGTTATCACTACCTTGCTGTATACATAGTTTAATAACTTGTTTGGGTGTATTTGCAAAGCTATAATTCATTAGTGAATTTGCATAAATGCTGTATAGATTAGAATTTAAAGACTAAATATTTTTTTAGGAACTGTGTAGATTCTGGTTAACTTTTTTGACATGGTAAAAAAAAATGCATGGTGTGAAGTATGATTTTAACCAACTTTAATACCAAATGTTGCTCTTTGTACCCAATTTCCATAACACCTCTTGAGAAATTGAGTAAATTACTATTTGTATTAATGAGTACTATAGGTCAAAAGACATTGGAAATAAAATGGGAGAATTTCATGTTGTAATTGGCACCAACAGGGATCATTATTCAATTTATTTCAACCATCATTTGTCAAGTACCTTCTATATGGTGCCTATCCATCTACTGGGTGCTAGACATACAACATTTTAAAAGGATAAAAAAAATCATTGCAATATTTGTAAACGTAGACTTTAATATTTTCAAACTGTTTACCTACATTATTACATTTATAAGATTGAAAGATAGCAATTAGAAATTCAAGTGATACTTCAGACATCTGAGGCTTAATTAATTATATGTTTAAAAAAATTCACTTGAAAGATTTACAAATGTATTTTATGTAAGACTATTTTTCAACCTCTATAGTGAATAAGTAAAGGTTTTCTTAGTAGCAGTCTTAGTAGCCATGAAAGTGGGATACAATGTTGAATAGATCAGATAAAAAAAATCTTTCTAAATAATCAAAACTTTGATTACTACTTTATTACTTATTCCCCCCTTTTCTCCCTTTTTCTCACTTGATCTATAAGGAATCTCTCTCTCTCTCTCTCTCTCTCTCTCTCTCTCTCTCTCTCTCTCTCTCTCTCTCTCTCTCTCTCTCCTCTCTCTCTCTCTCTCTCTCTCTCTCTCTCTCTCTCTCTCTCTCTGTCTCTCTCTCTCTCTCTCTGTCTCTCTCTCTCTCTGTGTCTGACTCTCTCTGTCTCTCTGTCTCTGTCTCTGTGTGTGTGTGTGTGTGCGTGTGTATGTCTGTGTGTATGTCTGAACTTCCTTTATGTGTATAGGCATACAAATATTTATGTATGCATGTATGAATGTATATATTTAAGATCTGGTGTGCATTTTCATATATATGGGTAATTCTTGGTGTGAAAATTTTCTGTCAATATGGATACGATTCACATTCAGTTTATATTTTTTTGTGAAATGTCCTTTGTAGTATTCAACTATTAACATTAACATTTTCTATCTCTTGGCTTCCCCACAAGGAAAAATACTGTAAGAAATATGTATACATAGGTGCATAAAACCATTTCCCACATTGGTTAAAACTATGAAAAGCTTAAGAACTCTGAGCAACATAGTGACCCATGATCCCAGAGGATCATTGATAGAGAAAAAGCTACCTAGTTTCTGAGACCGATGTGATAAATTAAAAATGTAATTTATTGTCCTAAAAGTTCCAAGCAGATTGAATAATCTGCTAAAGGTGGGCAGAAATGTATCTGAATGATGTGAAATGCAGAAGGGGGGAAAAATAGAATTCTCAATTCAGATTTCCATTAGCTCCACTAAGCAGCATGTGAATAGGAGTAAAACTGCAATCATGATTTGATCTTACTGTTTGCCTCTTTCGTGCCTATTCACATGCTGCTAATGATGCTGGTAGAAATCATAAACACTGAGCTGACTTAGTCCAGTACAAACTTATTTGACCTACTCATCTCTTCATGTAGACCATTTTATTTACCTCTTAATCAGTTCATCATTCTCTTTCCATAATATCTATTCAAAATTTTCTAAAGCTCTCTTCTCAACTCTTAAATGATCCCATCTCCCTCCACCTTCTCAGCTGAATCCCTCATCTCAACCTTTCAAACACATGTATACACAAATATAACATCATGCAAATTAAGGTCATTTGCCGAGAATTCTGTGATCCCATGAAAAGTTAATGATTGAATTAAAATGGTTAATTTTACTAATCTTTTATTTGCCATTTGATCCTTAATTTTCAAATATTTCCTTTTATGTGATGAGTTGAGAAATCAAGAAACTCATCATGAGAATGCATAACCCATGATGTGAAAGAAAAGAGGAATTCTATAAGGTAGAGATAAGGAGGAAATACATTGCAAGGATATGGATACCAGTTTGACTAGATTATATATAGAGGAATAATAAATCTATCATTATAATGCATGATATTATCATGTATGGGAATAATATATACAGATCTGTATTAAAGAAAATCAAACTAGCCAAAGTGATGACAATGATTTGCAGAGGAAGAAATGAAGCAGTGACATGATCATTTCAATAGTCCAAGTGAAAGTGATGAGGGCTTGAACTAAGGTGGTGGCTATTGGAGAAGACACAAGAGACAATACAATTGCAATTGCAAAATAAATTGCAAGACACAATGCAAGAGATATTGTGGAAGCAAAAATAGTAAGACATGACAACTGATTACATATGTAGGCTAAGGTAGAATGAATAATCAAGGATAGTTCTGAGGTTATAAATGAGAGATTTTGTCTGGGCTGTCCTCCATGCATGAACTCACTCCTTCAGTTAAAGTGCTGCCCAGTTACACTTATTTGCCCCTTTGCAAAATACCATTGTATTTTCTTTAAGTATATTTAGAATTTAATTACCTCTATACATGTCACTGTCCTATAACACACATTATAAGTTTTCCTATTCCTGATCCTTAAGGAAATACTGAAGTTTTCTATGTGACTCACCACTATTAAAATATCCTATTAAAATGTGAGCTCCTTGAGAGCATAGCTGTCCCAATTGTTTATTTTTACCTTGAATACTTTGTACAGAGCAAACACTTATTAAATCCTTTTAATAGTAGAATGCAAGGACATTGAAGGAAGAGACTTTTTGTTATTTGTGATTCATTTCCAAATGCTCAACAAGACAAATAAATTATATATGCATGTATATATATTATATTATATTATATTATATTATATTATATTATATTATATTAATTATATTATATTATATTATATTATATTATATTATATTATATTATATTAATTATATGTGTATATGTTGCATGTGCATATACTCATGTGTATATTTTTTGATTGTGTGTATTAGTATATAAAACTAAATACAAGTAGAAAAAATAAGAGAAAAAGACACTTTTATCTGGGGAGAACTAAGCAGGGAAGGCCTCCCATAGAAAATAACATAGTATTTGAATCTTAAAGGGGCCAGATTATGATTGAAAATTTTCATTTTCTTTCTTTTTTTTTTACTGGAAAAGGTAATAGTCTTTAAATTCTAATATGCCCCTCATTTAGTTTCTCAGTATTTTGCACTGGGGAAGTTACTATTATTTAAATTGAATTATTAGAATTGTCTTATTACTGATGATCATGATGAGTACTATATTGTCTGATTAAGCACTAAAACTTTTGGGAGAAAAACTAAGAAAAAACGTAACAATCTTGCAGGATTTTATCATTGTCATCATTATTATTGCTAATAAGAACATGACAAGCTAATTTATCAGTTTAGAAATCATGGCAAGACACTACTCTCTGACTTAAGATGCATTTTCTGCAGTTCTTTCTACAATGCTGAGTGCAATCAATTTTTTTTTGTTGAAATCTAGACACAGTGGCATTATAAAGTCTTCCATATGTTTTCATCAGATAAATCTTTCTCTTATTTGCTGTCGGTCTCAGATGGTTATGTTTCAGTATGCAATATTGTCCATTATCTTTTATTCTTTCTCTGGTTCCTTTTTTTTTCCATGCTAAGGAATACTAGAATTGCAGGTATCCAAAATCAAAACCAAAACGAGTTGAAGCTAAGTCAACTAACCTTGTCAGATGTGGCATTAAACTATGACTGATGTACAATACCCCCACAAAAAATGATGTTTGCATAATAACATTCTGATCACAGATGCCTGAACTTTCTGCCTCACCATCTGTACAGAACATTTCAAAATAAATGAATAGATAGCAATGTATTTTAATTAAGCTAACCTTTAAAAGACCATTCTCTACAAATCCCCACAGATCACAGAAATGGTGCTAATAACAGGATGCATGTTTGTAGAAATACTGCACTGAATCAGAAAGAAGCAAAGGAAGGTTACTAATAGCCTTAAGTCTTTAACATTGTCAATGTCCATGGGTTATTCAATATTAGATTGTGAACACATGGAGATTTATGGAATCTTGTAGAATGTTTAGAAAAATACTAATAATAATGACTTTCTTGAGAATCTTTTACTATCAAAACATTATGGTACAATGGGAAAAACATTGGAATTCAAGTTAGTGGACCTGGTTCTGTTATTTAGCCCTTTTGTAACCATGGGTTTGTTACTTAATCTATTTGCATCTTCATGTTCTCATTTTTGTAATGAGGATAATACATTTTGTTTTCCAGGCATTTCAGTCATGTCTGGTCATGTCTGAGTCTTCATGAATTCATGGGTTGTTTGTTGTTGTTGTTGTTGTTGTTGTTTTTGTTTTGTTTTGTTTTTGCCAAAGATGATGTTGATATGGCTTTCCTTTTCCATCTCATTTTTACAGATGAAGATGCTGAGATAGATAAGAGTTAAGTGACTTGCTAGCAAGTATGTGAGGTCACATTTAAATTGAGGAAGAAGAATTTTCCTGGCAGCAGGTCCAGTGTTCTATCCACTGAGTCAACTAATGGTCCTGAACAATAGAGTAGAATATTATTAAAAGTCCCTTGAAATCTATGATCCTAACAAGACATATTAGCTGGTTTTCTGAGGTGATTTGAAGTACTAGACTCACCTTGCTGTCTCAAAAGATGCTCCTTTAGCATTCAATTCATAATTATCATGTTCCCTTTCATTTCTGAATGTATTTATTTTATTCTTTGATACTATTGTAACAAATCTGTGACCATACCATTCTAGAGCCAAATCAGCTATATTTCTCACTAAGAGTTCTCCCACTAAGGAATTATGGGTGTTTATAATGCTCTTTTCTTGGGCATGCACATTGGTATATTCTTCCCATTGCTAAAAATCAGTTAATAATACCTCAGTTTCATTCAATCTGTTAATATCAGCAAAAGTTGAAACAACCCCTTAACACCTGGAAGACAACCATTCATTGTGTGTGTACTGGCAAGGTATAGAATACTTACTTGCAGAGATAATAGGTCAAGAATTTATATGTCTATATAATATTGGTCCCATCAAGTACACATGCAAATATGGTGTAACTATTGCATGAATTCTCTTCTCAACTCCCACGGGGCTGTGTTATGAAGGTCATACATAGCTTTTAAATGCTGACTATAAAAACAAGTATGAAATAGAAAACAGAGACCCTCTTGTGCGTTGCTTTCCTTGTTCACTTGGAAAGAAGAAATAATTGACTTAACAGATTTTTTTTTAAATGATAGCAGGATTATGGGGTTTCAGTTTTAAGTCAGTTCCAGGTAAAAGAAGGACAGAAGATCTTCCTCATCAATAGGCCCTCAACATCTCATCTCCCTTCTACAATTCCATCAAGTCTGGAAAGGATCTCTGCCAAGAAAGGGTCTTGGCTGATTAATGACATTTTAATGGACCCCAGTACCAGCTCCTTAGCTAATGGCATACTGGTACCAGAGAAAATGTCCGTACTCTTCCAAATCTCTCTGAGACACTTTCATTATACTAGACCAAAATCTTTCATTAAAGGCATTCCTAGTTTGTTTTTTTTTCCCCATATATTTGAATGTATTATTGCCTGTTATAATCTGCAGAGAAATAACATTGTATGATGGCAGAAGCATTGCACTAGAAATTCTAGACCTCTTTCTATTGTTTTACTTTTCCTGTGACTTTGGGCAAATGATTCTTTTTTTTTTTTTTTTTTCTAATCTTAATTCCTGTGTTTGTAAAGTAGAAAAAAATGAAAATCAGAATGAAATAATTCTATCCACTTGGTTGTCTGATATGACTTCAGATATGTTATTTAGAAATAAAAGGGACTTCGGAAATTATCCAGTCTAATTCAATTCATTTGAACCTGAGTCTTTGTTATGAATGTCAAATGAGATAATAAATGTGAGAAAAATTATGAAACAAAATAAAAGAAGGTAGTATGAAATGTTGTATAGTATGATAGAACTGAAATCATAGGTAAGATTGAATTCTAGCTCTGTTTCTTTTTAACTTTATGATATCTCTCTTAGATTTATAACATTGTTTGACAGATTTGACACAGTGCCTGGTACATAACAAGCACTTAATGCACATATATTAATAATTATTGATGGATTGATCTCTAAGATCTCTTCAAAATATAAATGTATGATCAAATAATAGCTTTTGTTGTTTAGTATTTTCTTTGTAACCCCATCTTAGACTTTCTTGGTAAAATATTAGATTAGTTTTCCATTTCCTTATTCTGCTTTTTTTAAATGAAGAAACTGAAGTAAACTGTTTTAAGTGACTTTCTCAGTGTCATATAACTAGTAAGTGTCTTAGAACAGATTTGATCCCAAAAAAGATGTCTTCCTAATGTCAACTACCTGCCTCTAAAATTATAATAATTAACATTCATACGTCACTTTAGTTTATAAAAAAACTTTATAAATATTTCCTATGATTCTATGTAGCTATAAACTATCTTTATAAGAAAATCACAAATGAAGCTATAAAGAGTCAGACCTAACTGAAAATGACTAGACTCACTTTATTGAGATGGGGTATATCTAGGAAGATGATTATGTTATTAAGTATATTAATTTTGCTCAGATTTTAAAGAATGGGACATATGACATACTTATTTTTGAGGCAAAGATTTGACAACTAAGATTGAGCTACAAGGAGTTGAAATGGTTTCAAAAAACAGCTTCCTGCTTCATAATTTTATTAAGGACTGATGCTGGCTATATCTAAAAAATAGTTATCGAGATCAACTTGCATTATGGGGTAATATTTACTCTGCACTTCCCTTTCAAAAAAAAAAAAAAAAAAAAAAAAAAACAATAAAACAAACAAATAAAAATACCCTGAGCCTACAAATAAAAATGAAATAGGAAAAAAAAGAGTAATCAAGAATGTGGCAATTGCTTATTTGCTGGAAAGAAGTCCACAAAATTAATTAGACATTTTGTTGTAACATGGAAGCAAAGGAACAATTACTATAAACTAAGAAAATTATATCTTTGATGGATTTCATGTAATGATATTCTTGTACTAGTAAAGAGACATATATTAGAAATAATGATGATGTTATAATAATAGTTAACTTTTGTTATTATTCATAAATCTAACATTTACAAAGTGACTTCTTCCATCAATCTGTATGCTGGGTTGTGAATATATTATTTATCCCACTTTATGATTGAGGAAAATGAGGCTTGACAAACAAGGCTATTGTCCAGTGATAACAGAAGCACATGAAGCAACATTTGAAACCAGGTTTCCCCGGGGGCGGAGCAAAGATGGTGGAGAAGATACACGCCACTGTGTAAGCTCCTTTCTTCCCTCACAACCAACTAGATTTAATCAGCCTCAGAAATAGGGTTGGACTGATAGAATCCACAAGGACTGGAAGCACGACTTACCAGCTGAAGAGAATCTGGAGTTTCAACAGGAAAGGTCAGCTCCCAGGGGAGGAAGAAGAGAGGCCAGCACAGACGGTGGGGTAGTGGCACACTGCGCCAGTCACACTGGGGAGGGCTCTGGGATCAGAGAATCCACTGAGATAAAAGAACCTGGCACAGGCTGTTAGCTCTTCTCTGCTTATAATACAGCAGTTCAGAAGAGAAATCTAAGCAACTTTAAAATTTAAAACCAGACTGGATCTTCCCAGATCTCGGGGGTGACTCAGCAGATCTCAGCACTGTGGGTGTGGCCGACATAGGCAATCCAGGCTTTCACCTGGGCTAGTTAAGAGATTGAAAAGTGGGCGGGGCAGTAACTCATAGTGGCTGGTTCAGCTGGAGGCTGTGGACTGAAAACAAACAAGAAAGAAATTAAAAAAGTAAATAGAACATTAGAAAAACTAGGTATGATAGACCTTTGGAGAAACCTGAATGGCAATAGAAAGGAATATACTTTCTTCTCAGCAGTTCATGGATCCTATACAAATATTGACCATATATTAGGACATAAAGATCTCAAAATTAAATGTAGGAAGGCAGAAACAATAAATGCCTTCTTCTCAGACCACAATGCAATAAAAGCTACATTCAGTAAATAGTTAGGGATAAATAGACCAAAAAGTAATTGGAAACTGAATAATCTCATCTTAAAGAATGACTGGGTGAAAGAGCAAATTATAGAAACAATTAATAATTTCACCCAAGATAATGACAATGATGAGACATCATACCAAACTCTGTGGGATGCAGCTAAAGCAGTAATAAGAGGAAATTTTATATCTTTAGAGGCTTATTTGAAGAAAATAGAGAAAGAGAAGATTAACAAATTGGGCTTGAAACTTAAAAGGCTAGAAAAAGACCAAATTAAAAACCTCCAACCAAAAACTAAACTTGAAATACTAAAATTAAAAGGAGAAATCAATAATATTGAAAGTAAAAAAAAATTTTGAATTAATAAATAAAACCAAGAGTTGGTTTTATGAAAAAGCCAATAAAATAGATAAACCTTTGGTAAATCTGATCAGAAAAAAGAAAGAGGAAAATCAAATTGTTAGTCTTACAATTGAAAAGGGGGATCTTTCCACCAATGAAGAGGAAATTAGAGAAATAATAAGGAGTTACTTTGCGCAAATTTATGCCAATAAATTTGATAACTTAAGTGAAATGGATGACTTCCTTCAAAAATATAGGCTTCCTAGATTAACAGAGGAGGAAATAAATTGCTTAAATAGTCCCATTTCAGAAAAAGAAATAGAACAAGCTATTAATCAACTCCCCAGGAAAAAATCCCCTGGACCAGATGGATTTACATGTGAATTCTACCAAACATTTAAAGAACAATTAGCCCCAATGCTATATAAACTATTTGAAAAAATAGGGAATGAAGGAGTCCTACCAAACTCCTTTTATGACACATACATGGTACTGATACCTAAACCAGGGCGATCAAAAACTGAGAAAGAAAATTATAGACCAATCTCCTTAATGAATATTGATGCTAAAATCTTAAATAAGATATTAGCAAAAAAGACTTCAGAAAATCATCTCTAGGATAATACACTATGATCAAGTAGGATTCATACCAGGAATGCAGGACTGGTTTAATATTAGGAAAACTATTAGTATAATTGACCATATTAATAATCAAATTAATAAAAACCATATGATCATCTCAATAGATGCAGAAAAAGCATTTGACAAAATCCAACATCCATTCCTACTAAAAACTCTTGAGAGTATAGGAATAAATGGATTATTCCTTAGAATAATCAGGAGCATATATTTAAGACCGTCAGTAAGCATAATATGCAATAGAAATAAACTCCAAGATCAGGAGTGAAACAAGGTTGCCCACTATCACCATTACTATTCAATCTAGTACTAGAAACGCTAGCCTCGGCAATAAGAGCCGAGAAAGAGATTCAAGGAATTAGAGTAGGAAATGAGGAAATCAATCTATCACTCTTTGCAGATGACATGATGGTATACTTAGAGAACCCCAAAGACTCTGCTAAAAAGCTATTAGAAATAATTCAGAATTTTAGCAAAGTGGCAGGATATAAAATAAATCCACATAAATCCTCAGCATTCTTATATATCACCAACAAAATGCAAAAGCAAGAGATACAAAGGGAAATTCCATTCCAAACAAATGTTGAGAGTATAAAGTATTTGGGAATCCATCTACCAAAGAATAGTCAGGAATTATGAGAAAAATTACAAAACACTTGCCCCAAAAATAAAGTCAGATTTAAATAATTGGAAAGACATTCAGTGCTCTTGGATAGGCCGAGCGAATATAATAAAGATGACAATACTCCCCAAACTAATCTATTTATTTAGTGCTATACCAATCAGACACCCGAGAAACTATTTCAGTGACCTAGAAAAAATAACAACAAAATTCATATGGAAGAATAAAAGGTAAGAATTGCAAGGGAACTAATGAAAAAAAAGTCAGAGGAAGGTGGTCTAAGTGTACCTGATCTAAAGCTATATTATATAGCAGCAGTCACCAATACCATTTGGTATTGGCTAAGAAATAGACTGGTAGATCAGTGGAACAGATTAGATACAAAGGACAAAAAAAGGTACATATATAACAATCTAATCTTTGACAAACCCAAACATACCAACATTAGGGACAAAAATTCATTATTTGGAAGAAACTGTTGGGAAAACTGGAAATTAGTATGGCAGAAATTAGAAATGTATCCACACTTAACACCATATACCAAGATAAGATCAAAATGGGTCCATGATTTAGGCATAAAGAATGAGATCATAAAGAGATTAGAGGAACAGAGGATAGTCTACCTATCAGACCTGTGGAGGAGGAAGGAATTTATGACCAGAGGAGAATCAGAGATCATTATTGATCACAAAATGGAAGATTTTGATTACATCAAACTAAAAAGTTTCTGTACAAACAATACTAACGCAAATAAGATTAGAAGGGAAGTAACAAATTGGGAAAATATTTTTAAATAGTAAAGGTTCTGACAAAGGTCTCATTTCCAAAATATATAGAGAACTGACCCTGATTTATAGGAAACCAAACCATTCTCCAATTGATAAATGGTCAAGAGATATGAACAGACAATTCTCAGATGATGAAATTGAAACTATTTCCACTCATATGAAAGAGTGTTCCAAATCACTACTGATCAGAGAAATGCAAATTAAGACAACTCTGAGATACCACTACACACCTGTCAGATTGGCTAAGATAACAGGAACAAATAATGATGAATGTTGGAGGGGATGTGGGAAAACTGGGACACTGATGCATTGTTGGTGGAGTTGTGAAAGAATCCAGCCATTCTGGAGAGCAATCTGGAATTATGCCCAAAAAGTTATCAAACTGTGCATACCCTTTGACCCAGCAGTACTACTACTGGGCTTATATCCCAAAGAAATACTAAAGAGCGGAAAGAGACCTGTATGTGCCAAAATGTTTGTGGCAGCTCTTTTTTTTGTAGCTAGAAACTGGAAGATGAATGGATGTCCATCAGTTGGAGAATGGTTGGGTAAATTATGGTATATGAAGGTTATGGAATATTATTGCTCTGTAAGAAATGACCAGCAGGAAGAATACAGAGAGGCTTGGAGAGACTTAAATCAACTGTTGCTGAGTGAAATGAGCAGAACCAGAAGTTCACTATACACTTCAACAGCAATACTGTGTGGTGATGTGTTCTAATGGAAGTAGAAATCTTCAATATAAAGAAGATCCAACTCACTTCCAGTTGATTAATGATGGACAGAGGTAGCTACACCCAGAGAAGGAACACTGGGAAGTGAATGTAAATTGTTAGCACTAATATCTGTCTGCCCAGGTTACATGTACCTTCGGAATTTAATGCTTATTGTGCAACAAGAAAAGGGTATTTACACACATGTATTGTATCTAGGTTATATTGTAACACATGTAAAATGTATGGGATTGCATGTCATCGGGGGGAGGGAGTGGAGGGAGGGAGGGGATAATTTGGAAAAATGAATACAAGGGATAATATTATAAAAATATATAATAATAATAATTATAATAATAAAAGAAAACAAGTAAACAATAGCATGTTTTGATTCACATTCAGTCTCTATAGTTCTTGTTCTGGATATAGATGACATTTTATGTTCAAAGTGTATTTGGATTGCTTTGGATCACTGAACCACTGAGAAGAACCAAATCCTTTGTAGTTGAACATCATATATACTTGCTGTTGTTGTGTACAATGTATTCATGGTTCTGATTGTTCCTCTCAGCATCAGTTCATGTAAATCTTTCCAGGTACATCTATTCCTCACAAAAGAAATACCAAAACATGCTTTTGGATGCCATAATTAATTTATTCTAGCCATAGAGTGTCCGTAATCTGTCTAGCAAATATTTGTGTAGAGTTTTAGATACCCCAAACCAACTTGATAATGCTAATCCCATTTTTAAAAAGCCTACTGCTATCATTCTTTCTGACATTGTGTATTGTTTAATTCATGATTTGGTGTAAGTAGATAAATCTTGGTGGTACTTTTCCAAGCAGTAAATATAAAATCTTTCATTTCTTCATTTAATTTCAAATAAAAATTAATGTTCTTTGATACCTTGGGGAGATCTCTAATCAAATGAAACTCATGAAGGCAAAAAGAGATCAGTGAAGAAAGATTTTATCTGGGCTTTTTACTGCTATTAGAAAGATAAACTCCACCCACTTATCCTTTTTATATTATTTTTTTTCTCTTTCTTTTACTACTTGTGGATCTCATTTTACCTAGAATTTCTCCATTTGTGAATTTATACTTTCCTTGAGCAACTCAATGCATTGAAACTTAAGAATGGAGTGATGACCTTTCAGATTGGCTAGAATGACAGGGAAAGATAATGTGGAATGTTGGAGGGGATTTAGGAAAACTGGGACACTGACACATTATTGGTGGAATTGTGAATACATCCAGCTATTCTGGAAAGCAATTTGGAACTATGCCCAATAAGTTATGAAACTGTGCATACCCTTTGATCCAGCAGTGTTTCTACTGTGCTTATATCCCAAATAGATCTTAAAGAAGGGAAAGGGACCTGTATGTGCAAAAATGTTTGTGGCAGCCCTCTTTATAGTGTCCAGAAACTGGAAACTGAGTGGATGCCCATCAATTGGAGATTGTCTGAATAAAGTGTAGTATATGAATATTACGGAATAGTATTGTTCTGTAAGAAATAAACAACAGGATGATTTCAGAAATGACTGGAGAGACTTACATGAACTGATGCTGAATGAAATGAGCAGAACCAGGAGATCATTATATACTTCAACAACAATATCATATGATGATCAATTCTGATGGACATGGCCCTCTTCAACAATGGGATGAACCAAATAAGTTCCAATAGAGCAGTAATGAATTGAACCAGTTACACTCAGTGAAAGAACTCTGAGAAATGAGTATGAACCACTACATAAAATTCCCAGTCCCTCTATTTTTGTCCGCCTGCATTTTTGATTTCCTTCACAGGTTAATTGTACACTATTTCAAAGTCCAATTCTTTTTGTACAGCAAAATAACTGCATAGACATGTATTCATATATTGTATTTAACATGTATTGGTCAACCTGACATCTGGGGTGGGGGTGGGGGGAAGGAGGGGAAAACTGGAACAAAAGGTTTTGCAATTGTCAATGCTGAACATTTCCCATGCATATATCTTGTAAATAAAAAGCTATAAAAAAGAATAGAATGATGGTGGAATAAATTGATAAGATAGACTAGATATTTATAGGATAGCTGAGATTTAGTTCATTCAATGACTGAACAATCGTTCAGCACTTTGGCATTATAGAATATATGACATCTTTCCCTGCTGAATTCAGGGAGGGCATATTATATGTGGGAAGAGAGAGAGACAGAGAGACAGAGAGAGAGAGAGAGAGAGAGAGAGAGAGAGAGAGAGAGAGAGAGATTTTTAAAATATTTCTTTCCACAATAAACTATTTTGCAAAATTCAGAGTCTGCTACATTTATTTTCACTTATTCTTGAATATGTTTTGTTTATTAAGTTTTCCTCCATAAATCTTCTCCCTTAATACTTTTTGACCTTCTTTGATCCTCTTAATCCCTGTACAATATTTTATATGTTCTATAATAAACCTGGGACAAACTTCTCTTTTAACTTGAAAGTAAAATCTAGGTCAACATTTTCACCAAGAGATTGTTGAAATCATCAATTTCTCAAAAAAAAATTCTTTCAGATATCAACCTCTGATATTTTCCACTCATCTTAAACAATGAAATCACCTACACAATTCGTTTCTCCTTTTTATTCAGTTCATGTATTCTTTTTATTTATGTTTTTCACATACCTCTCACAAAAGTTAAAAATTGAAAATTTGAAGAATAGAGTATGTGAAGAGGGATAATATATGATAATTTTTTAAATACAGTCTGACATCAGATATATATATATATATATATATATATATATATATATATATATATTTTCCCTGAGGCAATTGGGATTAAGTGACTTGCCCAGGGTCATACAGCTAAAAAATGTTAAGTGTCTGAGGTTAGATTTGAACTCATATCCTTCTGACTTCATGGCTGGTACTTTATCCACTGTGCCACCTAGCTACCCCTAATATGTTACATTTTCAAGTAGATTGTAAGCTTGCAGAGGATACTGGAAGTTTTCATTTTTGTATTTGTTTCCACAGTGATTTCATAAAGTAGACTATTTATAATACTGACTAAATTTAACTGAATATGGCATAGTTTTGAATTCCATTATAGCAGGGGTCAAAAAACTATGATTTGATGTTCAAATCTAATACATTACCCATTACTTATTTCTGTATGACTGTGTGCTAAGAATGTTTTTTAATATTATTTTTTATATTTTCAAGTACCATGCAATTTTATTTTAAACTATAAAAAATATATTTAGCTGTGGGCAATTAAAAAAAGTTGGTTGAATTTAACCCATAGCCTTTAGGATTGCTACTATAGACTAATGGTCTTCAAAGTGGCAAATAATACATCTAAAATATATCTCATATATGTGATTTGGCTCTACTCCTCTGACTAACACCCACGTTCACATTCTCATCACTCTCATCTATACTTTTTCAATAGACTCCTAATAACTTTTTCTTGTATCAGGTCTCTAAATTTTCTAGGTCATACTCAGTATAAATACCAAAATAAGTTTATTATAAATTTGTATGTAACTATGTTATCTCCCTACTCATTAAACCCCAATAGCTCCCAAATTGCCTCTCAGATAAAATATTATTTCAACTTTATCTTGTTTTGTATTTCTATGTGTACATAAATTTTATAAAACTTCTAATTATTATTGCAATGGTATATGAACCCATTTTATAAACAAGTAAGTGTAGATATAATAGAGATGCATATTCAAACAAAAATATTGATTTTTGTGCCCAATTAAAAAAGAGAGAGAGACCATATCTTGGATCTGTGCTCTCCAAAGAAGTGTGTATGCAATCTAAGGAGTATATAAGATAATCTATTGGAGTAAGGAAACCACCCACAACTGAGGAGAGTTGAATAGATATTTATTTCTCTTGCAATCACTTCCTATTTCTGGTGCTTTCCTCCTCCAGAATACAAGGACTTTGCCAGACAGTAAGTTGTTTACATTTTTCCTTATGTGTGTAAACAGTTAGTTATTCCTCTCTTGGTTCTAACCCTAGACCTTGTCAGTCTTTAAACCTCCCCTGGACTACCACATATCAATAACACATATATCTTAAATCTTCTGACTAAAGCTATACCCCTCTCATAGCCTCATATTACTATAGCAGTAGATAAAGAGCTGAACCTAGATAAATAAGAAAGTACTGAGTTAAATATGGCTTCAAACATTTATTAGTTGTATGACCCTCAGCAAATCATTTCACTATTATTTGCTGCAATTTCTTCATCTGTTAAATGGGTATGATAGCTCATACCTCACAGAGATATTGGGAGAATTAAATAACATAATATTTGTTTTTTTTATAATTATAATTTTTTACAGTACATATGCATGGGTAATTTTTTTACAGCATTATCCCTTGCACTTACTTCTGTTCAGATTTTCCTCCCCCAACCCCCTCCCCCAGATGGCAGGCAGTCTTATACATGTTAAATATATTACAATATATTCTAGATACAATATATGTGTGTAGAACCAAATTTCTTGTTGCACAGGAAGAATTGGATTCAGAAGGTAAAAATAACAGTTTACACTCATTTCCCAGTGTTCCTTTTCTGGATGTAGCTGATTCCGTCCATCAATTGGAATTGGATTAGCTCTTCTCTATGTTGAAGACATCCACTTCCATCAGAATACATCCTTGTACAGTATCATTGTTGAAGTGTATAATGATCTTCTGGTTCTGCTCGTTTCACTTAGCATCAGTTGATATAAGTCTCTCCAAGCCTCTCTGTGTTTCTCCTGTTGGTCATTTCTTACATAACAATAATATTCCATAACATTCATATACCATAATTTACCCAACCATTCTCCAATTGATGGACATCCATTCATCTTCCAGCTTCTAGCCACTATGAAAAGGGCTGCCACAAACATTTTGGCACATACAGGTCCCTTTCCCTTCTTTAGTATTTCCTTGGGATATAAGCCCAGTAGTAGTATGGCTGGGTCAAAGGGTGTGCACATTTTGATAACTTTTTGGGCATAATTCCAGATTGCTCTCCAGAATGGTTGGATTCTTTCACAACTCCACCAACGATGCATCAGTGTCCCAGTTTTCCCACAGCCCCTCCACCATTCATCGAATAACATAATATTTGAATAAGATAATGGGAAGCTGAAACATAGTAGATAATATATAAATTCTTGTTCTTCTATCTTTACCTCTAGAAAAACAACAAATTCTCTGACTTCATTGCTGAAACAAGATGAGCCTGCTAGAAAGAGGTATATTATTAGAGGCAGCAGTATTAAGTAGTTGTGAAGATTAGACTATTGATAGACCTTAGTAGAGAAATGACTCCATATTTGATCAGTAATTAACCCAACTATATACCAGAAGTTTCCTGTGATTCCTATACTAATAGTGTCTATTACATTTAAGGAAGGACTTTAAAGTTCTACTGACTTTAATCAGTTTAACAAATTTCATATACTCCATATATGCAATGTTAGCAAAACTTCCTAATTATAATACCCTTTTCATTTATGGGGATGGGGAGAGGGATGGGTATTGTAGTTCAGACATTGATGGTCTAAGAAATTCTTCCTGATTATGTTACACTATATGACCCTACCACAATACTTTGTACCTTTCTGGGACTGCAGAACTGGGGAGCCACATGCTTTCATGCCTGTGAATGTTAAAGTGTCTGATTCATGAAACTTTGAGCACCTATGTTCCTTTTTGGTATCTCCAACACAATTTTAACACACTAATATGAGACAAGATGAACCACACTTGATGCTGACATTGGCGATGTGATCAGACCTCTCCCAAAACCAACTAATTTCTCATTGCACAATATAATTTTAAAGCAATTATAAAAGACCATATATTATCAATCCTAAGTTGTTTCTTACCCTCCAGACTCACATCTACAACTACCCACTAAACATTTCAAAATGAAAGTCCTGTGAACATTTTGCATCCAACATGTCAAAAAGTGAACAGATCATGTTTTATCTCAGATCCTCCTATCTTTCAAACTTTTCTGTCATGATTAAGGATATCACTATCATTCTGCTTACTCAATTTAAATCCTTGGTGTCATCCTTGACTTCTCACTTGATTTCTTATCTCTTGCCTCACTATATCCATTCTGTTGTTAAGTGCTGTCAAATTTACTTTGTGAAATCTCTTTCATAACCATTTTGCAAAGTGTGATCACCTTGTGCCTGGACTAGGGCAATCATCTGTTGGGGGGAATTCCCTTTTTGAAATGTTTGAAAAAGAAACTTTGGAAAATATATTCATTTACATGTGCACTGGGTAATGGAGATTATTTGAAACTACTAAAATCATTGAAAACCAATTCCACTTGAACCAAATATTTTGCAACTTCCATTTTCAAAAAAACCGAAAGTTAATTTGGCCTTGATTTCAATCATCTTTAAATTATCATGTTTCGTATAATTTCTAAGGTTACTTAAAGTCAAATATATATTTTATATAATTTATTTAAAAAACTTATTTTTAAATTGTGTGCTTCTATAAAAGTAATACTTATTTAAAATTATAATTTTTTCTGTTAGCTTTTAACTTTTTATCAAAGCATTCTTCTTGTGAAGATTTTTCATAATACTTTAGATCTTTCCTTTGATTTATCACATTATATCTTTGTATTTTGTGTATCTGTGTACACATCAAACATTCCACATTAGTTTATGATCCTTTTGAGGATAGCAACTGTTATCATACGGTGAACATGACATCTGCTTGATGAATGGTTGCTTCACTGAATGTAATTGAATTTGTTATAAGTTTCAAAAGATAGCACACTAAACAGTTTCTATCATTCTTTCACTAGCCCTCAAAATTATTTTGTAAGCTATAAATATCTGTTGAAGCATTCAAAGGAACACTGTTCAGAGATATTTATAGAATCATAACCAGTTTTATATTTAACTTGATATATCAATAGACTCATTCCTGTGATTTTCTTTCCATATTGATATTGTGGGGAGAAAGATGATACACTTTAGCTAAAAGCAAACTCTCACACAGAGGGTATTATGGACTTAAAATGGCTAATATGCTGTATTCTTCCAATAGAATGCAGATTTGATGAAAACAAGACTTTTTGTTTTGTTTTCTTTTTGCATTGTACATAGTAGATACACACACATTTATGCTAAATTGGTTGAATTAGATTAAATGATACAAATGGATTCACATTAATATGTAAATAAAATATGCTGAACAGATAGCTTTGTCAGCTGAAAAATACATTGAAAGTCTAGGAAAGAAGCATCTGCCAATAATACCCTGTTTTCTTTTACTTGCACATAAATGCTTTGTTTCATCATTTTATATAAATTGTCCAGGTTTCACTTAGTTAGATGTAATGTCTAAGATAGGATAATTATGGTTCATATAAAATTCCAAATAGAACTGTAAGAAATTGGACAATGAACTTATCTACACATATAATGATAAGCATACATAATGTTCCAATTGTTTTCTGTATGGTGGGAAAAAAATATCCTGTTTAATCTAGACTACAACTATAGACAATCATTTTCTTAAAAATCAGTTAGAGTTGTTACTTGACATATTTAATCAAATATCTGAATGAATTTCTCCCTGGATCAGACTAAACTGAATTCATTGGCTGTCTACCATTGGTTACACACTACTGAGATTCCGTTTAAATGAAAACAGAATAGAAATAGACTTGGAATGAATAAACATCTAAATGATTTCCTCTGTAAAGAAGAAACCTATCTTCCTTGACTGAATTAATACAAGAATAGAACTTATAGATCAAATAGGCAGCTAATGTCTGTATTGTTTTCTCTATTTTTTTTAATTAATAGAATACTTTGGGTTTCTCTGATTGGGTTAAATGCACATATTTCTCTATCTTGTGAGGTTAGTCCAATTAAGAGTTGTAGAACAAAAAAGTTGGAATATATTTCACATTTAGTGACTGAACTTTATGATGTTTGTAAGGCCTAGACCTCTGAGATTAATTCTATTACTAACTTTTATTTGGCATGAGGATAAAAAAAATGAAAAAGTTTGACTTGTTTCATGTACAGGTAGCTTGAATTATCACTGAACTCAATAGTATCATGGACAATACATTTTCCTTAAGCTACTGCACATCATTAATAAGAGTAAACCTGACATTAATGCACATTGAAGAGCAATCATTTAAAAATATAAAGGAGTGTTTATGATTTCAATAAGAGTCAGAGGGCCTCCTCCAATGAGAAGCCTCCATTAGTTAAGTATAGATAATTTCAAAAGCTTATAGTTTAAATTAAAAAAAAAAATAATTAAGTCCTTTTGAGGAGAGAAACTTGAAAACAAAAAGTCAATTCAGATTATCTAAATGTTACCAGAATGTATGTTTTCCAAATACTTAATGTTGCTAAAATTATCCATGGATTGCCCCCCAAAAATAAATAAATAAATAAGATAATTCCATAATAAGCTTTTTTTTTTTTTTTCTCTAAACAAATGACTATTTCCTTCTTATTTGAAAGGCACTCACTTTCTGACTTCCAAGCATTCTTGTCCTTTTTACCCTAACCTGTATCTCCTATTCATTTGTAATAATACACCCTAGCCCCCCTATTGTTCCTCAAATAAGTCTCCTAAATGGGATGTTCTCCCTCTACATCTCTGATTCCTGTCTTACTTAGCTTGATTCAAATGCAAGCTAAAATCCCACTTTCTAATAGAAAGCCTTTCAGAAGCCCTGTTAATTCTAATACCTTTCATCTTTTAGTTATCTTTGATTCATCACGAATATTACTTGGTCATAAATATTTATTTACATGTTATCTCCTGCATTAAATGGTGAATGGAAGGATTATCTTTCCCCTTGACTTTTCTCTTATCCTCTGAGTTAACACAGTTCCTAGTACATAATAAATGCTTAATAAATATCTAATGGCTGATGGAAATGCTCATATTTTTTGTCTTTTTCTGGAATGATTATAGCTATCAGCTGTGCTATAGAGAATAACTTCTCTATATGGATGAAGTTAGCACAAGTATTACTGGGAATAATTTAATTGTTTTTCAAACACCACAGATCTGGAACAAGAGTTAAAAGAAGAAGCCAAAGAAATTTTGAAATGTCATTGCCACAACCATAGATCTGAAGGCAATATGTTTGAAATAGGAACTAGGGGTAAGAAAAAAAGTTTTCTCAATAGTATCACTAGTGATTATAGTTGAATAAAGAACAAGAATGCAAAAACAACCACATGTTGGGAAATTGTAATTCTCAGTCTTGTCAATAGGAAAGAAATGAGAAAATCCATTTCCCTCATGTTGTTCAAAAGGTAAAGGACTCTAGTTGTCAGTGTTAAATTATTTTGTAACAGTGTTGATTTGGCTAAACTTTTTCTTTGTTACAATTTGAAGTTTCATTTGTTGTGTGGAAAATAGAAGTAAGATATCTCCTGAAATTACTCTTATGTACCAGGAAAATGCATCAATAACCAAAAAAAGGAAAGGACAGGTTTTGTCTCATCTTCCTTGTGAAATAGTTAATCTAAGCAACTTTCTGGGCACAATGTCGACAGCTGGAGTAATTGCTTTATATGTTGAGCATCCTTTCAGTTTTATAAATCTACTTTTGACTCAAATATTTAGATAAGGCTTTTCAGACCTTATGTTGACAAGTAAGTTTCTTATTTTTGTCAATTGACTTTCCACTGAAGTTATCAACAGATACTAAAAATATCCAAACAGAAAATCAATGTTGATAACAGTGATTGACTATCCAAAGCCATAATTTATCATTCTCAGCTTTTCCTAGACTTCCTTTGATCTTCTAAAAACAATTACATTGTATGGAACTATCACTTCTCCCTATCACATGAAAAGTCTGATAAAGAAGTAAAAGAAAAATTTAAATTTTTGTGAAATAGATAGCAACTAATAGATAAAGGATTGAGTTTGAAATCTGGGAGATCTGAATTTAAATCCTTTCTCTGATACTCAATAGCAATGTGATTTTCTGCATAATACTGTACCTCTCTGCTTCAGTTTCCTCATCTCAAAAATAAGGATATTTGACTCAACGATCTGTAAGGTTGTTTCCAGAATAATATTTAGGATTCTATGATTCAAATAGACTTTCTAGAGAGATTGGAAATTGGAAATAATAATACATAGGAGAATGGGTAACTTTTCCTAATAAAAAATCATACACAAATTAGCTTTTTTTTTTTTTTTTTTTTTTTTTTTTTTTTTTTTTTTTTTTTATAAACTCACTTGGCTACTGGTTATTGTTTCTCTGATTCTCCAACCCACCTCTTCCTGCTTACCTTTTTTTTTTCCTCCTCCTCTTCATCTGTGGTGGACTCGTTTCCAGTACATTTCAGCCAGAAGGGCTGGAGAGCAGCTGTCTCCACAGTGGAAGCCAATGATTTGTCAGCAGGACATTCTTCTGGATGGATTCATTGGCTTTCTCCCTCCCATCTCTAGGTATCATGTCAATTCTGCTATATACTAAGGTTTATTTGGATTGGGAGTAAAGTGACTCCAATTTCCAAATAGGATTTAAATTTCTTTTTTATTATTTTCTATTGCTGATAGAATTGAGAAGGCCCTAAATAAAAAGACTTTGATCAACTAATTAAGAATAAAACTAATCCAGGCTCATCTAAGGACAATGTCAGATAAGCAAATCATTTGGTTTTAAAGCAATCACCTCTTAATTATATATACCTTTATTAATTGAATGTTCTATTGGAGAAGTCTACTGAAAATTAAGAAAATGTATCAGTATGATATTCATAAGAATCAAGAGCATACTTCCTTGAAATCAAGCATCAAAGAAGTAAACAAGAATAAAAAAAAAAAATAGGCAGTTAAACTAATTTTTTTCAAGCAAAAGAAAGCTATCTAAAATGTATCATATTATGTATAAAGAGAGGGTTCATCCCATTATCTTGGGTAATATTATAACAGATTAACCAGAATGTAATTGATTAACAATAGAGGTTACTCTACATCCATTTTTTTTATGAGCTGTGAACATTTATATAATTAAGATAATAAGGAAACAATGGGAATGGCAAGAAAAATTACCCATTCTTCTTGAAGTTTTAAAAAGCTAAGTTTTGAATTAATTTTAAAATTCAAGAACTGATGAAATTACAAGCTGTTAGTTACCTTTGGAAAAGACTTAGTTGTGGGAGGAGGAGAAGACATTATTTTTCTTTCTTTTTCCATCTCCCACACCACTTACATAGCTTTCAAAGATAATAAAGAAAGACAGAAACATACAAAGACAGAGACAGAGGAAGGGAGGAGAGAGAGAGAGAGAGAGGAAAAAAGAGAGAGGAAAGGAGGGAGAGAGAGAGAGAGAGAGAGAGAGAGAGAGAGAGAGAGAGAGAGAGAGAGAGAGAGAGAGAAGGAAAGGAAGGGAGGGAGAGAAAGGGACAAGTAGGGAGGAAGAAGGACAGAGATCAACAGAGGGAAGAGAGAGAAACAGAGATAGAGACAGAAACAGACATAGAAGAAGAGAGAGAGATGAGAAAGAGAGAGAGAGAGAGAGAGAGAGAGAGAGAGAGAGAGAGAGAGAGAGAGAGAAGAGGATAGAGAGATTGAGAGAATTTTACAGGAGGAAGTAGCTTCAGAATATGAAACTCATGCTAGGAAAAAAGAGAGCTGACTATTAAGAGATGGAAAACCTTACCAAACATTTAAAGAACAATTACCTCCAATGCTATATAAACTATTTGAAAAAATAGGGAATGAAGGAGTCCTACCAAACTCCTTTTATGACACAGACATGGTACTGATACCTAAACCAGGGCGATCAAAAACTGAGAAAGAAAATTATAGACCAATTTCCTTAATGAATATTGATGCTAAAATCTTAAATAAGATATTAGCAAAAAGACTTCAGAAAATCATCTCTAGGATAATACACTATGATCAAGTAGGATTCATACCAGGAATGCAGGACTGGTTTAATATTAGGAAAACTATTAGTATAATTGACCATATTAATAATCAAATTAATAAAAACCATATGATCATCTCAATAGATGCAGAAAAAGCATTTGACAAAATCCAACATCCATTCCTACTAAAAACTCTTGAGAGTATAGGAATAAATGGACTATTCCTTAGAATAATCAGGAGCATATATTTAAGACCGTCAGTAAGCATAATATGCAATAGAAATAAACTCCAACCTTTCCCAGTAAGATCAGGAGTGAAACAAGGTTGCCCACTATCACCATTACTATTCAATCTAGTACTAGAAACGCTAGCCTCGGCAATAAGAGCCGAGAAAGAGATTCAAGGAATTAGAGTAGGAAATGAGGAAATCAATCTATCACTCTTTGCAGATGACATGATGGTATACTTAGAGAACCCCAAAGACTCTGCTAAAAAGCTATTAGAAATAATTCAGAATTTTAGCAAAGTGGCAGGATATAAAATAAATCCACATAAATCCTCAGCATTCTTATATATCACCAACAAAATGCAAAAGCAAGAGATCCAAAGAGAAATTCCATTCCAAACAAATGTTGAGAGTATAAAGTATTTGGGAATCCATCTACCAAAGAATAGTCAGGAATTATGAGAAAAATTACAAAACACTTGCCCCAAAAATAAAGTCAGATTTAAATAATTGGAAAGACATTCAGTGCTCTTGGATAGGCCGAGCAAATATAATAAAGATGACAATACTCCCCAAACTAATCTATTTATTTAGTGCTATACCAATCAGACACCCGAGAAACTATTTCAGTGACCTAGAAAAAATAACAACAAAATTCATATGGAAGAATAAAAGGTAAGAATTGCAAGGGAACTAATGAAAAAAAAGTCAGAGGAAGGTGGTCTAAGTGTACCTGATCTAAAGCTATATTATATAGCAGCAGTCACCAATACCATTTGGTATTGGCTAAGAAATAGACTGGTAGATCAGTGGAACAGATTAGATACAAAGGACAAAAAAAGGTACATCTATAACAATCTAATCTTTGACAAACCCAAACATACCAACATTAGGGACAAAAATTCATTATTTGGAAGAAACTGTTGGGAAAACTGGAAATTAGTATGGCAGAAATTAGATATGGATCCACACTTAACACCATATACCAAGATAAGATCAAAATGGGTCCATGATTTAGGCATAAAGAATGAGATCATAAAGAGATTAGAGGAACAGAGGATAGTCTACCTATCAGACCTGTGGAGGAGGAAGGAATTTATGACCAGAGGAGAATCAGAGATCATTATTGATTACAAAATGGAAGATTTTGATTACATCAAACTAAAAAGTTTCTGTACAAACAATACTAACGCAAATAAGATTAGAAGGGAAGTAACAAATTGGGAAAATATTTTTAAATAGTAAAGGTTCTGACAAAGGTCTCATTTCCAAAATATATAGAGAACTGACCCTGATTTATAGGAAACCAAACCATTCTCCAATTGATAAATGGTCAAGAGATATGAACAGACAATTCTCAGATGATGAAATTGAAACTATTTCCACTCATATGAAAGAGTGTTCCAAATCACTACTGATCAGAGAAATGCAAATTAAGACAACTCTGAGATACCACTACACACCTGTCAGATTGGCTAAGATAACAGGAACAAATAATGATGAATGTTGGAGGGGATGTGGGAAAACTGGGACACTGATGCATTGTTGGTGGAGTTGTGAAAGAATCCAGCCATTCTGGAGAGCAATTTGGAACTATGCCCAAAAAGTTGTCAAACTGTGCATACCCTTTGACCCAGCATTTCTGTTATTGGGATTATATCCCAAAGAAATACTAAAGTGTGGAAAGGGACCTGTATGTGCCAAAATGTTTGTGGCAGCTCTTTTTGTTGTATCTAGAAACTGGAAGTTGAAAGGATGTCCATCAATTGGAGAATGGTTGGGTAAATTGTGGTATATGAAGGTTATGGAATATTATTGCTCTGTAAGAAATGACCAGCAGGAGGAATACAGAGAGGCTTGGAGAGACTTAAATCAACTGTTGCTGAGTGAAATGAGCAGAACCAGAAGATCACTATACACTTCAACAACAATACTGTATTAGGATGTATTCTGATGGAAGTGGAAATCTTCAACATAAAGAAGATCCAACTCACTTCCAGTTGATCAATGATGGACAGAAATAACTATACCCAGAGAATATATACCACAGAGAATAATATACCACTGGGAAGCAAATGGAAATTGTTAACACTACCCAGGTTACTTATATCTTCGGAAGCTAATAATTAATGTGAAACAAGAAAATGGTATTTACACACATATATTGTATCTAGGTTATATTGTAACACATGTAAAATGTATGGGATTACCTGCCATCGGGGGGAGGGAGTGGAGGGAGGGAGGGGATAATTTGGAAAAATGAATTAAAAAAAAAAAAAAAAAAAGAGATGGAAAACCTGAGACTCTAGCTAATAAATCCACCAGTTTGGGAAGCTTTTCTAAGAGGGTGATTCTGTTTGGTATTGTAATATTAAACAAAACATAAACAAACACTTGATCAAAAATTCACACACACACACACACACATACCTGTTTTATTAAAAGGATAAAAAATCTATTCCTTGTGTTCTTTTATGACAAGCTGTGAAGCAGGCTGCTATGGCCAGATTTTGTAGTCTCTTCTATTGCTAATGGACTATGGACTAGATGATCTGTTGAAGTGGCTATTTGCAGGATTCTACATTCTTATGATCCTTCATAGTTGAAAGAGATTTATGAGTCCAATATTTCATAACATAGCAGGAGCTGTTAATTATATAACTGTTAAGTCCCTTTTCATATCCAACCTCTAAATTCCATTAATGACCTCAAATGATATCTTTTTTAAAATGACAGTTATACCTATATTGTAAATGTGCTTTAATTTGAAGTTGCATTCTATCTGAAATAACAAATTCATGTTTATTTTGAATCTTTCTGAAAACAAACCTAAGGCTCTTATTGTTTTAAATTACCAATTAAGCTTCATAAACAAATGTCTTGGACAGATATATACACAAAACCAGGTGTTTTTTTAGGAACCTGACATCAAAATGTTGATTAGATAAAAAATAAAAATGTCCACATCCTCAGGAATGCAATAATTGCAGGGAAAGGAAACTTTCCAGACGCTGTTCTAAAACACGCGGAGAGCTCCTGTGAAATTGACACTTGGAAGACTCTGAAAACCCTGACAATAGTTCTGTTAGGGGATGGTAATTTGGCTATATAATTAAATTGGAATGTGTTCAGTAAGCAGATGTGCACGAATAAAGAAGTAACCAAGTTCTGGGTTGGCACGTCTTGATCTTTCTTTTGTTTGTTCTTTTATGAGGACACCCCATGGCGTAGAATTTTTTTTTCCTTTATTTTGTTTCTTTCTCCCCCTCTCCTTCTTTCTGATTTAGCATCTAGTGTTAGCACTCTCCTTATGTTTGATTAACCAACTTCTAGGCTGAAAATCTCAATTTTGCCAGTAGATGACAAAGGCATCATTTTCATCATGAGGAAATGGTTTCCTCATTATTATCTCAGGTCAGTTTAGTTGAGATACTTCATTAAGGTCTTCATCTCTATCTCCAAGAACATTTCTATGTTCTTGCTCTGTTCATGCCTGATTAAATACTATGCTAGATTATCATTTGAGATAATTATTTAGGATCAGATTATTTAAAAAGAATAATCTACTTTTCCCTAATATCCTTGACCTCTAGTAGTTTAGTTGATCAATCATTCTTCAATCACCCATTGAGTGCTTTTATTTTCATCACTAACTTTAGACTATACCTCAAAAGGAAATAGTTTCCTCATTATTATATGAAATTAACTTAGCAGATATAATTTCTTTGGAAGTATTAGATATCTTATTGAAAACCATTAATGAACTACAGAATGAAATCTATAAAGAAAATTTAATGGGGTTTTGATGATTATAAATTTTGAGGATTATGAAATTCCCAGAGAGACATTAGGTTTTTTTTTTTTTTTTTTTTTAATTGAACTCACAGAGAGCACTTGACTAAGTTGGTGTTCAATTGATAATTATGGAATGACTGGTCAACTAATCCATAGACATCAGGGATACTAGGAAGAAGTAGATTATTCTTTGTAAAAAAAAAAAAAAAAAAAAAAAAAAAAAAAAAAAAAAAAAAAAAAAAAAAAAAACTGATCCTAAAGAATTATCCCAAATGATAATCTAGCACAGTATTTAATCAGGCATGATCAGGCCAAGAACATAAACATGTTCTTGAAGATGGAAACCTTAAGACAATCTTTTCTTAATAAACTTCAGTTTATTCTGGATTTATTATTGCAATTATCTGCATCCTTGGTTTGAGAATAGTGCTCCAATACTATTCTTTCCACTTCAGTTTCCTGAGATACGATATTATTTTATGTTCTGCTCAAAAAATATGTCTTTGATGCTGGTGTTTCTTTTAGCTGCGGCCATAGTTAATATCCTGAGGCTTGATTGTCCAGGAATGGGAAGACATCACTTGCCTTTGGAATCTCATAAGGATCACAAAGGGAAAGAAAATATAAATAGGAAAGTGCCCTAAAGCATATTAGGGTTGCTTAGGAGACTGTGTTTATGGTGTATTACCCAGTAAAGGAAAAGCCATCTGCCTTCCAACTTCCTCCCAACACCTTTCTGTATTTCCCTCTCCTTTCATAGCTCACATAATTTCTTTTCACATTTCAAGGTAAACAAGAAGAGACATGAAGGCAAAGATTGCCTAGTATAACTAAGGAGTTCTGTCTTAGTAACAAATTAAGAATAAGCAAGCTTGATGGAATCAAAGGAAACAAAAAAAAATCTAATGTGTATGTCTGTGTAAATATATATATATATTATGAAGTAGATGTTATCTTCTCCATCTGAAGTCTAAAAAAAAAAAAAAAAAAAGAGAAAGCTTTTCTATTTCAAAAAATAAATCCTAGACAATAATGATTAATTTTTGTTTCTTTGTTTTATCTGTTTGTCTTAAAGACTAGAAGAAAACTGGTAGTTTACAAAGTTCAACCTCTTACTTTGCATTCTAAGAAACCAGAGGACTTTTTTCAAAGCCAGAAAGCTGATCAATGGTAAAGCAAAGGTTGAAACGTTGATCTTCTCTTTCTGGCAGTATTTTAACTTCATATTGTTGATGAGAAATTTAGTTGTGAACAAATTCTGTCACAAGTTTATGTAATTGTCATAAACTTATTAAGAATCTGTCATTTTGCTTTTTTTGTTAGATGAGTTGGTTTTATAGGCACTCAGTCTGATAGTACACCTATTTCATAAGAAGAAGTTAGAGTACAAGGAAGATATAGTAAAAGTTTTTAACAATATCTAGAGAATTGCAACAAGATTGATACTGATATTGAGACAAATGAAAAAAGGCAGAAATTCAGGGTAATAGTGAATTTATTAATTAGGCTAGCTGATTATCACTAAATTTATGGTCAGTAGTTTCAGTAACTAAAGACACATAATGGAAATATTGAATGCCTTAATATACTTTTAGGGGAAAAAAAAAAGGGATACCCCTGACAGTTAAAGAAATAACATTGGTTGGTGAACAATCCATGAAGGAATTGCCCTTCAAATTGACTTTCAAATGGTCCTGCTCTGAATATGGCTGAGATTCAGCTGCCTCCAGGAACCTCAATAAACAAATGCCTTTCTATTGGATGACTCTGTTTTTGCTGTGTATGAGTGTGTGTGTGTGTGTGTGTGTGTGTGTGTGTGTGTCTGTATTTGTTTTTGTTTTGTTATTGCTAATGTTATTTATTTGTTTGCTTGTTTTCCCTTCATGAGATAGGTTATCCTAAATTCTAGTTGAAGGCAGTAAGGACTTAGATTTAGATTTGGGACTGGAATTCACTGAGATTGGATTCTATTTACACAGTCGACAAAAGTAAAGTTTCCTAGTTGTGTAGAGTCCCACCCCAAGATAAAGGAGAAAGTTTCCTGAGGATTTAAGCAGTCTCATTTATCAGCCAAGATATTGACTGAGAAGTGGGGACCCTGAATGAGGAAATGGAGACAAAAAACCTTTAACTCAATTTAATAATTGTGTATTAATATAATATAAAATAAGAATCTCTCTCAGTACTTTAAAACAATGTTACTATTTCTTTTGGCACCATATATTAATATGCTGCAATGTGATTTGAATAGGAGTACATTTATTGACCATGACAACATTTTTATTGACCTTAAAAATTATTTTTCTAATATGCCTTAAGGTTAGTATTATCTCAATTTTATCAACTGGTAGCCACAGGAGTGATATTTTTAAAATAATTAACAGCAAAGGACCCAGATTCAGGATTGGAAGTAAAATCAAAAACTTTAAATGGAGGAGGCTGTCCTTTCTATGATCTCTTCCTTGCTACTTTGATGTATTGTGCTTCTGACATTTTATAATTGTTAATCTACAGTATTTTTCCTTCTATTCTATAAACAATTATTTAAACCCCTTCTCTGTCATTCCTTAACATATTTTGATTTCTTTTCTTACCTTATGCTGATGTTTCTATTTCAGTTGGATACATTGAGATAAGATATGTTTACAATGTTAGTAAGAAAAAAAAAAAAAACAGATCTTCATTCATTTAAAATTACAAATGAAAAACAATCTTTTCAAGAAATCAATATAATTAATTAATTATGTACACATTTCAGTACTTGTGCAAATAAATGATATAACTGGACACAGTAAAAATGAAAATGAAACCAAAAAGTGAATTTGAAGAGCTCAACTAAATCTTTGTAATGAATTCTATAATTAAGGCATTGAAATCCTTAGGATATCTTTATTTGCTGGAACTCTGAAATGGTTTATTTATTTTTCCTTGCAAATTTTTCAGAATCAAATATAAAATCTCTTTCTCTTTTTTTGCATTTAAATACAAAATATATAAGCATACATCATATATAAATATATATATATATATATATATATATATATATATATATATATATATATATATATAGCCTAACCTGCTCCTACTTTTCCAGTCTTTGTGCTACCTATTCCCTCACCTAAAGGGCAGTCACATTGGTCTCCTTGATTTTCTTCTCGCTAGATACTCAATGTCTTAATTCCAAGGAAAGTCCATTGTATTGATCCCTTTCCTTCTCATTTCTGTTCAATGGATTTCTTCAATCACAGTTAAAATCAAAACTTATCTCAATGTTCCTTAATTTAGTTTTTCTAATTATTTCAAATTGAACCTGCATATATTTTGCTTATGCATTGTTGCTTTTCTGTTATTTTTATCCTTGAGAGTCCCAGAATGTTTTAAGCCTTTATTTATGAATCTTAAACACTTGGTCCAAATTAAATACTTTATTTTTTATTTTTAGATGATTAACCTGATGATAAAAAATGACTACAATGAATCTAACATATTTGGTTATCTTGTTTGTCTGGAAAAGACATATTCATTCTTTTGAGTGTAAATTGAGAATAAAAAAAAAAATGTTTTCTTATGCTCTTCAAAACGTTACAAATCAGGCTAACAATATGATAAAGTCATTATATTGTGAATCTGCTTGTTTTATTTTGTTACAAGAAAGTTCTCAAGATTTAGGCTTGATATGAACATAACCTATAATGTAAAAACACAGTAAGTAAAGCAGAAACAACAACAAAAACAAAATAACAACAAAAACTCAAAAAAAAAAAAAAAAAAAAAAGAATGTGGACTTGGTATAGTGCTTATAAGGAGCCATTAGAGATTCTTGGATAATACTATTCAGTTTATATCTCCACATTCATTAAATCCATTAAATTAGCAGGAATCATTAGGAAAATGCTGTTTAAAACATTCTGCCTCAGAACCAGAAGATCACTGTATACTTCAACAACAATACTGTATGAGGATGTATTCTGATGGAAGTGGAAATCTTCAACATAAAGAAGATCCAACTCACTTCCAGTTGATCAATGATGGACAGAAATAACTATACCCAGAGAAGGAACACTGGGAAGCGAATGTAAATTGTTAGCACTAATATCTGTCTGCCCAGGTTGCATGTACCTTCGGATTCTAATGTTTATTGTGCAACAAGAAAATGATATTCACACACATGTATTGTACCTAGACTATATTGTAACACATGTAAAATGTATGGTATTGCCTGTCGTCGGGGGGAGGGAATAGAGGGAGGGGGGGCAATTTGGAAAAATGAATACAAGGGATAATATTATAAAATATATATATAATAATAAAAAAAAAAACAAAACAAAAAAAAAAATTCTGCCTCAAATGTTCTGTAACAGTGATGACCTTAGTAAAAATGCCAAATATTCCAATATTAGTAAAAGGTGAGGCTCTTACCTTGCTCAGGTTGAATAACAGAGACACAGTAGCAATCTATGTTAAAGCAGTAATTTCTAATTCATAAAAACTAATTTTAAAACACATACTCATCCATAATCCAAATAGGAGTTGCCAATTCTTTCATCAATCATATGAAAACAAACATTTGTGAAGTTTTTGAGCTGGCCTCACTTGAAACAGCGAGCAGTGAGCTCCAGTGGGAGGGTATCTCAGATTTGCCTTGAGTCCAATACCATTTGTTTTAATTTCATTATCAGTGACCAGAGGAAAATGACCAGATGTCTCAGTTTGACTACTCCAACTCCAAGACTTAATGTGCTGGAGTTGGGTCCAGTGGATTTTGTTAGAATCCATTCAAACAAACAGAAACATCCTGTTGCTATTTTGCTCCAAATGATTGTCATGGTCAGACTGCCAGGTTTTCAGAAATTGCTCCTCCTTCTCTATGTGTTGCACATACACTAGGTCATCAAAATTCTATCAGTAATAGGAAAGGATTCTTTGGCACCTGCGGAACAATGTCTGATGTTCAGTTCTCAAGGTTGATTGTGTCTTATTAGTGCCAGGGCTAAAGGTGGAGCCAACCTGGGGGTTCTCAGTATTTATCATGAGACTTTGAAAAGCATCATAGGAACTTAGATGTAGAACTAAAAAGAATTTAAAGGTCATTTAATCTAAATCCTTGATTATATAGGTAAGGAAATTAACACCAACAAGAGGAAATAATTTTCCCTTAGAAATCAAAGGGCAAATTGGTTTTCTAACTCTGGAACCATACCATATTGGGAAGGACAAAGAAATAATTGGATTTCATCAACATTTTTCTTGCAGTTTTTCAAACATTCTTTAAGAATTTGTGTTACTATTTTGAGGCTTACAGTATAGAGGCTTGATATAGTATAAATGTTATTTTTAGTGCATATATGCAAAGGCTTAACCTTTGATTTATTAATGTATTAATTTATTAATATAAGTGAATCAAGAATTTGTCTAGGAAGTTTGCTCACCTGTACAGTGCTACCTAGATATTATGTATCAGTGGCAAGACCTGAAAATAAGTCTTTCTGACTCCAGTGACAGCTCTCTATCAACTTCAAATTGTCTCTACACTGTTCTCCATTAAATATAACAAATTTGAAGATCAGAGAAGTTCAGTGATTTGTCCCTGGTCAAATAGCTAATAAATGCCAGAGGCAGTTTCTACTTGCAGTTCTCTTAATTGAAATGTCAATGCTCTTGTTATTTGTTATTTAGGCCTTTTCAGTCATGTCTGACTCTTTCTGAGCCCATTTGGAACTTTCTTGATAAAGACATTGGAACTGTTTGCAATTTCCTTCGTCATACCATTTTACAGATGAGAAAACAAAAGCAAATGGGGTTTAATGACTTGTCCAGAGTCATACAACTAGTAAGTTTCTGAGATTGTATTCAAACATTCAGCAATATAAGTCCTCCTATTCACATTCTGTACTCTATTTAATAAGACATCCAGTTGCCCACTGTTCTTTCTAGGACAAAATCCTGTCTGTATGTCTGTTTTTTTGTAGAATCCTCTGTCTTCCAGAGGATTCTAGAGGATTCCACTAACTTACCAATAAATGGAGAAGGTAATCTCTGCCTAAAGCTGTTCTGAAAAGATGAGAGTAAATGATAGACACTTTGAAGTCTATCAATGGAGTTTCTTTACTTCAAGAATAATATATATTATAAAGATTAATATTAGGCTTTGTCTTATATAAAATGTTATTTACTAGAAATGCCTCTTAGTTTCGCTTCTGGTACTGTTTTATTTGGAGATGTGCAAACATAGTGAACGCTTAAGCAATCCTGAAACATATGCTATTCATAAACTTTTTTTCCTTCACATGAATATAAGAAAATTTCAAAACAGTATTTAGCACATTCTAAAACGTAACTTGATGATTTTGATCTTAACAGAAAGGCTACGATCTCTTGTAATAACTTTCTTTTAAAGTTTCTTGGTGCATAAATGTTTTTTTTTTTTCCTGTAGTACAAGCTATATTCACTTTCACCCACTTATCTAGAACACAATTAAAAAATATTGAAAAAGTATTTACTATACACTAACTCATTCTGTATAAACTTATGTATATATGTTAAATATGTTATAGTGTATGTTAAAATACAATATATATATATACATACATATACATATACTTATTTTACTGCAAAAGAAAAATTCGACTTATGAATAAGATAAAAATTTCCTTCTAAGGAAATCAAAAATGTAAGCAGACAAAAAAAGTGGGAGTGGAAATGCTATATATATATATATGTGTGTGTGTGTGTGTATATATAATGCATATATATACATAGATATATTTATACATTTATACATCTATGTATATTATGCATTACATTATATATTATATAAGTATATATTCTATATTTTATATACCATATTTATAATTATGTAATATAATCATATATATTATATATAAATGTATATACAATATACATTTATATATTATATATATTGTTAAAGATGAAAGAAGACATTCTGACAAGATTAGAAGGGAAGCAATAAACTAGGCAACCATTTTTATTGTCAAAAGTTCTGATAAAGGCCTCATTTCCAAAATATAGAGAGAATTGACTCTAATTTATAAGAAATCAAGCCATTCTCCAATTGAAAAATGGTCAAAGGATATGAACAGACAATTTTTAGATGAAAAATAGAAACTATTTCTAGCCATATGGAAAGATTTTCAAAGTCATTATTAATCAGAGAAATGTAAATTAAGACAACTCTGAGATACTACTATACACCTGTGAGATTGGCTAAGAAGACAGAAAAGATGATGCTGAAAGTTGGAGGGGATGTGGGAAAACTTGGACACTGATACATTGTTGGTGGAATTGTGAATGCATCCAACCATTCTGGAGAGCAATTTGGAACTATGCTCAAAAAGTTATCAAACTTTACATACCTTTTGATCCAGCAGTGTTATTACTGGGCTTATATCCCAAAGAAATTTTAAAGAAGGGAAAAGGACCTGTATGTGGAAGAATGTTTGTGGCAGCCCTCTTTGTAGTGGCCTGAAACTGGAAACTGAGTGGAAGTCCTTCAGTTGGAGAATGGCTGAATAAATTGTGGTATATGAATGTTATGGAATATTATTGTTCTGTAAGAAATGACCAGCAGGATGATTTCAGAAAAGCCTGGAGAGACTTACATGAACTGATGCTGAGTGAAATGAGCAGGACCAGGAGATCAATATACACTTCAACAACAATACTATGTGATGATCAATTCTGATGAATTTGGCTCTTTTCAACAATGAGATGAACCAAATCAGTTCCATTTGTTCAATAATGAAGAGAACCATCTACACCCTGCGAAAGAACTATGGAAAATGAATATGAACCACAACATAGCATTTCCACTCCCACTTTTTTTGTCTGCTTACATTTTTGATTTCCTTAGAAAGGAAATTTTTATCTTATTTCTAAGTAGAATTTTTCTTGTGCAGTAAAATAAGTATATGTATATGTATATGTATGTGTATGTATATATATATATATATATATATATATATATGTATATATATATATATATATATATATATATAGTATTTTAACATACACTATAACATATTTAACATATATTGGTTTACCTGACATCTGGGGTGGGGGTGGGGGAAGAAGGGTAAAAGTTGGAGCAGAAGGTTTTGCAAGAGTCAGTGATGAAAAATTATCCATGCATGTATCTTGTAAATAAAAAGCTACATATATTAAAACAATTCCGAATCACATATCCTTATAGTTGTAAGGGGCCACAGAAACTGTCTGTCCAACATTTATAGTGAAATAGAATTCCCTTTAAATACAGCCGAAATATAGACATGGGGTCAGAAATCTGACCCCTCTTCTTCCATAGTTAGACCATTGTACTTTGAGAGAACATTAAAATTTGAAAACAGTTCCTTATACAAAATACTTTATGCTTATTTCCATTTCCATAAACTTCCATCTCAACAAACTAGTAGATTTTTAGTCCCTATATTTCGAACAGACAACAAAAGCCAAAACCAGGACAACCCATGTACCTCAGCAAAATCAGAGAAAGAAGGAGCAGATTTCAACTCTGAGGATCACAAAGTATTTAATCATAGCCCAAGAAAAAAATACAGCTGCCAGCACTTCAACCAACCCTGCTTCAGCAAAGCCCCTGGAGATAATTTCCAATGACTAGACCCACTAAATACAAAACAAAATAGCTATTGAAGTCATTGAACCAAAGTGAACAGGAACAAAAAAAATGATTTTCAATATCAAGACCAAAGAGAAGTCTAAAAAAGTAAAAGAGTGACAATAAAACGTAAAGGATTAAAAAAAACTAAACAGATTACATCTCTTTATGAGAAGATGCTAACGGTTTTTTATTATTTATTTATTTTTAATACACATTGTTTTGTGAAACAATTTGGGAGAGGAAAATAAGAGCTAAAAAGAAAAAGAGAAAAAATAAAAGAAAAGCAGAAAACAGAAGTGAACATGGTTTATGATGATTTATGTTCAGTCTTAGTTCTTTGTATGGATGCAGCTGGCATTTTCTGTCCAAAGTCTATTGGGATTGCTTTGGATCACTGAAAATCCCACATTCCTGTTTTTATTGTGTACATTGTATTCCTGGTTCTGCTTATTTCTCTCAATATTACTTCATGTAAATCTTTCCAGGTCTTTCTAAAATTATCTTGTTCCATATTTTTATAGAACAATAATATTCCATTCCCTTCATATATCACACCTTGTTCAGTCATTCCCAAAATGACAGGCATCTACACATTTTCCAATTATTTGCTATTACAAAAGAGAGCTGTTGCAAACTTTTTTTACAAATATTTTGTTTGTTTGCAAACATTTGGATGCTTTGGCAGGACTCCTTCTTTACCTAGTTTTCCAAATAGTTTACATAGTATTGGAATTAAGTGTTGTTTAAATGTTTAGTAGAATTTACTTGCAAATCCATTTGACCCTGGAGATTTCTTCTTAAGGAGTTCATTGCTGGCTTGTTCAATTTTGATTTTTCTATAATGGGATTATTTAAGTAAATTATTTTTTCTTCTGTTAACTTGTAAATTTATATTTTTGTAAATATGGATTTATTTTGATTAGACTGCCACTATACTTGCTGCCATACAGATGAGCAAAATAGCTCCTAATTATTGCTTTAATTTCTTTGTCTTTAGCAATAAGTTCCCTTTTGCATTTTTGATGCTAGTGATTTGGGTTTTTTCTTTCCTTTTTATAATCAAATTAACCAAAGTTTTATTCACTTTTTTCCCAAAAAATCAACTTTTAGTATTTTTATTAGTTCAATGTTTTTCTTAGTTTTAATTTGTTAATCTCTCCTTTGAGTTTCATGATTTCTAATTTGGTATTTAACAGGGAATTTTATTATTTTTTTAACTTTTGTACTTGCATGCTCAATTCATTGGTCATCCTTTCACTATTTTATTCAAATATTTACTAAGAGCTGCCTTGGCTATATCCCATAGATTTTGGTCTGTTTATTTGTCTGTTTGTTTGGTCTATTGTCTCATTATTGTCATTCTCTTTGATGAAATGTTGGGTTATTTCTGTGATTTTCTTTTGACCTACTCATTCTTTAGAATTAGATTATTTAATTTCCAACTGGTTTTTAGTATTTCATTACTTGCTCCTTTATTGAATACAATTTTATTGCATTGTGATCTGAAAAGGAACAATTTACTATTTCTGTCTTTCTGCATTAGATTATGAGATTAGATTAAAGCCTTAAAACATGATAGATTTTTATGTAGGTGTCTGGTACTGCCAAGAAAAAAGGTACATTCCTGTCTGTTCTTATTCAGTTTTTTTTTTTTTTTTTTGTTTTGTTTTGTTTTGTTTTTTTTTCCAGAGGGCTATGTAGGTTTTCAGGATTCTCTTAATCTCCCCAGTTTCTATCTTGTTAATTTTGTAGTTAGATTTATCTAATTCTGAGAGGGGAAGGTTGAAGTGCCCCTATAGTGTAGTTTTGCTGTTTATTTCTTCTTGTAACTGGATTAAAATATTTTCTAGGGATTTGGCTACTCTACCAAATAGAGTAGCTATGCGTTTAGTATCATTACTACTTCATTGTTCAAGGTACCTTTCATCAAGATTACTTTCCTTCCTTATCTCTTTTAATAAGATCTATTTTTAATTTTGCTTTAGCTGAGATCAAAATTGTTTTTTTTTTTACTTCAGCTGAAGCATAATAAATTATGTTCCAGCCTTTTACTTTTATATTTATGTCTGTATGTGTCTCTCTTGTGCCAAATTTGTTTCTTATAAACAGCACACTGTAAGATTCTCTTTTTTAATCCACTGCACAATAGTACAGAATTAAAAGAATACTTTTCTGTTTTATGGGAGAGTTCGTTCCATTCACATTCACATTTATGATCACCTCCTCTATATTTCCCTCCATCCTATTTTCTTCCCTGTGTACACTTCTGTTCTATCTTTCTATCCTGGCATTAGTTGTGTGTGTGTTTGTTTTTTTCTTAATCCACCCCACCCAAAATCTTATCCTCCATCACCCCTCCCCACTTTTCTTTGTAATGTTTTTGTTTGTTTGTTTGTTTTGTTTTGGTTTGTTTTATTTTTGTTTTTTTTTTTTTTTGTTTTTTTTTACCTATGCCAGCCACTGCTTCACTACTTTATCTTCTATCACTTCTTTCCTCCTTTTTAAAAACTTTTTCCATAGTGTTTCTGCCCCTTCTGCCTCTCACTTTTCTTCCTCTTTCTCCTCCTCCTGCTTTATAGAATTATGTAAATTTCTACGCTCAACTGAATAATTAAGTTATTCCCTCTAAGAGCCAAAATTGATGAGATCAACCTTCAAACTACTATTGTTTTTGCTGAGATCGGAATTAATACCCCTGTTTTTTTTTTTTTTTTTTTTTTTTTTGCTTCAACTAAAGGATAATGAATTCTGCCCCAACCTTATACCTTTATTCTTTATGCATCTTTCTGTCTCAAATGTATTTCTTTTAAACAACATATTGTTGGATTATGTTTTTTTTAATCTTCATTTCATGTGAGAGTTCATCTCATTCACATACACCAACTCTGTTTCTACCTCCATCCTTTTTTTCCACTATATATAATTTTATTCTCTTTCTATCATACCCCCCCTTAGTAATGTTTACTTTTTAGCCCACCCCACCTACTACCTGCCCTATCTTCTATCACACCTGCCTCAAATCTTACCAATTTCTCTTAGTATTTCTTCCCTCCTTTCTATTCAGCCCTTCCCTTTTCTTTCCTCTTTCTTCTCCTACTTTGGATGGCAAGATATGTTTCTATAACCAAGTGAATGATTAAGTTATTACCTCTTTGAGCCAAAACTGATGATATTCATCTTCAGATAATGCTCATCTATCTCACTTTCAATTTGTTGTAATTGTGCCTCTTCATGTGATCTAATTTATTTTGGTATACCTCCCCTTTCCTCTTTTCCCATACAATTCGTTTTCTATCCATTAATGCATTTTTCTTTGATATTATTACATCAGAGTCCACTCACAGCTACAACCTCCATCAATGTGATGCTTCCTTCTAACTGCACCAAATAACAGATAACAATTCTCAATAGTTACAGATATCATTTTCCCATCTAGGCATGTAAATGGTTTAATTTGTAAATTATATAACTATAAATATGTGTGTGTGTGTGTGTGTGTGTGTGTGTGTGTGTGTATACTTTTGTGTTTCTCTCGAGTCACTTGTTTGAGGACAAAATGTTATGTTTAGTTCTGTTTTTTTTTCAACAGAAATGAAGGAAACTCTCTCATTTCATTGAAGTTCCATCTCCTCCCCTGAAAGATGATCTCACTTTTGCTGTGTAGTTAATTCTTGGCTGTAACTCCAAGTACTTTGCTGTCTAGAATATGATGTTCCAGGTCCTCTGATTCTTTATTGTCAATGCTCTCAGATAATGTGTAATCCAAATGTTGCTCCTTGGTACTTGAATTGTCTTTTTTTTTTTTTTTTTCCTGGCAGGTAGCAATATCTTTTCCTTGAGATTATAGTCCTGGAGTTTTGCAACAATGTTCCTTGGGATTTTCCTTGTGGGATCTCTTTCCTAGGCATTCTTTTTGGTATTGGTTTCATGTTGACTAATGATTTTTAAATAGTTTCTCCTGGATCTCTTTTCTATGTTAGATATTTTCAAATGAGATATTTTACATTTTCTTCCTTTTTTCATTCTTTTTACTTTGTTTGACTGATACTTAATGTATTATATATTTCATTTACCCCAATTGTGTTTTCAATGTGTGATTTTTTTCAGTTACTTCTTGTCTCTCTTTTTCCATTTGATTTAATTCTACTTTTAAAGATGTTTTCTTCAGTGGATTTTTTTTCTTAGCATTCGGACATTTTTTTTTTCCTTTACGGAATTGATTTCATTTTCCAAAATGTTGACTCTCTCTTGCATACCTCACATTTCTTTTAAATTTTTTTCTTCCATTTCTCTTATTTATCCTTTAAAGTCTTCTATAAATATTACTGAGAAGTCTCTGGCTTTGAGACTAATTCATATCAATATTTGAGGTTTCCTTTGTAGATTATTTGTCCTATTCTGAGTTGGTGTTTTGATCTTCCCTGTCACAATAGTGGCTTTCTATGGTTAAGGTTCTTTTCTGTTTCTTGCTGATTTTGTTTCCTTCTCTTTTTGAATTTCCTCTTTTGTGACTTTTATGGTAGAATTCTTCTCCAGAGGTAGGGTGGACACTATTCCAAGCTTCCTGTGCAGCTGTGAGCCTTAAATTGAACACAGAGGACCCTTGTTTATGTTGTTTCATATCAGTAAGACTGACCTTTCTTGAAGTCCTTGAATTCCTTCTTGAGATGGTGAGTATTTTTATTCTATCAGTCTCTGTTCCGAGGGTTGGTTTCATCTAGTTATCAAGAGAAGCTGGGAAAGCTCAAGCAGCTTCCTGGCTTCTTTCTGCCTTCTTGGCTCTTCCCCTGAAGATCTGAACAGAGAATTCTCAAGGATATGTATAGTTTTATTTTTAAAATATATTACAAATCACTACACATTAGAAAATAAATAATGTTTTATATAAATAATAAATATAATTAATAAAGAATATATAATGATAATAATATAATAATAAATATAATATAAAATAAATTAATTAATTAAAACAATTCAGAAATTCTATCTCAAATTTACCTGAGTGACAAAGATAACAAGTAAAATAATAGATGTTGAAAAAAAAACAGGGCTTATCAATGAATTATTTTTAGGTTTATTCAAATTCCTTATTTTACATAAAATTAACTGAATTAACACATGAAGGTAGTAAGTTCCCTATAGTAATATGACTACTAAGTAGTGCAGTCAGAATTTGAATCCAGGTTTCTCAAATTGTAAGAGTATTTCCTCAAAAAGCTTAACCATACTTTCTCTTTTTTGATCCTTTATAAAATTTCCCAATATTTTCCTTTAAAATACATATTTAAGAAAAAACTTCATCTTCTTTAGTGATTATTTCTATTATTTCTGCTTTGATATTTATATTTCTAGGACTCAGTGTCTTTGACTAGGAGTTACTAACTTGTTTTATTATGTAACAATTGTTAGAATAAGAAAGTGTTAGAATAAGGAGAAAGAAGAAAGAGCAGGAGGGAGTTGCCAAATAAACTAGGTGAATGGGATGAAGAATCAGCTAAGAATGGAGTTAAGTACAATTTTAAATGTGGTGCTTCACAGTAGGAGAAATGAGGTCATTCCCCATTCCCTGACCTACTTCCCTCTATTAACCCTTCATGGGTGGAGGGAGAAGGAGGGAGAGAGGCAGTAACACATTCAGCACCACCTATAAAGTAGCCAATGACAAGATTACAAAAAGCATTGATTAAAGAAAAAATGAAGGACAGGACATATGTGATTTAAAAATAAATGCATACCTTGTGATTGAAGAGCTTGACTCTTCAGTTCAAAAAAGGAGAAGATATGCCCCTTTTGTTTGGGAAAAAAAAAATTAAGGATTTGAAAAAAGGGTAGCACTCTTTATGGAGCTACATCATCTTATGTTAACATGTTACTAGAGAGTTTGGCTTATGAAATCCTAACCCCTAGTAATTGGAAATCCATAGCAAGGACATGTTTAGAACTTGCACAAAACCTGTTGTGGCTTTTGGAGTATCATGAATTATATAGGCAAACAGGAGTTAATATACAAGTCACCTTTGACCAACTAGCAGGTAAAGGTCAATATGCAGAGAATTCAGCACAGATTAATTATCCCATAACAGTGTATGAGCAAATTTCTAAGTCTGCAATAAAAAACTTGGGGTTCTGTCCCAGGAAAGATGAAGGTAAAACCTTCACAAAAATAGAGCAAGGTCCCAATGAATCCTTTGCAGATTTTGTGGGATGCTTGCAAACATCTGTCACAAGAACTATTGGAGATAATGCAGCTACAGAAATAATGACCAGAAATATGGCTAAGGAAAATGCTAATGAGATTTGCAAAATAATTATATGGGGACTACATAAAGATGCTCCTTTAGAGGATATAATAAGATGCTGTGCCACAGTGGGCACAGATACTTATTATACCCAGACTATGATGAACATGCAAAGACAGGGTCCCTCTTGGCAAGGAACTTCTAGAAAAACTCGTCGATGTTTTCAGTGTGGAAAAATAGGACTTTTGAGAGCCCAGTGTAAGTATGGAGATAGAATGAGAAGACAAGGTGAGAGAAGACCTAAAACCCCATGTCCAAAATGCCACAAGGATTTCCACTGGAGCTCAGAATGTAGATTGACCCAGGGAAATGAGAGGTGGGGCCCAGCTCCAAGACCTCAAACAAAAAACAGTTGGGGCATGATGGCAGCTGAGTTTACATCCAGAGTCTTTAGAAGTTCAGGACTCTGATGTGATCAATCATCAAAAGAGCAATCAGATGGCAGAAAGGTTTTATATGATCAATCAGCAGAAAGGTAATCAGAAGAAAGAAAGGGATTGCAATTGGGGAGAATACAGACTTTTTAACCCAACAGAAGAGCAGTGTTCAGTGCAAGCAGCTTCAATATAATTGCCAGGTGATGAGGAGAAATCCCAAAAGTGATAAACAGAAGGGACTAGATAGGTTAACTACTTGGGGAAGAGGGTTTGCTTGTATTTCTACAGATGGAGAAGGAATCAAATGGGTGCCACCGAGCACCTGGCTCAGATAGACAGAAAAAAGAGAAAAACCTCAAAACAAAAAAGAAGTTCTAAGAAACATCTTACACTAAAAGAGCATGGTTGATAATGAGACTGTTGCAGGACTTGAAAACCAGCAAGAATCATTGGATTCGTGGCACATTAACTAATGGACAATAGATTCCTTTTGGACTATTTCTAGAACTTATGGACATGTATAATTCCTCATGTTCATTCATGCTATTTGTTACATCTACTAGCCTGTGTCATGTTACTATGTGCTTATGTAAATTATGTAATTATGTGCAATACCTCCCAGATTGATTGATTTATGTATATCTGTTTTTTTAACAGAACCCCCCTTCAGAAACCCCCTAATCTGATTTGATTTCCCATTTCCTTTGGTGTTTTCATCTCCTTCCTTAGATATTAGGGAGAGTGTGATCACCTCTTTTTATGCTATTTTCACCCCTTTTTTGAACAGTCATGGAGGGCATGATCACAATCTTTTTGGGAGTTCTCACCTCCTTGAGAAATCAGGGAGGTCATGACCACCTATATTCTAAATCAAAAGAAAGAGGAAGATGTTAGGATTCTTACAAGGTGCTAAGTCACTGGAATTGATAGAGACAATAATGATTTAATTTAGCATGGTTCAGTATGATTGATCTGATGCTACAAGGAGATGTTAAGGGCCAGAACTTGAAACAAGCTTCTAAGTGGAATTGAGGAGACAAGTGATTAAATCTAGTTTAGCATTGATTTAATCCTACAACAAATAAGGTTTTCCTAGTGATATAATGATTGGCGTGTACTCAGTGTACAGCATATAAGCAAGAAGCTCTCAGAGCCAGACACAGAAGCCCACTAGAAGCTCATTTGGAGGAAGCTAGAGGGAGAAGGTGGCAGAGGCAAAGATTAACAGCAGGAGCTCTCGGAATCTCGGAACCAAGGAGAGAGATAGTCCTCTAAGAAAGCTAACAGGGCCCCAGGAAAAGAGACAAAACTTTGAAGGAAACAATAAAAGATTTGTAATTTAATACCTGACTGCATTTGGGGTGATTACTTTTAACTGAAATTAAGGCTGCCTCCAGAAGCCCACCAAGAGACCTGTTCCCAGACTTTATACTTTAGAGAAGAATCTGCCTCTCAGTTCTACAGAGAAAAAAGGTCTATGGTAAAAGAAGGACTTAGTAAATAAGAAATGCAAAATGGATATTGTTGATTATATTAAATTAAAAAGGCTTTGTCCAAACAATACCGATACAGAGAAGTTTAGAAGGGAAGCAGAAAACTAGGAAAAAACATTTTTTTTTCATCTAATAGTTCTGATAAAGACCTCATTTCTAAAACATATAAGAATTACCTCCAATTTATAAGAATACAAGCCCTCTCCAATTGATAAATGGGGAAATATGGACAGTAAATTTTCAGATGAAGAAATGAAAACCATTTTAGTCATATGAAAAAATACTCTAAGTAAATATTGATGAGAGAAATAAATGCAAATTAAGACAATTCTGAATTACCACCTCACACCTCTCAGATTGGTTAAGATGATTGGAAAAGATAATGATGAATGTTGGAGGGGATGTGCCAGAACTGTGACACTAATACATTGTTAGTGGAGCTGTGCACTGATCCAATTATTCTGGAGAACAATACAATCATATGCCCAAAGGGCTTTCAAACTGTGTAAACCTTTTATCCAGAAGTATCTCTACTGGGCCTATTTCCCAAAGAGATCATACAAGAGGGAAAAGGCCCCATATGTACAAAACAGCCCTTTTTGTAGTGTGAAAGAACTGGAAACTGAAGTGATATCAGTTGGGTAATCACTGAATAAGTTATGACTTATGGATGTTAAGCATCCATATTGTTTTATAAAAAACAATTAACAGAATGATTTCAGAAAGTCTGAAGAGAATTATATGAACAAATGCTAAGTGAAGTGAGTAGAATCAAGAGAATACATTATACAGCAATAACAAGATTATATGATGACCAATTATGATGGACTTGGCTCTTTTCAGTAATGAGGTAATTTAGGCTAATTCCAGAAGACTTGTGGATAAAGATAGCCATCTGTATCTAGAAAGAGAGTTGTATGGATTGAATGTGGATCACAACATAATATTTTCACTTTTTTATTGTTGTTTGAGTCTTTTGGTTTTCTTTCTTATGTTTTTTTTTTTCTTTTTGATGTGAATTTTCTTGTGAAGCATGATAAAAATGGAAATATGACAGAAGAATTATATAAGTTTAAAATATACTGGATTACTTGCTGTTTAATAGAGGAATTCAGGGGAAGAGATAGAGATAAATTTGAAACACAAGTTTTGCAAGGATGAATATTGAAAACTTTTGTTGCATATATTTTAAAAATAGAAAATTATTATTTAAAAACAAGTTGTATCAATGAGCACAGCTATAATGTCTGGGCTAGCTTTCTGGAGATCCTTTGGATGGCCTTAGTCCCAGAATAGATAACACAAGAATGGTCAGGAATAGAGTCTAAAGTCTTTATTCTAGCCCAGTCTTTATCTTAGTGGAAGAGTGCAGGAGGCAAGACAGCTACCAGGAGGGTGGACAAAAATGGAATGTCCCATTTCTAGTCCTTCTCAGCCCATAAATACCCTATTACAATTACATCATTACAACATACTGAATATGTGTGAACTAGAAAATGATTACATCACAATTCTAAATAAGTATATGTATACTAGAGAACTATTATCTCATCAATTCCATTGAGTTAACACCTTGTTGTAACTCTCCCTGTTTCAAGTATACTTCTATAAAATTCGTGCCCTCTACATCTCCTGCTTTCTTTCATTTTAGAACACAGTTGTCAAGCCCTCTCTGACTTCTCAGAAAGAGAAATGAAAACACCAAAAAGGAAATGATCATGCTCTCCTTGAACCTGAAACCAGATATTGTTAGCAGGTTTCCTCTGGACTTACTTGAAACAAGTATACATAAATCCATCAGCATGGGAAGTACAAGCACACAATAATATTACACAGACTGGTAGTGATGTAACAAACAACATGAATCCACATGAGGAATTATACATGCCCATAAATCCTAGAAGGAGGGTATATAAATAACATTCACACATGTACCTCCTTTAGCAGCAAAGAGATAGTTCAAAAGTAATCGATTGGCATGTGTCAGTATCACATGGAAAGGAAAACAAGCTATAGAGGCTTTCATGTACTCCTAACTTCCTCTTTCATTATCTCAAATTGTTAAAGTAAATCTCAAGCAGCCTGATGATATTTAGAATGAGATTTTTGGGCTTCCTGAAATAAAGGAGTATTGGCTAACATGCACCCATTATGGAAAACGATTTGAAATGATACACAAAAAATTTACTAGGGCAAGTACTTGTAGGTTAACACTTAGATTAGTTCAAAGAAAGGGGAAAAGCTTGTTTACATACAGCATTATTCATAAGACATCTTTTTGTGTCAAAAAATAGAAAATGGAAAATATCCCTCAATTTAAAATGGCTTTATAGATCGTGCTATATAAAAATGGTAAAATATTGTTGTGATGTAAGAAATGAGAAAAAAAAATTTTTAAACATACACATACATAGACACACACCCGCACACCCAAACACATATATACACACCCTTAGAAACTTTACATTAACTGAGACAGAATAAATTAAATAGATCTAAAAGACCAATTTCTAAATAATTTAAACATAAAACAAAATTAAAATGTTTTATCAACTAATGAAAAATTAAATAGGAAGGACCATTCTCCCAATATGTGCAATAAAAATAATGTAAAGAACAAGCAGCTTCAAAATCTGCAAAAACTGTGACAAATACAATAACAATATTTGATTACACAGGATCAATGATGAAATGTGTTGATTACAAAAAAGTGAAAATTTTAAGGTGTACAATGAGATCATCTATTTATCCATCTGCCTATCTCTGTCTGTCTATCTGTATGTATGTAGATAGAGAATATATAGCTGCTACCTTCCCTCCCTATCTATCTATCTATCTATCTATCTACATAGAAGAACATATATATATATATGTATATATATATATATATATATATATATATATATATATATAGACATGATAACTATATCAACTATATCAGTGCCCCTCTGTGTGGAGGGGCAAAGAGAGAAAGAGAGCAACTGAGAAGGATAAAGAAAGAGAGACACAGACAGAAACACAGAGAGACAAAGTCAGAGAAAGCGAGAAACAGATATAGTCAGAAACTGACAGAGAAATATATAGCCATGAGGGATTACTTTTGTTAATCACTATTTTTTCCTTAAGAGAATAAGTGGGTCTGTCAGTAAAAATAAACTTTTATGAACTGTAAAATATTGAGAAATGGGAGGGTGCAACAACATGAAATATTACATTCACTTTCAGATTAAAAACATTATTTTTACTTTGTTATAAAGGACAGCAACAAAATGAGATTAATTTATACATATGACAGCTAAATAAGCCAATAAAATTATTGTGTAAAATCATTATGTTAAGGGCTTCATTTACTTAGTTTTATAAAGTTTTAAGGGAGAATTATTTTGAGGAAGAGATACCATAGTACAAAACCAAAAACTTCCCAACAGGAATTATAATCGCTTAAATGATTCTTAAATATCTGTGGAATTAAAAAAATGTTATATTATTGCATATATGATTAGGATTGAGTACCAACATTTTCACATTCTCTTTTCCACTTATGTTAGTTGGGTTAAGCCAAAATGTAAGATTTATGAATTACTCAATTATTTACTGAAAATTTGTTTTGTGTTTAAATCTATAATTGTTGATTTATAAAAGACTTTGTCTTTAATTTCATATATTTTACTTGGGTAAATGAGGCAAATAGGTAGTTTGGTAACCACAAAAAAGAATCTAAAAATTAAGTGCTAATTTGTGCATTATGGTTTAAAGATGCTGCCAGGATTCAGAATAGATCTATGAATATTGGATCACTATAATCAAAGATGGGCTCACGGAAGGAAATTTACTGGACATGAATAATCCTAATTATGTTCAAGGTGGTGAGAAGATAGGATGACTTCCAGGCAAAAACCATAACAAAATGAATTAAGAATTTCAGAATTTATTGAAGTATAAGTCAACATTTATTGTATGAAAATTGAACAGAATTTCATTTCAGTTCAATTCAGTAAATATTTTTCAAATACCTATCTTATCTGAAGTGAGATGCTGTATGCTGGAGATAGAAAGAAAAGAATAAAATAATTATTTCCCTTGAAGAATTTATATTACAATGGAGGATATGTCATTTGCATATAAGATTATTTCAAGAGAGAAACAATTCTAAGTTAGAAGGAATCAAGAAAAAGATTTAGGAAAGAAGTTGAAAATGAGTTGATCCTTAGCAAAATGATTTCTTAAAAGGACAAAGGAGAGAAATATTCCAAAACATGATAAAACGTTGGGGAGAAGAGACATGACTAATTTGAGGATAATTTGACTGGAATTTAGAGCATATCAAATGGAGTGATGTGGAGTAGTATGAGCATTTGCTTTCCACATTGAACATGTTTCTGCCCACAGTGAGATTAATGTCTTACTGGAATAATAGAGTAAAGCAGGTAGATCAATAAAGAGATAGAAGCAATTCATTATATAATGGGTCCTAAATTGCTTGGAGTAACCTCTGTTACTGAAAACAGACAACAAATGTAAAAATAACTTTTTAGGGACATCTAAAGGCCAAAATAACTAAGAAGATCTGCTGGCCATATAAATTTGATAAAAATAAGACAACATTTTATGTTTATTTTACTATATTAGGTATTTAGCAGCCAAAAAAAGAAAAGATGGAAAACACTGAAGCCACAATAAGAAAGTCTTCTAAGGTTCTACATTGTTTGACCACCACATAGATGAGACTAGCATAAAGAAATATTTTAGATTTAGTATTTTAATGCATAAACATTTCACTGTTATATAAAGATAAACTAAGATTCCTTACAAGATATTATATTAGAAATAAATTTGTTTATTGATCCTCTGAATAGGGTTTATGTGGTCATACAACATATGTGTCACTTTGATGGAGATATTGCAGAAATTATGTTGAGGAAGGTTCCCTGTACAACCAGACATTTCACTAACTATATCAAGTACTACAGCATTGTGAAAACCCTTAGAAGGGAAATGTCTGCAATCAGTCAAAGGAGTCTGACTTACCCATTCAGCAGAGGAGATCAAGTAAGCATCCCTCTCCTACACATGTGCATTTCATAGGGTTCAAAGAGAATTATTAAATTTGTTTAAAAAAAAACGTAAGACACAGCAAATTGATTTGTTCTCTATTTCCCAAAATTCTATTATGATTTTCTGGTTGAAAATGTGTCCCTAAAAATGTAGCCTTCAAACCAATTAATTTTCAGATGATTTCAACAAATGTCTTCTAATAATTCTTTATAAATAATAATTATGCTAATTGTGGAGACTCATAAATAGATGAAATATAGACGCTGTTCTCAAGGAATTTAGAATCCAAAAAAAGAAAATTGGATACATAAATAACTATAGTGTAAAAGAAAGTAAAATAGATGTATAAAATTCTAAGAAAATATCATTAGAAATTTTATAAGGAGTAACTATTTTCATCTATAAAATGAAGGGGTCAGGAATTTATGTTAGTACAATAAGTATAAAATGAGACAAAGAAATATATTTGATAAGTCAAAATTCATATATTTATTAAATCATTCATGTTGCACATAGTTCCATATATTTAAATCACAGATTAAAAGGCAGATATTTCAGAAATGGTTCCCTCTGGTGAATTACAAAATAGATTTACGAGGCTGAGGAGGCTACATTCCCATTCAGGAATATTTTGTTGTCAGGACTGTTACAACAAAGTCATGCACTTGGCTAGATCTATAAACTTCATTTGAGCCCACCTGGATCCATTTTGCTATTCATGCCCAGGGCAAACACACTATCCTAGTATGCAACAAAATGGACTAGAAGATCATCTTCTGTTCTTTGATGTGGAGGTGCCAGATGTGAAATTTCCAGAGCACAAAATCTTGCTTAATAATAGAGAAGTTGCAAAAGGACCCAGTAGGATTGTCACTGTCTACCAAGGAAAAAAAAGATACATTAATTAAGGTGATGACTAAAAATTAAAATTAGAAAGCCTAAATTCCCATGGTCAAGAAATGCAGAAACTTGAAGTAGAACCTACTTTTCCATTTTTATATTTTTAGGATAAAGAAGAAAGTTAAAACAATATTTTTAACTCCTTGGATAGATACTACTTCTTCATATCTTGTTTTTGTCACAATTGTGAATATGCATGTTCCAGGCTTATACCACCACCTAATTATAGAAAAGTATACCACCTTGGTGGCAGCAGCATTGTGCCAAACTGTGGTCATTTTTCAGAAATCTATAAGACAAATGAGTCATGCAGAATAGATGAGCTTCTTCAGGGTTCAACTCTTTATTCTGTTCCATGCCTTTTGTGAAAAAAACTGAGCTTTTCAAGTATAATTGTGAGCTATTTTTTTTCTTTCTTTCTATCCACAGTCTTTATCTAGAACAGTTCCTGGCATATAATAAGATTTTAATACTTAAATGGTCTAGAACAGCCAGTCTTGGGATAGAAAAAATAATAGTTACTATACAAATTTGATCTCCATTAACAATTTATTTCTTGAGAAATAAATATGCCCTATACACTCCCCAAATAAAATTGCAAATTATAAAATTTACTTGAATAATTTCCCATTGAATGTATTTCTCTCAATTCTAAATACTGTCATTTCAATTGAGAATTTTTTTTTTCTAAGAAAAACACTCAACTGAATGTCTTGGAGCTTACTTACTAGTATTAGTTCTACTATTGCTTAACTCTATGTTTTTAATTAAGTCAAATCACCTCTCATTTAAGATCATATATAAAGTTACCTCTACAGATTTCTCCTCTTTAAAATAAGAAAACTATATTTCCCTTTTCTATATCATAAATTAACCATATTGATTCTATCCTCAGTTCTCTTGCTTATGTATTTTTCTGGCTAGTCTTATAGTCATCTTCTGTAATAGATTCTCAGGAGGTCTCTGGCTTACCACCATATTCATTATCCAAGTTATCTGTGGAATATCAACTAACTTAAAATAGCTCTGACCATGTCATTCTCCTGCTACAGAAACTACAGTGGGCACTTTATTGTAGCAAGGAAAAATCAAAACAACAAAACAAAACCTTGCTCTGGCAGTTGAAGACTTTAACAAACTATTTATAATTCATCTTTCTAAATTGATTATTAACCATTTCCTTTCTCATGCATAATATTTTTCTGCTATTTATAACATGCATATCTATCATCTATCATTCTATACTCCACTATGCTATGCTATACTATGCTATATATGACTCTCTATCTATGTGAGAATATGAGGTAAAAAGAACATGAATCATGAAACATCAGCATCAGAAAAAGCTCTATATAAGTATTTATAAATATCTGGATATCTAGTTATAGAGAGTATTTACTTGTGACTGTGTGTGTGTATATATATATATATATATATATATATATATATATATAATATGAATATAAGTAGAAGCTATTTAAAGTATAGAGTAAAAATATAAATATATTTGCTCCATATGCACACATATACATTTATATGCACATACACAAACATGTACACTGTATATATATATTCATATCTTGGTCTATTTAATTATTTTCTCTCTAGTAGAAACTAAAGCATTTGAGACCAATGATTGTTTCATTTTTGCTCTGCATTCCTACTACCTAGCACAGTATTTGACACATAGAGAACATCTCAGCTCAGTTATTATTTCTTAAACTGAATTGTTTTAAATTAATGAAATTTTATTATATATAAAGTTTATAAGAATAGCTGGTAATTATGTAACTTTACACACATTCTCTCTTGTAAGCCCCATGCTAAGTTGGCTAATTTATGAGATAATTGCCACAAATAATTTTCTTATCCTTGATTTAGATATGAATAAATTAGTCCTAAGAAAAATTAAGTATTTGCTCTTTGTCACATATCTAAGCAAATGTTAGATGTAGGATTTGAATTCAGATATTTTCATATCTAAGTCTAGCACTTTTCCCCACTATATCATATGACTTTGGATTGAATAAAATGTGGTAATGATGCAAGACATGAATAATGTTAGTATTAATAATTACTAGTGCTAAAATAATTAATATTGAAATATTTTACATAACTTCACATATGTAATTGATCAGATTGTCTACAGTCATAAAAAAGGGGAAAGGAAGAAGGAAGTTAGAAAATTTAGAACTCGTTTTTACATGTAATTAAGAAAAATAAAATATTATTAATAACCATTATATATAAAGTGGAAAAATTACTATTGCTAATATATAAGATATTGCTATAATCTTCTTTTTCTACATAGTCTCACATGCTGGCAGAATATTTTAATAGCTCTGAAATTAATCAATCCCAGCAACTATTAAGATATTTTGTAAGTTTCCTGACATTTGAACTGCTGGATTAAGAACATTGGAAGAACAGCAATTTTATTTTTTTATTATTTTCATGTTTAAATAATGTGCTTTTTCTGTTTTTCTCCTCATGCTTTATATTAGGTGGCACATCTTTTATAAATAATAATAGGAATGATATAATAGCAAGACTGAAAAATGACAAAATTAGTGACACTAAAAATAATCTCTGAGTTATTGTTCTCTCTTAGAGGTACTTTCTACATGCTCTATCTTTCCCACCTAAAAATTTTTTTTCTCTTTTGAAAAACTTGTTTGCAAAACAGATGGAAATCACACATTTCAGGAGAGAGAGGGGGGGGGGAGGGCATGTGCTTCTCACAATCAAAATTCCAGCCCCTATGTAATGTAAAGTTCCAGTGGATATCAAATGTGTTGGAATAAAGAATAAAACTTAAGTCTGAATTGGATGAATTTTTGATCTAGAGAAATAGATCAATCTATTGCTGAATCAATCTTTTGCTGAAAGATAGGGAGACACAACATTTTCTCTAATAAAAAGATTTTATTAGCATTCCATTAAGGGTAAATAAACATCTTTATTTTTTTTTAAACAAATAGGCATTTGCACAGCTTCAGTTGACATCATCCTAACAGCATCACTGACAGCACCACTTCAGAATGCTTTTTATCCCTGTTATCATGACACAAGTCATATTAGTTCAAACTAACAACATTACCATCTAAAATTGCCAGGTTATTTGGACACATTTTAAATCTCTTTTTTTAATCATACAGAAAATATGAAAACACAATCTGCTTGATTCCTTGATTACTCATTCAGAATGGAGTAGAACATTGTAAATATTTGAAGCATTTTGTGTTTTTTTTTTTTTTTTTTTAATGAGTGAGAGAAATAGTTATTCTTAATAGATCAGCTCTCCTGTGATTAATCTTGCCTCCCATAGGGTGAAAATATGGCCAACTGTGCCTGGAGGTTGAGTGACAGTTTCTTATGCCCAAAACTTATTTTCCTTTTGGCTCAAAAGAAAATGTTAGAATTGGCAGCTGTTCGTGGATTACTTACTGTTTATGGGACCAACCCCAAAGTCAAGCACAGGTTCAAATGTGGAGAGCAAAATTATCAAGATGTTAGCTGCAAATGAATAAGGTCCCATTTCTCTATGTGATCAAAAACCTTTTAAGGAAGAAACAAACAAAAAAAAATCAATGTATTAATTATATATTATATGAGTCTGTGTGTGCACATGTGCATGCATATGTATATGTTTATAATATGATTGCATAGAAAGCAAGATGATGGATAGATAGATAGATAGATTTTTTTCCTTTAAAAGGAAGAAAAGAATTTGTAGCAAAGTACTGGCCTGTTCTCAGATCCCTACAGGGCAAATGGTTATTTTTAAAGCACTGACCTAATTTCATAGTGGTGATTCAAGATCAGCAATAAAAGCAAAACAAAACAAAACACAAAGGGCCTAAATTATCATACAATATTAATGGTTGATGGTGGAGGGAAGTGGAAATGATATATTCTTAGTAGTAGCATTATTGGCTTTACAACTTAGTTGTTCATGCACAGCTGTCCATATCACAGAGCTATCACACCTTATTAAGCAAAACTGACAATCTTGGGGGGGAGAAAAAGAACTGGGTTATCATAAAGAATAAATTGCTCAGATTCCCAAAAGGAGACTGTCATTCAAAGTTACAGGTTCAGAATGACAGTCTCAGTAGTCTCTGGTAAATTATTCCCTATTAGCTTTTTTTAGGACCAAGAGAATATTTATTTTTATTCTTTTGTCCACACCATTCATGGTCCTGTATATCACATTCCTTTTTCAGTTTATAAAAAAAAAAAAAAAAAAAAAAAAAAAAAAAAAACAAACAGTGGTAAAAAGTAGTTTTGGGTGTGTTCCAGAGACTGAAAATCATAAACTTTTTTTTTTTAAACATTAATTTTGAGATCTACAATTTGTTATAGGAAATTAATTAACTTCTACCAAGAAGTGTGAGTTTGTAAATAGTGTGGGCCTCAGAGTCAGCAGAAGCTTGAATTTGAATTCTACCTTTAACATTAATCAGTATTATTCTGGGAAATGCCAAAACAAACAAACAAACCATAGGCAGGGCACACATTTAAATTTAATCTGCATTATCAACATTTTCCATCACTTTCTTAAGTTTATATGCCCAACAAAACAATAAATCAAGCCCTGATTTGTTGCTTTTAGAGATTTCTGAGTTGAAAATGTTTATTTGAATTTAAAAACAGTCAAACCTGAGCAAACTGGCTCCAGAATACTCTTCACATTATGCTCATTTGATGTTTTTTTCAAGTTTATGTTTCTAGCTTGTCAATATATCATAAATTTTGTGATTAATTCATTATATATTTATTAAGCACTTTCTGCATGCAAAGCATTGTTACATGCTATGGAAATATAAAATCTAAATAAAACAGCTTAAATTCTGACATTTGAAATCTCACAGAAAAATATATTAGTAAAGAGAACTATTACACATAGTACTTTGTGAGATGTGCTGTTTTGCTTCCTAAAAAAAATATGATGTGACTTTCAAGTTGTCTGGTCATTATCATTTGGAGAAATTTCTTGAAAATTTAATTAGACTGTAATAAAAGGTTTAGGTTTCAACAGTTAAAAGTAGAGAAAGCAATCTAATCTCGGGTATCCAGGTGAGCAAAGGCACAGGGATGAGAAGAAAACTGTGTATTTTGGAGGTCAATATAGTCCATTTTGGCTGGAAGACATTGCAATTGTCCAGATGTTTGGTAATGAGAACTGGTGGTAAGATGGTGGCAGTGGAAATAAAGAGGAAAGGAGGAGAGACATAAGATATATTTCAGAAGCATCATTAACAGTATTTTATTATCATGTGTGATGTATGAGCAGGAAAAGACAGTCAAGATAACTCCAAGGTTACACCTTTGGGAAGCAAGGCAACTGGAAGTGACACAGATAGAAATAACAAAATTGGAAAAAGGGCAAAATTTGATTTTGGAGAATCACATTTGGATATCTATGGTTCAATTGCTTTTTATAAATTATCATAATTTTAAAAGGAAATAAATTTAGATATTTTTGCAGTAGAATTATAATTCTTCGAGATTCTAATCTGCTCCTCTTCCTCTTCTACTTTCTCCTCCTTTTCTTTTCCTCCTCCTCTATCTTCTTCTTTCTTCTTCTGTTTCTTCTTTTCCTCTTCTTCTCTTAACTTTTGATAACATAGAGCAAATAATCTCTTGTATTACTTAACTGTCCAGCTTGTTTTAAATTAAGATTAAATAGTGTATGTGTTGAGATTTATGAAGGTTGAAGAAACCCCCACTATTTCTGGAAAGCAGGCCTAATTTTACTCGATATACTACTCAGCTGTGTCTATGAGTGATGGGGAGTGAACACAAGGCAGTGTGTGTGGTACCACAGGAGATAAAAATGTTTTTGGCACAGTATAGTTGGTGGATCTAACTGTGGCACAGGAGACTTGAGGAATCCTTTTGATTGAGCCCCTGGACAGAATTCAGAAAACAATATGAACAAAGACATGATGCCTAAGGCAAATTACCCACAACTCAACATTAATACTTGATAATTATAATGTTAAGTTAAGCAAAAATAAAATAAAGCAAATTTAAAAGAAAACTGAGTAAGCACAGGGAAAAGAACCTGATCACAGTAGATATTTTGGTGTAAAAGAAAATTCTGGGTTCATATACAGAAGAAGATAGTGAGGTTAAAAAAAAAGTCACTCCTTCCTCCATAAATAATTGAAAATGGTCACAAGGACAAAAGAACATTGGAAGCATTTCAAATTATTTCAGAAATGAAATGAGAGATTGAGAAAAAATAACAACAACAAAAAAAGCAACTGAGAAAATTATGAAAAGTTAACCAATTAAAAAAGAGAAACAAAATCTTAAAAAGAAAATAACTTCTTGAAAACTAAAATTGAGCAAGAAGAATCAAATCAAATTAAAATACTAAGGAAAAATAACCACTCCCCCCCAAAATAAAAGACAATCTGAAATATCTCATTAGAAAAACAACTGATCTGGAGAACAGATTGAAAACGGATAATATATGAATTGTCAGATTACCTTAAAATTATGATTTAAAAAAAGAATCAGCATTCAATAATACAAGAAATTGTTAAGGATAATTGTCTTGAAGTGATAGAATAAGAAGAAAAAAGAGAGATAGGGACAGGAACAAATAATAATGAATGTTGGAGGGGATATGGGAAAATTGGGACACTAATACATTGTTGGTGGAATTGTGAAAGAATCCAACCGTTCTGGAGAGCAATCTGGAATTATGCCCAAAAAGTTATCAAAATGTGCATACCCTTTGACCCAGCAGTGCTACTCCTGGGCTTATATCCCAAGGAAATACTAAAGAAGGGAAAGGGACCTGTATGTGCCAAAATGTTTGTGGCAGCTCTTTTTGTTGTAGCTAGAAACTGGAAAATGAATGGATGTCCATCAATTGGAGAATGGTTGGGTAAATTATGGTATATGAATGTTATGGAATATTATTGTTCTGTAAGAAATGACCAACAGGAGGAATACAGAGAGGCTTGGAGAGACTTACATCAACTGATGCTAAGTGAAACGAGCAGAACCAGAAGATCACTTCAACAATAAGACTGTATGAGGATGTATTCTGATGGAAGTGGATATCTTCAACATAGAGAAGAGCTAATCCAATTCCAATTGACCAATGATGGACAGAATCAGCTACACTCAGAAAAGGAACACTGGGAAATGAGTATAAACTGTGAGCACTGTTTTGTTTTGTTTTGTTTTTCTTCCCAGATTATTTTTAGCTTCCGAATACAATTCTTCCTTTGCAACAACAACAACAAAATTTGGTTCTGCACATATGTGTTGTACCTAGGATATACTATAAAATATTTAATATGTATGGGAAATGCCTGCCATCTAGGGGAGGGGGTGGAGGGGAGGAGGGGAAACATTTGGAACAGAAGGGAGTACAAGGGATAATGTTGTAAAAAAAAATTACCTATGAATATGTACTGTCAAAGAAATATTATTATAATTATAATGTTATAATTATAAAAATTAATAGAAAAGAAAAGAAAAGAAAAGAAAATTAGAACTGGGAAAAAAAGAGAGAGATAGGAAAAATACATCTATTGTTCACCACCTGAGAGATCCTAAGAAAAAAAATTACAGGAATATTATAGTCAAGTTTCAAAATTTCCAGAAACTACTATAAGAACTAAAAATGTTTAACAGAATGATTTGATGGGAATTATATGTTATACTACTTATTTCAATTTTATATAGTTTGATATCACATTTTTTAAAAGTTGTATATATTTTGTTTCTTGACTTAGACTAAAAGCATCATAGTAGGTATTTGAAGCATGGAGTAGGTATTTAAAATATATTTTTCATTACACATGCATGTCGGAACTTTATGATAAAAACTTCATGTGTATATATATATATATATATATATATATATATATAGTGTTATTGATGTTTTACAATTTATGAATATATTTATATATAATATATATTATATTTTTCTTTTCTCAAAAGAATGTCACGTCTCTGTGACATGGATGGTATTTTCTCTATTTTTACAAGTGAGAAAAGTGAGTATGATGAAAATTAAATTACTTGTCTTAAACACACAACTAATCAGTGATTAAAGAGGCTTTGAATGCAGGTCTTTCTCAACCTTTGCTCTAGCAAATATCCAATGTAGTCCTTAACAACAGTTAATTTGTTTAAAAATAAATGGTTTCCCTTAATTATTTTTCTTTTAATTATGTAATAAAAGATAATGTAGACATGTGATGATTGTTAGGTTCATTTTGGGTAATAAGAAAACACATTTCTTAAACATCAAATTTAAAAAATCATTGATTCTCTTTATCTTGTTAAAGATATTGTGATATTCTTTGAAGTGGAAATGAATTGAAATCCAAAATAATAGTTTCCTAGACCTGAATGATATTATATTGATAATTCTAATGTGATTTCCAAAGGGAAAATAAATTATCACTTTTTAAAATTATATAAATACTTATTTTAACACATAATTTGACCTGAAAAGGCGTCACTGTGCAATGCCAGTTTTATGAGGACATGGGGAATTATACTGAATCAACATTTACTTAGATAAAATCAATAAAGATTTCTATAATCCCCATCTTCCTAATAACTCAAAAAGACTTTTGGGTTTTTCATCACTTTTATCTTCACAACATCTCTGTTAGCCTGGACTATGGAGGGAGTAAAAGGTAGTATACTCAGTGGGAAGAAAAATGAAACACAGATTAAATAACATTCATAATGCCAGGGGCATACCATGATTTTTTTTCCCCCATTTTGGTTGTGTTGGCCTACAATATGTTAAATCCTGGAAAATGGCAAATAGTTATAAACTACATTTAAGTGACCAAGTGTTTAAGGAGATTCCCAACCCATACCACTAGAGATTGAGAGATACCATTCAAGGAAAGAATTAATTTTATATTTAATCTTCCAAAATTATGTTTATTTTTGTTTTTTATACATTCTGAGATTAGAAGAGCTGCTATTGCTTTTGTTTTACATCAGGTAAAGCATAAAGTATTCTGCTTTAGCCTTTTATCTTTACTGTGTATATATCTTTCTGCTTCAAATATGTTTCTTGTAAACAACATATTGTAATATTCTGGCTTTTAATCGACTTTTCCATCAGCTTCAGTTTTGTGGAAAAATCCATCCCATTCACATTCACAATTAAGATTACTCACTGTATTTTACACCATACTATTTATTTCAAGTTATACTTTTCTCTTTTCTTTTTCCCTTTTACTCCTCACATTGTTTTGCTTCTGACCAGTAGCTCCCTTAGTCTGCCCTCCCTTTTATTCAGGCACCCTTTTTCGTATTCCTGTTTCATTTTATTTCTACCCTTCCTTCTATTAGTGTTTCCCTTTCCTTTCCCTTTTTCCCTTCTTCTGCCCTGTACAATGAGACAAATTTCTATATCAAACTAAGTATGTATGTTATTCCTTCTTTGAGGCAAATCTGATGAGATTAAGGTTCAAATAGGGCTCATCCCTCTCCCTTCTCTCCCTCAAGTGTAATGTGTATTTTCTGTCTTTTCCTGTTATGCAATTTATACCAATTTACCTTCCCTTTCCTCCTCTTCTAGTATAATACCTTTTCTGTCCCCAATTTCTTTTCTATATCATCACATTAAAGTCAACTTATACCCACACTCTCTAAGTATACCTATTGTAACTGCCTTAAGAATGATATAGTGCTCAAGAATGAAACATAATCTTTCCATGCAGGTTGGGTCAAAACCTTTAAAAAACCCTAAAAATAGTTGTTATTGTTTTTCCTTCCATTTATATTTTTCATGCTTCTCTTGTATTTGGAGATCAGCTTTTCTGTTCAGCTCTTGTCTTTTTATTAGAAATGATTGAAAAATCTTGTATTTCACTGCATGTCCATCTTTCTCCCTGAAAGATAATGCTTAATTTTTCTGGGTAGTTGTTTCTTGGTTGTAGTCCAGGCTCCTTTGGCTTTCAAAACATCATATTTCAGACCCTCTGATCTATTAATGTTTAAGATCCTAAGTCTTGAGAAATCTTGATTGTGGCTCCTTGAATTTTTTTTTTTTTTTGGTGATGCAATTGGGATTAAGTGACTTGCCCAGGGTCACATAGCAAGGAAGTGTTAAGTGTCTGAGACCAGATTTGAACTCAGGTCCTCCTGATTTCAAGGCTGGTGCTCTATCCAAGGAGCCAGCTAGCTGCCCCAATGGCTCCTTGATATTGATATTTTTGTTTTGTTTTCTTTTGTTTTGTTTTGTTTTTTGCTGACTCTGTAGCATTTTCTCTTTGGTCTGATAATTTTGGAATTTAGCTACTATAGTCTCTTTTAGAAGATGATCATTGGAATCTTTAAATGACAATTTCCCCTTTGCTTTTTGGTTATCAGAGCAGTTTTCTATGATGATTTCTTAAAAGGTGTTGAACTGGCTTTTTTTTTTTCTTCCCCTATCATGGCTTTTTTTCAGATAGTCTAATAATTCTTAGATTTTTCTCTCCTGGATCCATCTCCCAGATCAGTTGTTTTTTCAATGAGGTATTTTACACTTTCTTGTATTTCTTTTTAGTTTTGATTCTTGGTGTCTCATGAAGTCATTCACTTCCATTTGTCCAATTAAAAATTTTTATGATTTTTTTTTTCACTTAGCCTTTTTGCATCCTTTTGAATTTGGCAAATTGTACTTTTAAAGGAGTTGTTTTGTTCAAAAGATGCTTTTTTTGTTTGTTTTTTTCCATTTCCAAAATTCTGTTTTTTTAAGGAGTTTTTCTTTTAACATTTTGCAAATTTATTTTTAATTTTTTCATATATATATATACATATATATATATTTATATATGTATATATATATATGTATGTATGTGTACACACATTTCCATTTTACAAAATTTATTTTTAAGCAATTGTTTTCTCCAATTTATTTCTGTGCTTCTTTTTCCAAGCCATTATCTTTTTCCCAAAAATTTTCATAAATCTCATAGCTCTTATTTTCCCCACTTTTCTTCTATCTCTTTTTAAAGGACTTTGTGGAGCTCTTCCAAGAGAGCCTTTTGAGTTGAAGATGAGTTCATATCTTCCCACTGAGGCTTCACCTGAAGGCATTTTGCCTTTGAGGTTCTTTTTTGCATTTGTGTTCTGATCTTTCCCTTTTTCATAGTAACTCTCTATGGTCAGAGCTGCTTTTTTGCTAATTTTTAAAAGTTGAGGCCTATTCGTAGGTCATAGTGGAGATTGTCCTGAGCTTTTTCTGCAGTGGGACAAGGGTGTTTGATTTTGCCAGGCTGCTGATTCTGCAGACTTCCCCACTGCGCTGGGTGGGTGTACCCAAATCACACCTGTTTTCAGGGATCCAGGGGCTCAAAATTTGCCTTCTATATTTGTGTTGGAGGTCTGCTAATTCACTGACCTTCTCAAGCAGGGCAGAGTAACCAATGTAGCTGTATTTTGGATAAAAGTTGGTTTTGCTCTTTAATAAATTTAATTTTATGTATTTGAAATAACCTTTATTATTATGCATTCATTATTATAAAACTTAATTTAATCACTCTTTTACCTAACTTTTCTTCTAGCTTCCAATAAACCCCAAACCTCCAAATCATCTACCCTCTGTACTTTTCCAGGTAATCACCATTGCTCTGGCTTCTCTTTCCTATCAATTGATTTTGAACCATTACCAAAGCATTTCAATTCTATCATGTAATCTTGAATTCTTTGCTTTAAATTTTTTGACATCCTAAACTCCATCCTGAATAATTCACCATAGCAAAATAATCTTTTAATTCCTCCCTAAATACAGAATTAGTAATTTTACCTATAAATGTGAATGGTATGAACTCTCACATTAAGCAGAGATGGAAGCAAACTGGATCGAAAGTCAGAACCCTACAATATGTTGTTTACAGGAAACACATTTAAAGCATAGAGATACATACAAAGTAAATGTAAAAGGCTGAAGCAGAATCTATTATGCTTCTGGTGAAGTCAAAAAAGTAGGGGTAGCCATCCTTATCTCAGATCATGCAAAAGCAGAAGATGATCTAATTAAAAGAGAAAAGGAAGGAAATCATATCTTGCTAAAGAGTAGCATAGATAATTGTTAGGATTACAAGGTGATAACTCAGGTTGTCTAAACAATTCTCTATCTCAGAGTTCACACCTTTAAAAGGAGTTTACACATTTAGTCTTCTGAAAGAAGTTGACATCTTTAAAGGAGTTTACACCTTTGGAATACCCACAAGCCCATTATCTAGGAGGATAAAAAGAGGCAACATTGAGTCTGGAAAACAGTGGGGATTGGGATAAGAAGAAGAGCTGGAGGAGATTAAGAGCCAGGATTCAGGAAGAAGAAGAGGAGGACTGGAGATTCTACCTTTGCTCTGGCTGGAGACTCTAGAAGTCTCCCAAGAAACCTGCTCACAGAGAAAAGGATTTAAAGAAAAGAAACCTCCTCCCAGAGAAGGATTCCAATTGAGAAACCACAGAACTTTACATTTGGTGCCCAATGTGGGGCAAGGACTTATTCTGAGCCCTTTAGAGGAGCTAGCCCGGACCTTGACATTTTGGCACCCAAACAGGTACAAACAAGATCCTGATTCCAGTGGGAAAGTCTCTCTGACCCAGAAATAAGTGTAACAAGTAAACTTTATTAAATACCTAAATTAGAATTTCAGTGAGATGGGGCAAATTGTAATGTCCTGATGGTCTCTCAATTGTAATCCTTCTCTGGGAGGAGGTTTTTTTTTTTTTTTTTTCTGTAAATCTTTTCCTCTGTGAGCAGGTTTCTTGGGAGGCTTCTAGAGCCTTCAGCCAGAGCAAAGGTAGAATCTCCAGTCCTCCTCTTCTTCTTGCTGAATCCTGGCTCTGAATCTCCTTCAGCTTTTGTCCTTATCCCAATCCCAACTGTTCTCCAGACTCAATGTTGTCTCTTTTTATCCTCCCAGATAATGGGCTTATGGGTATTCCAAAGGTGTCAACTCCTTTCAGAAGACTAAATGTGTAAACTCCTTTTAAAGGTGTGAACTCTGAGCTAGAGAATTGTTTAGACAACCTGAGTTAGAGTTGTAAGAAGAAATAGCAATAGTGGGAGATCTTAACCTTGCACTCTCAGAATTAGATAAATCAAACCACAAAAACAAATAAAAAAAGAAATTAAAGATGTAAATAGAATCTTAGAAAAATTAGGTATGATAGATCTTTGGACAAAATTGAATGGTGACAGAAAGGAGTATACTTTCTTCTCAGCAGTTCATGGAACCTATAAAAAAATTGACCATATAGTGGGACAAAAAGACCTCAAAATAAATACAGGAAGGCAGAAATAGTAAATGGTTTCTTATCTGATCACAATGCAATAAAAATTACATTTAACAAAAAATTAGGGGTAAATAGACCAAAAAATAATTTGAAATTAAATAATCTCATCTTAAAGATGAGATTTCATTGGGTGAAACAGCAAATTAAAGACACAATTAGTAATTTCACTCAAGATAATGACAACGATGACACATCATACTAAAACTTGTGTGATGCAGCCAATTCAGTAATAAGCAGAAAGTTTATATTAGAGGCTTACTTGAATAAAAAAAAGAAAGAGAAGATAAATGAATTGGACTTGCAACTTAAAAAGCTAGATAAAGACCAAATTAAAAGTCCCCAATCAAATACTAAACTTGACATTCTAAAATTAAAAGGAGAAATTAGTAATCTTGAAAGTAAAAAAAAAAAAAAAAAAAAAAAAACTATTGAATTAATAAATAAAACTGAGAGTAGGTTTTATGAAAAAACCAATAAAATAGATAATTTTTTGGTAAATTTGATTAGAAAAAGGAAAGAGGAAAATCAAATAGTTTTAAAAATGAAAAGGGAAAACATTTTTATAGTCAAAGGTTCCGATAAAGGCCTCATTTTCAAAATATATAGAGAATTGACTCTAATTTATAAGAAATTAAGCCATCCTCCAATTGATAAATGATCAAAGGATATGCACATACAATTCTCAGATGAAGAAATTGAAAAAATCCTTGTGCTAAAGCCTGGTGAGATTTGTTTTCTTTTTCCTGGGGCTCCATTGAAGCATGTGATCCTCTGGCCTGGGAAGAATGCCTTGTTTACCCATGGCCATGGTGAAGCATATGGAGGTCTAGCCAGTAAAAAATGACTGTCAGTAATTGTGCTGAAGCACAAGTTGCTTTGGCTTCCCTAATATGCCTGTTTGCTCAGGGTAACATTGAAGCACATTGTGAAGTCCTGATTGGTGAAAGTCATACCAAGGGCTTCAGGAAGGGAATGTTAAGTCCCTATGGCAATATGCTTGGTCCCTACTGAAGCTAAAGCCATTATAATGACACTATGTCCAGGAAATAACCTTGTGTGAGCCTTAGAATTTATTCAAACTGATCACTCTTGGCCTTGAATATCTATACATCAAATTACTTGTACTGACTTGATGTCTGGGTTTTAGGCATTAAACTAAGTTTCTAAGCAGTAAATCAAAACATTAATCAACACGTATTAATGTATTCATGGTGCTCTATAGCTTCTCTTCCCTTTTTATTTCTGTAATTATCCTGGATATATTTGGGGGTTGTTTGCAGGGAGTCAGATCCACTGAATCATCTGGCAGCCACCCCAGACTGTGCCTGTATATTAGTAACCCATATGATTAAACAGATTATATAATAATCTTGGAGTTCCTGGTGTCTTTCTTTTTTAATTTTTATTAAAGTTTTTAATTTTAAAAACATATGCCTCGATAATTTTCAACATTCACCCTTACAAAACCTTGTGTTCCATTTTTTCCCTCTCTTCCTTTACCCCTGTCCCCTAGTCTAGTAATTCCATATGTGATAAACATGTGCAATTTTTCTATCTATCTATCTTTCTAGCCACAATTATCATGTTGCACAAGAAAAATATGATGAAAACGGAAAAAAAAATTGTAGTCTCTTTCTTTGATGTCAATTTCTCCCTTGGTAAAGGGGCATTTGGTTTTGGAGAGACTATGAATTCCTTCAGAAAGGGAATTTCAGACTGGCACAAATTGTGATCTCTAAAACTGAGATCAAGCAGATTCCCTGGCTATGCTAAGACACAGAAGAGTGATAGAGGCATTCACTCTTTTCACTATATTAGGGTTCAGAATCTTCTGCTGTTTTGCTGATGGCTAAATGGGAAACTTCCTATCCTCAACTGCATTTCCACCCACACTCTTGACCCACATAAGATGGGCCTCTTCTGGCAATCTTCCAGGTTTCCTGGGCTAAAAGAAGAGGTGGCCAACAATCACAAATATTTCCTTTTAGTTAAGAATGTTGCATCATTATGAGCTAGACTTCTGCTTTCCTTTATAAAAAAAACTTTCCACTAGTAGAGTTTCCAGCTTCTCTTAATATTTAAGAAATGTGTGATACTCAAAGAGGGTATCAGAGGCTGAATTTGAACTAAAATTTTCATGATTGTAGATGTCCATTATGCTCCTTTGGTCCTGAAAAAATCCAGTAAGAGGGGAAACAAGAAAAATAAACAATCAAGAAGATATTCAGTTAGGGTCTTAAAAAGATCAATGTTGGCTTTTCAATAAAATAATAAGGGCCAAAGTGAGATTACAGTTGTCAAAAGTATATCATGGCATAACCTTTCCAACTTTTCTAGAAACTATTTGAAATTATGTGTTAGGTTACTGATTTGCTTTTTCATATCCAATAATTTCCTTTCTGAGTTTATATCAAAAAGAGGTAAAATACAAAACAGTCTCACATTTCCAAATATTCACAGTGATTCATCTGTTGTTAAAATAAAATAGGTGTCTATTGATTGGGAAATGGCTGAATAAATTCTGGTATGTGGATTTAATGGGTTTTGCTGTGATCATAATTAGTTATAGAGATAAAATCAATAATTTCAGGAGAACAACAGATATGATAACTACAATAATGAAAAACAAAACAATATTAAAAGGTAAATGTAAATATGAATTCTAGTTGAATAATTATGGAAATATTGCCATATACTGATTAAGGAAATGAGGGTTTATGGATATGGAATGTTTCATAGCTATTAAGTTGATTCATTTGGTAATCAGAAGAATAAGGGAGAATCTTAAGGAAAGAAGAGGAATAAAACAGGAAATGATCATATTACGTTTAAAGGATATTAATCGATCCAACCAATCAGCCAATCTACAAATAAAGAGATATACAAATAGAAAAACAAAACAAAAACAAAAACAAACAACAACAACAACAAAATTCTGTCTTGTTTTTCATTGATTAGTTGATTGTTTTGAGTAGGAGAAAATTCTAAGAGGACATGGTGAATAGCTGAAGATAAAACATCTTCACTAGAATTGTATAGGCAATAAAGAAGGAGCCACAACTTGCAGACACCAAACAGGCAGGTAAAAAGAGATATGAAGAGATCTAGCAATGAGAGCTAATGTAAACAGGAATCTCAGTTGAATACTTATGGAAATATTAAATATTAAAGAAATGAGGGTTTATGGATATGGAATGTTTCATAGCTATTAAATTGATTCATTTGGTAGTCAGCAGAATTTTTTTTTCTAATAAAGGTGAATCTTTAGGGAAAGAAGAGGAATAAAATAGGAAATGAGCATATAACATTTAAAGGATAATAATAGATCCAACCAATCAGTCAACCCACATATAAGGAGATATACAAACAGAAAAAAAAAAAAATAGAAAACAACTTCTGTCTTGTTTTTGATTGATTGGTTTATTGTTTTGAGTAGGAGAGAATTCTATAAGGACATGGGGAATAACTGAAGATAAAACAACTTCACTAGAATTGTATAGGCAATAAAGACACACATCTTGCAGACACCAAACAGGCAGGTAAAAAGAGGTATGAAAAGATCTAGCAATGAGAGCTCAGACATGGGACTACTGTGAGAAGCAGTGCAACCTTGGAAGAACTAGCTACCAGTTAAGGTAGTAAGTCAAAAAGCCAGGCATGGGAATAGACATCAAGGACCAAGTTATTAAAAAAGATTTGAACTAGTATCCCAGACATAAAGAATAATGCAATATTTATTAAAACTGTCTTCAAGGAAATAGTATGATAAGCAAGAAGGTTAATGCTTCAGTGTTGCTGACCTATGGAATGAAATATTCTAACAGGAATCAGATTGGTCACAAGACCCAGGATCAATTGGAATCTGTGGAATGGTTCCCAGAAAACTGAGGAAAAAACTTTCAGGGTCACATATCAGTATATATCAGAGGTGGTACTTGAAATAAAATTTTCTTGGCTTAAAAACAAGTGTTCTATTTTTATTATATGTTATCTCAATAATATTATTATTGATTATATTCTCATTTTTTCACTGCAATTCAAATAAAAATGGTTCTTAGACAAAGCATTATCCAGTGATAATAATTGTATATTTAATGTGATGAGGAATATTGCATATTGAAAAAAAAAACTGGTCATTGTGAAAAAATAGTGGGCTGTGATCATTTTGTAGAGACTCATTGAAAGCATTCTTGATATAACTCCAGTGGCAGACAAGATCAAATCCATACCCTCCCTACTCAGTGATTCTGTAACTTTGTCATTATTTAACTTCTACTCTTTTGTCTCTCACTTTCTGTTTCATTATTTATATTCCCTTTAAAGCTTGTACCTTTAATATCAAACCTTCTTTCTGGTATATATGTTTCATATTGGCCCCTTCCCTGCTTCCTATAAACTTTCTCTTACCTGAAAAAAACAAAAACAAAACAAAACAAAACAAAAGACAAAAATAAAACTTCACTTTATCATTGCTAATTATGGCTCCATTCTTTTCTTTGTTTTGCAGATTTGACCTCCTGGGATTTCTCTGTTTCATGGCTAAAATCCATGAGAAAGTACAAACAAAACCAATGCAGACAAGATTAGAAGGGAAGCAGAAAACAGGAAAAAAAAATTTATTTCCAAATAAGATCATTATTTCCAAATGGTCTTTCCAAAAAGACCTCATTTTGAAAATATATACAAAGTTGATGCAAATTTATAGGAGTATAACCAATTCTCCAAATGACAAAAGATAATGATATATGTTGGAGGGGATAAGGGAAAACTGGGACATTAATACATTGTTGATAGATTTGTGAACTAATATTCCATTCTGGTGAGCAATTTTGGAACTATGCTCAAAGGCGTATCCTTTGATCTAGTAGTGTCTCTACTGGGTTTGTATCCCAAAGAGAACAACAAAAATAGAAAAGGATCTCCAAGTGCAAAAATGTTTGTTGCAGTCCTTTATTTAGTGGCAAGGTACTGCAAACTGAGTGAATGTCCATCAGTTGGGAATGGCTGTATAAGTTATAGTGTATGAATGCAATGGAATATTATTCTATAAAAAATAATGAGTAGGCTTATTTCAGAAAAGCCTGAATTTACATGAACTGATTCTAAATACTGAGTAGAACCAAGAGAACATTGTACAGAGCAATGATAAGAAAATATGATGATCAATTCTGAGGGGCTTGACTCTTTTCAACAATGAGGTTATTCAGGCCAATTTCAATAATGTTGTGATGAAGAGAGCCATGAGCATCCAGAAAGAGGATCATGGGAATGGAATGTGGATCACAACAGAGTATTTTCATCTTTTTGTTGTTGTTGTTGTTTGGTTGTTTTATTTTCTTTTTCATTTTTTCCTTCTTGAATTCTTGATCTGATTTTTCTTGTGCAGCATGATAAATGTGGAAATATGTTTAGAAGAAAAGTACATGTTTAACATATATTGAATTGCTTACTTTCTAGGGCAAGGAGTGGAAGGAAGATAGGGAAAAATTTTGAATTTAGAGTTTTTCAGGGGTGAATGTTGAAAGCTATTTTTGCATAAATTTTGAAAATAAAAAGCTATTATAAGATAAATAAAATGCATGAGAAGGCCATCTTTAGTTAATTTCCCTCATTTCCTTTTCTTTCATTTTCTTAATTCTCTACAATCTGGCTTTCAACTTCATCATTTACATGAAAATTTCCAATTATCAATGAAATTTCTCAGCTTCCATGTCTAATAACTGTTTTCTGAGTCAGTCTTTCTAATCACTCTGAAGCTTTTAATATTGTAAAATATCCTTTTCTCTTTGATACTTTTTTCTCTCTAAGTTTCTGTGACACTGCTCTATGGTATATCTTCTCTCCAATCTAAACACTATTTATCATTCTCTTTTACTGGTTCTTTAGCTGAATAATTCCTCTTTTGGTGGAAAAGCTTTTCCTCTTTTTTTCCTCTCTTTGGTGCTCCTTTGGTTTTGTCCAAGAGCTCTTATTTTCTTCATTTATAAAATTTGGCTATCTCACTAGCTCCTTTTGTTTTAATTACTCTGTTTATGCTAATGATTCTCAAATTTATGTGTACAGTCCTAACCATTTTCTTAATTTCTCCTTCATACCTCCTGACTTTCCTCTACCATCACACTACTTCAGGTCCTCTTCTATTTCCCACCTGAAGTACTACAGTAGTCCGGCAATTGATCTCCCTGCTTCAAGTCACTCCTCACTCCAGTACAATTCTTTAAGTTGAACTTCCTTAAGAATAATAATACACAGCATTCATCTGTGAAAATGTTTTACAGTTCCATTTATTCATTGAACTTTTTTTTTGGTTATTAAAAAAAAATTGGTTTTATAAAAAAATTTTGGTTATATAAAAAAAAAACAAACAATAAAAAAAAGAAAAACAGAAAATCAATAATATTGTCATGTGCTCAACAGAACATCAGGGAGATTCAAAATATTTAAAAATAAATTACCATAAATACTAATATATATATATATATATATATATGTATATATATATATATATATATATATATATATATATATATATATATATACGTATGTATATAACACACATATGTTAGTAGAAGGAATTATATTCATAAAGGTGCACTTTGTCTTTACTTCCTTATAAATGGTTCTTTTGTTCTCTGCTGTGCAACTTCTTTACTTTATTCTTTTTATCCCTTAGACCCTCACCTCCACCTCCAGGCATGGCATAGGTAAAAAAAAAAAAAAAAAAAAAAAGAGTTCATTGAACTCTTTTTTCATTTTTTTTAATTTTTAAAATTATTTTAAAGCTTTTTGTTTTCAAAATACATGCATAGATAGTTTTTAACATTCACCTTTACAAAACCTTGTGTTCCAAGTGTTTTTCTCCCTTACCTTCCCTGAACCTCTCCCCAGAGGGCAAGTAATCCAATATAGGTCAAACATGTAATTCTTCTAAATATATTTCCACATTTATCTTGTTACAAAGAAAAATCCGATCAAAAGGGAAAGAAAAACAAACAAACAAACAAACAATAACAACCAAAACAAGGTGAAAAGGCTATGTTGTTATCCACATTCAGTTTCCATAATTTTATTTGGATGCAAATCTTTGGAATTGGCCTGAAACACCTCATCATTGAAAAGAATAAATATTACAGATGATCATCATAATCTTATTGTGGCTGAGTACAATGTACTCTTAGTTCTTCTTGTTTCACTTGACATCAGTTCATGTGACTCTTTTTAGGCATCTCTGAAAGAAGCTCAAAGGGTATACACAGTTTAATAGCTCTTTGGACATACTTTCATAGTGCTCTCCAGAAAAGTTGGATGAGCTTACAACTACACCAACCATGTATTATTGCCACAGTTTTTCCACATAACCTCCAACATTCAAGATGATCTTTTTATCATCTTAGCCAACCTGAGAGGTATATAGTGGTACCTCAGGATTGTCTTATTTGTGTATCTCTGATCAATAACGATTTAGATAAATTTTAAAATATGACTAGAAATGGCTTTAATTACTTCGTCTGAAAATTATCTGTTTATATTCTTTGACAATATGTCTTTTGGAGAATGCCTTGTATTTTTATAAATTTGAGTCAATTCTCTATAATATTTAGATATGAGGCTTTTGTCAGAAACCTTGGATGTGAAAACTTTTTCCCAGTTTACTGCTTGCTTTTTAATCTTGTCTGGATTGGATTTGTGTGTAGAAAATATTTTTATCTTATTATAAGCAAAATTATCCATTTTGCATTCTATAGTGTACTCCAGTTCTTCTTTGTCCACAAATTCCTTCATTCTCCACAGATCTAAGAAGCAGACTATCCTTTGTTCTTCTAATTTTCTTATAATATTATTCTTTATGTCTAAATCATGAACCTATTTTGACCTTTTGTTAGTACAGTGTTAGGTGTGGATCAATGCCTAGTTTCTGCAGTACTAATTTCCAATTTTCCCAGAAATTTTTATCAACTTCTGAATTCTTATTTCAGTTTCTTTGGAACTATGTCCAAAGGTTTTTGGGGTTTTCAAACACTACACTACTATAGTTACTGATTTTGTGTCATATGTATCTATTCTATTCCACTGATTAACTATTATATTTCTCAGCCAATGCCAAATAGTTCTGATGATTTCTGTTTTGTACTATAGTTTTAGATCTGGTACAGCTAGCCCACCTTCCTTTGCACTTTTTTCATTAATTTCCTTGAAATTCTTTTGTTCTTTCAAATGAACTTTGTTGTTATCTTGTCTAGCCCTGTAAAATATTTTTGCACAATTTGATTGGTATGGCATATAAGTAGATTAATTTATGTAGAAATATCATTTTTATTATAACAGCTCAGCCTACTCATGAACACTTGATATTTTTCCAATTGTTTAGATCAGACTTTATTTGCATGGAAGGTGTTGTGTAATTGTGTTCATATAGTTCCTGACTTTGTCTTGGCAGATAGACTACCAGAGTCTATTCTCAGCTTATAGAACAAGAAAAAATAATAACAAAATTCATCTGGAAGAATAAAAGGACAAAAATATTAAGAAAATTAATGAAAAAATTCCAAAAGACAATGGCCTAGCAGTACCAAATCTAAATCTATATTAGGAAGCAAATCATAAAAATCATTTAGTACTGCTTAAGAAACAGAATGGTGGATCAATGGAATAAGTTAGATACACATGTCACATTAATTAATGACTATAATAATCTACTATTTGATAAACCCTTAAACTCTTTCTTTTGGGATAAAAACTCACAGTTTCACAAAAAATGTTGTGAAACCTAGAAAATAACATGTAAAAATATTAGTATTGACCTACAAGTCACACCCCGTCCCAAAATAAGGTCAAAATGGGTACATGATTTGGTCATAAAGGGTGACACTGAGCAATATAGGAGAGCAAATGATAGTTTATCTATCAGGTCTTAGGAGAAATGAGAAATTTATAACTAAAGAAAAACTAGATAACATTATGAAATGCAAAATTAAAAACTTTGATTATGTTAAATTAAAAAAAAAGTTTTGCACACAAAAAACCCAAAACAAACAAGATTTAAAGGGAAATATGAACTGAAGGGAAAATTTTATAGCCAGTTATTTCTGATAAAGGCCTAATTTATAACATATAAGAACTGTGTCAAATTTATAAGAATACAATTCACTCTCCAATTCATAAGTGCTCAAGAGTAAGACTCAACAAATTTCAGATGATAAAATTAAAGCACTCTTGCTACATGAAAAAAGTGCTCTAAATCACTATTGACTAAAAAAAAAATACAAATTGAAACAAATCTTAAATACCATCTCAAACCTCTCAAAATAAATAGGAAAAATAATGATAAATGTTTATAGTGATGTATGGGAAAATTCAGACACTAATGCATTGATGATAGGGTTGTGAAATGATCCAGCCATTCTGCAGAGTAATTTGGAACTATGTCCAAAGGGTCATCAAACTGTGCATACCCTTTGATCCAGCAGTGCCACTCCTGGGAAGGAAATCATAAAAGAGAGAAAAGGACCCACATGTGCAAAAATGTTTGTAGCAAAGAATTAGAAAATGAGTAGTTGATCATCACTTGGCAAGTAGGTGAATAAGTTGTGGTATATGAAAGTAATGGAATATTTTTGTTCTATTAAAAATGACAAACAACCTGATTTTAGAAAGGCCTGGAAAGATTTATAAGAACTGATGCTGAATAAAACAAGCAGAATCAGAAATACATTGTGCACAATAACAACAAGAATGTGTGATGATCAATTATAAAAGACTTGATTCTTCTTTGCGGTTCAGTGATCCAAGACAACCCCAATAAACTATGGATGGAAAATGTATACAAAGAGACAATTAGGAAGAATGAATATAAATCAACATAAGTTTTATTCACTATTTTCTTTTCTTTTTCTTCTCTTTTTTCCTGTTATGATCTTTCCTTTGTGTTGTGATTTTTTCTCCCAACATCATCTAAAAAGAAATGTATATTTTAAAATAATCGATATACTTGCATAAATAGAAAAAAACTCCAAAAACAATAAGAAAAAGAGAGAAGTTTCTGTTGTATAATTCAAGCCACTAGCTTGTGTCTCTCCAGGTATTGTCTAGGTACTAAATTTTTGGAGTACCAGTTATGTGTAAATTACTTCTCATCATTTCTTTGAGTGATCCTCATTACAGTACTCATTATATCCAAATTCATGAAGAATAGCTTGTCTGCAGTTTTTAATGGTGTTAAGCTGATCCTGAAATGTCTTTATAGAGTCTTTTATTCCTATAAACCAATATGCATGACACACTTTTGTTCTTTGTTACCACAGTGCTGTTAAAGCTCAGTTACCTTGAATACTCATGTTGGTAATATTGAGCATGTTACTGAGTTAATGAGTTGTTCCCCTCTCATTAGATTGTGAACAATGTGAGGTCAGGGGTTGTCTTTTGTCTTTCTTTGTATTCCAGCTATATGCCCAGCTCATAGTAGATGTTTAATAATCTATTGCTGGACTAACTGATGATCTGCAAGTGATGAGACACTGATATAACTAGCCATCAAGTATACTCTTGTGTGACAAAAATAGAGAAGAGGAGGATTAAAGAGTAGGCAGGAATGGATTCCAATTCGAAGTAGAAATTGATACATATTAGAAAATAGGCAACTAGAAGAGACTAAGTTATTAAGTCAGTGATCCCAAGGCACTCAGGGTGGGTAGAATCTGCATTTTTTATTTCATCAAGGTGGAAAGTACTATCATTGAAATAGATATCAGCTTCTTAATTCCTCTGTACTTCACATTTTAAAAGCAAACAGCTCATTCAAGGTCACAGCTACTCTTGTGTCCGGAAAGCTGGACTTGACTCCTAGTTTTCCTGACACTCAGTGAGGTTCTCTATCAACTATGTCTCAATAGAACCTCTCTAAACAATATTATCTTTTATAATTTAAAAAAATTAGTTCTTAGAAGTAGCATATTTTAAAATGTCAATTTTCTGACACTGACAAGCTATGGAAATTCAAGCACTTAGAGATTTTAGGCTACAAGAAAACAGGTTAGTGGAAATTCAAGTTTATATTTTGCAATATGTTATGGATCTGATTTGCTCATGTGTTGACATTAGATAATATCCATTTGAGATTTTTTCTCTTTTCAATTTTTATTACACCCCTTGAAATAATTGGAGGCACCCTGGGGTGTCACCAATCTAGAAGTGGAAATCTGGCATTATGGCCATGGCATGGCTATTAGAATTACTGATTGCAATATATGTTATAATTTATTAAGGAACTCACAAAGTTCTGTAAATAAAGTTCTCCTTATTGATTGTAGATAACTTGAAACACAGTTTCTTTAAGAAAACTATCCACTACTGCACACAACAGAAGTTAACAGAGAGTTTTATTCTCCTGAGTGTGCTGAAAAGATGTTTATTGGAAGAGCAGGGCACTTAATTCTAGCATCTAGGAAAAATACAGTAAGAATAAACTATCTGGAAAATATAGTTAATGTGATTTCTTTGGACTGTAAAAGAAAAACAAGCTGTCTCTCTGTGTTCACCCATAAATTGCACCACAATCAATATTTTAATTCTAGTCTGTGACATGATATAATTTTATCTGATTATTATTCTACATCCCCAGTGCAGTCAGAGACTCCAGGATTAAGTCAATTGGGACATAAAAGGGTAAATCCCAGGAGAAGAAAAGTCCTTTGCATGACTCAAGGAGCCCTTGGCACTTTGGTAAAGGTTTAAAGAGGCCTTGAATTACCCAGCGCTGTGACTATTAAGAAACAAAAAAGAGTGAATAGGTAACACTTCATTAAAGTTAAAAGGTGAGAGAAGCTACTTATTTAATTGAATTAGATGACAGAACACATGGTTTGAGCTGCATAGTTTTTTTTTTTCCTAAACTCTCTGGACTATGTCAGTGAGTTATTTTAATTCAAGAGGTCATCAGGCGAGAGGGGAAGTACAGCCAAGCTTAATTCCAGTACTCTCAAGAGGAGAGTAGTTTCTGGGTCCAACTATATAAGCAGTGGAGGGGAAAAAATTAAATAACTTGTAGCCTTTAGGAATTCATGCATCTTAGAACCACTGCTCTTAGGATAAAGAATGAACTATGAATTTTAAAAATGGATTAATGAGTAAATATAAGCATCCCAAAAGAAACTTCTCAGTTAAAAAAAAAAAAATTCCAAAGGGAATAAGCTTCCTTTTATGAGGACATTTATTCAGAAAGGGAAAGGGAAAGCAGAACTGACCCAGAGTATTGTCATACTTAGCCTCAGTATTGTGCCTAGAGGGGGAGGGGTAGTTAAAAGTTTTATATTTGAAATTCTAATATAGCTGACAAAAATTTCTGCATTTTCTTTACTTGTTAGAAATTGTCTATTTCATAACCTAGATTTTTGCTCTAGATGTTATAGTACTTAGACTTCAAGTCAGTATTATCCTTCTGTTCTCCCTTAGCTCTGGAGAGCTAGATATTAGGTGAGCCAATCTCTTGATTTTGATGCATAGTGGGTGCTAAATAAATGTTTATTGCTATATTGACTCTGTTTATCCTCTTTTGAACATTATCTCAGATATGACTATGATTATTTTGTCAAAGTGCTCCTGAGAAAGACCACAAAAAAAAAAAAAATAGGCACAGTTGTCTATCAAAAATCCCCTATTCTAATATAGTGCAGTTTGTACCTCACAGTCGCACTTTGCAAAGTTCTTCCAGCCTGTCTTTCCAGTCTTATTAGATGTATATTATTCATTATTATTCATGCTGTAGTCCATTCAAACTAACCACCTTATTGTTCCCCAGAAAACACTCCACCTACATTTTCTGCCTTTGTTTCCCAGAATGTATTTCTTCACCTCAGCCTTTTAGAGTAACTGGTTTATTTCAAAGTTTAATTCAAGTGCCAACTTTTACATATGACTTTCCTTATTTCTGCTCTCATAATGTTCTGATTCCTATCCCAAGGTGCCTCCAATTTTCTCAAGGGGTGTCATAGAAATATTTGTCTTTTTTTGTTTGTTTGATAAACTTTATTTCCTTCTCCTTTGGGAATAATTGAGGAATGATAAGGGTAGAGCAACACATCAAAGAGTTGTTGAAGCCTACATTATGAGACTATGAAATCTTTCTCAAATAGCATTACAAAATGTGACCCCTTGGTTTTTCTTGTTTTTCACTATTTCTGTTTCTCTCTCTCTTTTTTCTGCAATAATATCCTTTAACTTTTGTATCACTCTTTGTTGTAATCCTGCTGTTTGATTCATCAGCAAAAGATTCAAGAGATTTTTAAGCCTTGTGAGGCAAGCTGATCAGTATGTAAGGATAGAGACAATAATAACAAAAAGGACCAAAGTTATATTGAGAATCAGGAGGCCCTTAGGACTTTCAACCCCTTTAAACCTCAATTTCTGTCTTCTGATGGATTTAATAAACTAAATACAGCTCATATTAAACCAAAATAATATAAAACTGAATCTTTAATCAAAGAGGCAGACTCACTACAGATTGCCAGTGTTTTGCCAAAGCTTCAGCTGCTTCTGAGTTGAGGATAGGCCTAAGCCAAAGTCAACCTGTCCTGGGGAGTTCTGACATTATTTCTAATGGGATCATTTATATGGATCACTATTTGGCATAAATAGGACAGGGCTGTCTCTAGCTGGAGTGATTAATTCTGGTACTTCAAGGGTAATTTCATGGCACAGCCTCTCATGACCACCCAGGTTCTCCAGAATTTCTTTATCTGTAAAAGGAGGAACATAAATTAAGCTCCTGTTCCTCTTTCTTTCCACCCTGCCTCAATCATGTTCCCTCCTATTTTAGGACTGCATTATTCTTTATTAGTTTACTCTGCCAACACCAGGTAATTGAGAAGTTAGTATAAATAATATAATAGAGAAAATGTGTCTTATTGCACCATCTTGCTATTTCCAATGGCAACTTATTGAAAGGGACAATTATACCAATTTGGGGGAAAATGTGTTAGAATTTCTATTCTCAAGTTACTTTGCCCAAAGTCTCCCAAAGGATAGGAAAAAAAAAAAAAAACTGGAAAAAAGATTTAAACACATTTTGTTTCATTTTATTATTTTTTCATGTATCTCTCTTAAATCCAAATATTGTAATGACCTATTTTCCAATTCACACACTAATACAGTTAATAAAGTTCTCCCTTGGCTAAAAGTTCAAATATCTTGAAGTCCATTCCAATTAACTTATTTCAAAACAATGACTCTTATATACCTATGATTTAATGAGTGCCATTCGGGTCACTGGAGGTAATAGCAGATTTAGATAAGTCACAGACTCTGGACTCATGAGACCTGTACTGTGGCAGAGAAGTTCTATTCAGATATGTGCCTGAATCAGCTTGGGAACCCAATGTTAGATTTTAGAATACAAAAAAAAAAAAAAAAAAAAAAAAGGAGGAAAAAAAGAAAAGAATAGAAAAAAGAATATCAAAACACAATCTCTTCCATATTCCTATTCCTCTCAAAACAAACAAACAAAAAACATTCTGCATTTATGTGAGTCTTCATAGGTACAGTAACCAAATTTCCCTTCCTGCATTCTTGAGAACTTTGAACTATGGACCTATATATGATCTAATACCATATGCTAGTTAGTACAATGAAAACACTAATTAAACTTACACTTTATTAATGAAAACATGCTAATAATACCCTCTAGAAAGAGACCAACAGGAACCTGATGTTTTAGAGGATATGATAGGCTTTTTTTTTTTTTTTTTTAATCATTCCACCAGATAAAGTTCCTTTTCTACATAGTAGAAGGAAGGCCAGATGTCTCCTTCTGGGGTGGTTGTCTGTGAAATCTACAACATCTTCATTGCTCAAATATTACTTTCCTCAAACCAACAAAGCACTTTCTTCATTTTCAAGCACAGGGAATACTAGATCCAGTCCTAATTGCCATTAAACAATAGACTGACGCTTGATCTCAGATGGATTTTTTAATTATGTTTAAAATTGTTTACCACATCATTTAATTACAATTTATTCTAAAATTATTGATGAAGTTGTCATAATATTTTTTTACGTGATCTGTATGAGGGGATGTTTGTAGTAGCATTTTATTTTAAGAATATACATATGCTATTTTTTACTTCATCATACCACATCATACCAACATTACACCAATAACAATAAGCTTATTGTTGAAAAGTAACTTACTCAAAAAACTCAATCACAAAACAGAGGTTTAAAATAAAATTTAAGTAGTTGTACTAATTTAATAAACTAACTTATTAATGAATTCTCATATTAAAATTTTGGTAATACTAAATTAGCAGTCTATTTTCACTACATAGACTGACAAAATAATCATGGTCATACCTGAGATAATAGGATAAGCAAAGTTGATCTCTATCAGAAATCAAAAAGTAACAAGTTCAGAAGACAGATGGAAGGTTAAGGAATATTTTCAGGAAAGAATTTCTCTTAACACCTGTAGTAAGAATAGAAGTGTAGAAATGTTAGTAGAAAATCTTATTAAAGCAGAAAAGCATATAAATAAAAACCATAATATTGTTAAGCTCAGCTAACTCAGGAATTTACTAGCCTTTTTGGCATCCAAACCTAAACATATGTTTTCATGTTTTAAAATTTATTTTTAGGATACATATTTTGCTTTTTTTCTACATTCAGAGTCCATCAGTTATTTATATGGATGCTGATAGCATTTTTCAGTCATGAATCCTTTGCAATTTCCTTATATCATTGTATTTCTGAGAAAAGCTAAGTCATTCATAATTGATCACAACACAATGTTGCTATTCTACTCATTTAACTATTTATCAGTTTGTCCAAATTTTAACAGGTTTTCTTGAAGTCTGTTTGTTTCCTTGGCTACCCTGAGACATGTAACTTGTCCTTATGTTGGCATTTGCCTGCATCAAAATAATAGCACTCAGGACATACCATTGGTTTGCTAAAAGGTGTGTTGGGTGCTTTGCTGGTTTGCTTTTAGACATGGACTATGCTCCCTTTTTACCCAAGTGAGAAAGACTTTTCATACTGTACTTCCAAGTTTCCTGGGTTAAAAGATTATTTTATTCTATCCTTTCGCTGCTTCTACTAGGATTCATTTTGGAGTGCTATTTTATAGTGGTTTAAAGGTGAATATGGGAGAATTAAAGTGATTTCCTGCTACCTCTGTCATCTTGGCTACCAGAAATTAGGAATAATTTTCAAGTGAAATTCAAAGGGTTCTAATTACAAAACAGTTAAACGAGTCAAATCTAACCTGATTGCTTTCAAACATTATATCCATAATATATATATATATATATATATATATATATATATATATATATATATATATATATATATATAATTTAAATCAATCAGCTTAACAAATGACAAGATAATAAAAAAGTATAAAAATGAGGAAGCACTTAGAGGGTAAGAGTATTAACAGTACTTAGTATAGTATAGTTTTGGCTTCACAGCTCATTGATATAGTCACTTTTTTAACCTGTGCTTGTATCCTCCATGTATTTGAATAATTAATTTTTCCCTAGGACCATAGTAATGAGGATGAGGATGATAAGGAAGCTACTTACACTTAGATAGTGATTACTTCACAGGTACTACTCCCATAGAATCTATATCAATTAAAAAATTTCTCCTTTCACTCTCCAACTCTCTTTCATCTTTCATCACTCATATGTCTGTCTCTATCTCTGTCTCCCAATACAAGCTTCTTGCATACCTCAAAAATAGGCACAACTATTGCCCTCTTGCACAAATGGGAAAATAGAACCCATGTAGCTAGCCAAAGGAGCCCATAGAATATTGTTTTCTGTTTTTTGCTTTATGACTCTCTGAGCATGGTTAGGTGACTCTGAGCTGAGCATTCCTCTCTCAGTGATAGCCTTGGTATTTTATGATGTCAGAAATTCCTGGGTACTCCACTATGTGGAAGACATGGTTATTAATCATGGTTAATATGTAGTACAGAAATGGTGAGGTGTCACCATTTAATAAAAAAGCTGGGGAGATCTCTGGAAGCAAAGCTAAGTTTATTGTACATTCTGGTTAGAAGGGTGTCCCACCCTGGAGCAAACAATGGAAGGGAGGAAGCACCTCCTGAGGACAGGATTAGCACCTTTAATCCCTAAGGCAAATACCTCCTCCCATCACTGACCCTCATCCTCATTGTCTGAGAGTTTTACATTTTAAAGGGGAGATCTACCCATGAAATTCAGCTTGACCAATAAGTACATAGTTGCCCATATTTGACTGAAATAGGGAGGAAATTATGTCATGGGAGGATAGCAGGATGGGGATTCAAGTATGCCCTTGACTCAATCCTCAAGGTCCTTCAGGCCTACTCAAACTCTGGAGTAGATGAAGCCTTACTCGATTTTCACAACTGTCTTGAAAGATCTCACCTCATGTAGTTCAGTTAATAACACAATTATTATTTATCTCATCAATTTGGTAGACCAGGCAGGAACTGTGCTTTCAAACTCTGAGACCAAGCAGAGATGGACATAATTATACACCAGCAGAAGAAGCACTTACAGTAGTCTTGCTAAATATTTGAGGACAGTGGCAAGGCAGAAGATATTTTTCTTTGTGTTGTTTTTCAGTTGTTGTTGTTGTTTTTTTTTTTTTTTTTTTTTTTTTTCCCCCAATTATGTCTGACTCTTTGTAACCTAATTTATGTTTTGTTTTGTTTTGTTTTGTTTTGTTTTGTTTTGTTTTGTTTTGTTTTGTTTTGTTTTGTTTTTTGGGAGGAAGATCCTGAAGTAGCTTGTTATTTCCTTCTGTAGCTCATTTTACAGGCAAGAATAGTAATTAAACAATATTAAATAATTTTCCCCAAATCACACAGCTAGTACATGTTCAAAACTAGATTGGAACTAAGTTGAGTCTTCCTGCCTCTGGGCATGCTGTCTACTGTGCCATCCAGCTGCTCCAATCTGTGTGCAATCAACTTCTAATCACATAAAATTTAATTTAAAGATTATAATTTTCTAAACAATATAATAAATCTCCCTCCCCCACATTAGTCTTTTTGTATATGCTCATTAGTTATGGAGGAGCCAGAAAAAAGATAACCAGGACTTTCCAGAGCATAACTGCATGACTGCAGGCTTTTTGGTGTTATTTGATGTGCTTCTTTCTTTTTGGATGTTTTCTCCCCACTCTTCCTCAGTCTTGCTCTGTTCTGGACATTTTACTTGAAGTTTGGTGGTGAATATAGTATAGGTTGAGGATAGTTAGTGTGTTTGTGATTCCTATTAGAAGGTGGGAACACAGTTTGGGACTATTCCCAAAGGGCTATAAACTTGAGCAAACCCTTTGAGTCAGTGACATCATTGAGTCTGTATAACAAGGAAACAATCAAGGAAGAGAAAGGACCCATATGTACAAAAATGTTTGTAGTAGCCCTTTTTGTTGCAGCAAAAAATTGGAGAATAAGTATGTAGTATATGAAGATAATGTAATATTACTGTATTACTGTTCTATTAAAAATGATAAAGAAGCTGATTTAAGAAAGGTCTATAAATATTTACATGAACTGATGCTAAACGAAATAAGCAGACACAAGAGTACACAAAGACAGCAAGATTGTGCCATTATCAACTATGAAAGACTTGTTTCTTCTCAGTAGTTCAGTGATCCAAGGTAATCCCAATAAACTCTGGAAACAAAATGTCATCTGCATCCAGAAAAAGAACTATGGAGATTGAATATAAATCAACACATGCTATGTTCACTTTTTTCTGTTTTATTTTCTCTCTCATAGCTTTTCACTTTTGTTTTGATTTTTCTTCCCCAATATGATTCATAAAGAAATGTGGACTTAAAAAGTTAATGTATATGTATAACCAGAAAAATTAAAACAATTTTAAAAAAAGAAATTGGCAGCATTTGGGTTGCAACAAGAATAGAACATAATTCCTCCACCAACTTATTTCATATTTCATAACTTAAAATGGAAAATAAGGAAAAATGAAATATTTTTTTAATTAAAGACATTTCAGAAGTATATTTATTTTATTCAAGATATAATGATTGTTTTTTTTTGTTTTTTTTTTTTTTTTGAGGAGGCTTTGTTCTTGTCCTTAGACAAATTTAGGCAAAGTATAAGATAAATCTTCAAATTTGTCTATAAAATGAACTTTATATTTCAATTCTTTTAAGGTACATTTTATTAATTATTTAATATTTTGCATTGCCTAGTTTTCTACCAATTCTTCACAATTACATAATACAAACATTTATTAACCTTATATTTATATGCTAAATACTATGCTAGATCCCAGGAATACAAAAACAACAACAAGAAAAAAAAAATTAAAAATAAATAAAAAAATAAAAAGTCCTTGTACTCAAGGAGGTATGATTATACTGATAAGGAATACACAATTTATATAGCTAAGTAAATAGAGAATATACAACAATAATATAATTTCAAGGATAGCTAACAACTTTGGGGTTTAGAAAATAATTCTTATATGAAGTGATATATAAGTTATGAAAAAGGAATCTAATTAGGATTCCATGAGGCTGATGTAAGGGGAAACATATATGCCAGAAAAAATACTTAAATAGATAAAAAATTAAAATTATAGTTTCCTTATAGGAGAACCAAAATTAGAATAACATGAGATTTAGCAGCTTCTACATTAAGGAATTGGAGGGAGTTGTGGACTTCAGGAAAGGCCATTTTTACTAGGATAAAAGTTCATACAGTATTTGGGAAGATCAGTGAGATGGTCTTAATCATAGCAGATAAGTAACTGGCTAAGAAATAGAGGTGAATGAATGGAATAGGTTAGATACATATAATACAATAATCAGTGACTATGATAATTTAGTATTTGATAAAAGCCCAAACTCTAGCTTCTGGTATAAGAACTCACTATTTCACAAAAATTGTCGGAAAACCATAAAATAATATATAAGAAACTTGGCATAGACCTATAGCTCACACCACATATCAAAATAAGGTCAAAATGGGTACATGAATTAGGCATAAAGGGTAATATTATAAACAAATTAGTTTTCCAATCAGATCTTTGGAGAAGGTAGGAATTTATGACCAAAGAAGAACTAGGGAACATTATGAAATGCACAATGAAAAACTTGGATTACATTAAATTAAAATGCCCCCAAAATAGGATATAAACAAGATTGAAATGGAAGTTCAAAGCTGAGGGGAAAAAAAAAAAAAAAAAAAGTTTTATAGCTAGTGTTTCTGATAAAAGTTTCATTTCTAATATATATATATAAAGAATTATGTCAAATTTATAAGAATACAAGTCATTCCCCAATTGAAAAATGGTCAAAGGATATGAACAGATAATTTTCAGATGAAAAATTAAAACCATTTCTAGTCATATGAAAAAATGCTCTAAATCATTATTGATCAGTGAAATGAAAATTAAAACAACTCTGAGATACCACCTCACACCTTTTTGATTAGCTAAGAAAACATAATGATAAATATTGGAGGTTATGTGATAATACTGGGACACTAATAATGCATTACTGGTAGAGCTGCATATTGATCCAATCATTCTGGAGAGCAATTTGGAGCTAGCCCATAGGGCTCTAAAACTGTGCATACCTTTTGATCCAGCAATGATACTACTGTATTTGTACCTGAAAAAAATCATAAAGGAGCAAAAAAGGACCCTTATATGCAAAAAATATTTCTTATAGTTCTTTCTCTGGTGACAAAATATTGGAAAATGAGTAGATTCCCATGAACTGGAGAACAACTGAATAAGTTAAAGCATATGAAAATAATGGAATATTATCATTCTATAAAAAATAATCAACAAGGGGGCAGAACCAAGATGGCAGAGAAGCCACATGTAATATTCTGATCTCTCTCATTCCTTCACTACCAACTATTTAATTCAGCCTCAAAAATAGTGCTTGACTGGTAAAACCCATGAAGATTAGAAGTACAACAACTTACCAGCTAAAGAGAATCTGGCATTTCGTCAGAAAAGGTCTTTCCTAAGGGGCAGGAAAAGATCTATGTAGGCAGTGATAGAACTACGTTAGCATATTGTGCAGATCAGGCTGGGGAGGCCCTTGGGATTAGAAAAGCTACAGAGACAGACGACTCTGGCATAGGGTGATTGTTCTACTTTGCTTGAAAAACAGCAGATCATCAGAGAAATTGAAGCCACTTTAAAAAACTCCAGAACCTATAGTCTGGCCACCCAAAACCAGAAGTGACTCAGCACAGATCACAGCACAGCTGTGCAGCCCCATTCTGCTGTACTGGGATTTTCCTTGGGGCAGTTAAGAACATGCACAGCAGGGGGACACAGCCAGGGGCAGCCTCTAACCTGCATAGTGGGGGGCTCAGCCTGAGGCAGTGGAACTTCCACAGCAGCAACTATGCTTTCCCAGGCAGAGACACTTCCGTCTGAGCACCGGGGCTATTTGCTGATCAGCTGCTAATATCCATTCCCCCATGGTGGGCTTTGGCCTGGGATTGTGAAGCTTTCACTGTTTAGCCTCTAGCATCAGGGCAGTCACTAAGCCACATAGTCCCCACTGTGTCTTCATTGGGAACTTCCACAACCCAGCCTGTGCTAACCAGCTCTGAATTACTTCCAGTGGGGGCGTTGGGGGGGAAGTGTTTCCCAGAGCCCCCTCATACCTTTGTAGCCCATTCACAAGACAGCTGCCGTCCATACTATCCCTGTTCTGCAAAGGAAGCTGGTAACCACCTTGTTCTGAAGGCAGACCCTTATAGGTTTTTTTAAAATGAAATGCATTGTACACAGTGATAGTAAGATTGTGCAATGATCAAATGTGAAAAATTTGGTTCTCAGTAGTTCTGCAATCCAAGGCCATCCCACCAACCTTTGGATAGAAAATGCCATCAGCATCCAGAGAGAGAACTATGGAGGCTAAATGCAAATCAACACATGCTATGTTTACTTTTTTTTTCCTTTTTCTCCTATTTCTTTCTTTGTGTTTTTTTTTTCCTTTTGTTCTGTTCTTTCTCTCCCAACTTGATTCATCAAGACATATGTGACATTCAATAAAGATATCTAATGATATCTAACAAAATTGAGAAGTGATAGAGGAAAGAGAAAAAAGGAGAGGTACAATAGGTTAAATTTTCACACACAAAAAAGGCAAGAAAAAAGCTTTTAGAATGGAGATGGAATGAAGGGAAGTAAGGAGAAGGGATGATGAACCTTGCTCTCATCATAATTATTTCAAAGAACAAATAAAATATGTACTTAATTGGGGATAGAAATCTAATTTACCATACAGAATAACAGGATGAAAAGGGGATAAGGGATGTATGTGATATAAGTGAGAACAAATTTGGGGAGGGGTTACTCAAAAGGAAAATACTTTTGTGAAGAAAGGGGATTAAAAAAGAGAGAAAGTAGAATAAACAGAGGGAAAAATGGTTAGCAAGAATAATTTTGGAAAAAATATTGAAACAAATTTCCCTGAGGCCTCATTTCTTCATCATATAGAGAATTAAATCAAGTTTATAAAAATAATACATAATTAATTAAGAGTTATAAAACTATTCATTATGCTACAATGGTAATGCTACCAGGCAAAATGCTACAAGATCTGGATCCAAAAAAAAAAAAAAAAGAAATAATAAACAAAACAGGAAAGGGGCTTATATGTACAAAAAATATTTTTAGCAGCTCTTTTCTGGGGGCAAATATTTGGAATTTGAATAAATCCCATCATTTGGTGAAGGGCTACATAAATTGTGATAAGCAATTTTGAAGGGACATTTTTATACTTTAATAAATCATCGCTGCAATACAGGCACTGCCTGTCATTGGCTGTTGGAGGTCTAACTCAGAACTGTAGAATGGATCACTTCATGTGAGAGGATGATGATGATACAAGGAGACTGAGAGGTAATTATGTTCTCTGATCTCTCTCCTCTTCCTTTTTACCTCCAATTTATTTCATTCCCAATCCACAGGGAATATTTGGTTCAGTAAGGGCTACCTTGCAACTCCTTCAAGTGTTATGATTCACAACTGTGGAGGTTCTCAGAGAATTGACCTGCCCCTTTATTTAGGCATGGTCCTTAACAAATTATAAACAGGGTGTTCTTAGAAATACTTAGAAAAACTTCCATGAATTGATACAAAGGGAAATGTACTGTGTACAAAGTAATAACGATATTGTAAGATGATTTGCTGTGAATGATGTAACTATTTTTAACAATAAAATGAAGAAATTATGATAAAAATGCTATACATACTCAGAGAAAAAACTCTGAATATAGAACATGAATTTTTAAAATATTTTTATTTTGAGGATTTTTGCCTGTTTTTTTTTTTTTAACAACATGATTATGGAAATGTTTTGATTAAACATTATTTATTTAGTTTATATTTAGTTTACTGCAAGATCCATGAGGTGGTATTGATAGAAGGAAGACAATTTGGAGCTTATATTTTTATTATTTTTATTAATTTTTTCTATTAAATGTATTTCTTTTTAATACACATTACTTTATGAACCTTATTAAGAGAGAAAAATCAGAGCAAAAGGAAAAGATCATGGGAGAGATTAAAAAAAAATCTGGAAAAAGAAGTGAATATAGTATGTATTGACTTACATACAGTCTCTTTAGTTCTTTTTTCTGGATGCAGGTGGCATTTTCTGTCCAAAATTTATTGGGATTGTTTTGGATCACTGAATCACTGAGAAGAACCAAGTCCTTCACAGTTGAACATTCTTGCTGTAATTGTGTACAATGCATTACTAATTCTGCTTGTTTTGCTCAGCATCAGTTTATATAAATCTTTCCATGTCTTTCTATAATCAGCTTGTTCATCATTTTTTATAGAACAATAATATTCTACTACCTTCTAATACCACAATTTATTCAGTCATTCCCCAATTGATGGACATCTATTCATTTTTAATGTGTTCACTAACACAAAAATAGCTGCTCATGTGGGTCCTTTCTCCGCCTTTCTGATTTCCTTGGGATACTCTTCTGTTAATTCTTATTATTTTCATATACCATAATTTATTCACCCACTTGCTAATTGATTGGTATCTAGTCATTTTCCAATTCTTCGCTACCACAAAAATACTGCTATGAACATTTTTATATATGTGGATCCTTTTTCCATTGGAACTTATTTTTTTTAAATGAATGTTAAAAATATTTTTTCATATGTAAGTAAAATATAATGCTAAATAAGAAAAAAAAGGATATATTTTGGAATATGATATAATATGCTTGTCTAATTTCTATAAGATTACTTCCCTGTTTACCTAGCAATTTTTATTTAAAAAGGAGTGTTTTACAAGGTGATTTATGTTGTCCAGTTTATGGAATAAAGAATTATTTGATTCCATTGCTTCTGATTCTCCTTTCTAAGAGTTCTCAAAGTATGACCCACAGGGTAGATGCAGGCTGCTGAAGACATTTATGTGGCACACCGGATTATGGCAAATGGGCTGAGGGGTGGAGACAGAGTATGAGTTTTTGTGTTTACTATAGTCAGGCCCTCCAACAGTCTGAATGAACTGGCCTGCTATTTAAAAAGTTTGAGGACCACTGGACTAGTCTGTCCCATTGTTCTATTTTTTAAAGTCAAAATCAGGTAATTCTCTTGTCTACTACTTTGTACCATGCTTTGAGGACTGGAATTGCCATTGAAAGAATGTTCTTGATAAGTGCATTTGCTTTTTGTTCATTTCAAAGTACTAGTGTGTCAAAACCAAATATTTCAAAATACAAAATAAAAGATAAAATGATAAAAATAATTGTCCATTTAAAAGAAAAAAGAATCAATTTCCTCTTGTACCCATAACATAGAGAAGAATAAACAAAAATCCCCAAGAATCAGTTTTATTACTTTGGGGACATTATGACCTTTATAGGGGAAAGGCCGCAAAGCCTATCCCCATATAGCATTGTTCCCTCACCAGAAGTTCTCAATAAAGTAATAACCAGGGGATCTCAGTCATGATTACTTACATTCTACAAAGCCAAAACAGTTTCTGATCTGTCCAAACAAAATTTAGGTCATCCAGAATCAGGGGCAAAATGTCCATGTGTGCTTTAGTCCACCTGATTCTTTCAGAAGCAACTCTCTAGCATACTTCATGTCAGTAACAATGTCATAAATAGATGGGTTCTACCTGTGTTAGAATGACATACATAATAGAAATTTCACAAAAGGAATTTTATTGGGTGAAAATAAAGGTAAAGGGAAAAAGAAATAATGATACTCAAATTACTTCCTTCATCTTTGGGTTTTGAGAAAATTCTTTTTTTTTTTTTTATATAACATTATCCCTTGTATTCATTTTTCCACATTATCCCCAACCTCCCTCGACTCCCTCCCCTTGATGACAGGCAATCCCATACATTTTACATATGTTACAATATCACCTAGACACAATATATGTGTAACTACCATTTTTTTTGTTGTTGCACATTAAGTGTTAGATTCCAAAGGTATAACTAACCTGGGTAGATAGACAGTAATGCTGACAATTTACATTCACTTCCCAGTGTTCCTTCTCTGGATGTAGTTGTTTCTGTCCATCATTGATCAATTGGAAGTGAGTTGGATCTTCTTTATGTTGAAGATTTCCACTTCCATCAGAATACATCCTCATACAGTATTGTTGTTGAAGTGTATAGTGATCTTCTGGTTCTGCTCATTTCACTCAGCAACAGTTGATTTAAGTCTCTCCAAGCCTCTCTGTATTCCTCCTGCTGGTCATTTCTTACAGAGCAATAATATTCCATAACCTTCATATACCACAATTTACCCAACCATTCTCCAATTGATGGGCATCCATTCAACTTCCAGTTTCTAGCTACAACAAAAAGAGCTGCCACAAACATTTTGGCACATACAGGTCCCTATCCGCTCTTTAGTATTTCTTCGGGATATAATCCCAATAAAAGCAATGCTGGGTCAAAAGGTATGCACAGTTTGACAACTTTTTGGGCATAGTTCCAAATTGCTCTCCAGAATGGCTGGATTCTTTCACAACTCCACCAACAATGTACTAGTGTCCCAGTGTTCCCACATCCCCTCCAACATTCATCATTATTAGTTCCTGTCATCTTAACCAATCTGACAGGTGTGTAGTGGTATCTTGGAGTTGTCTTAATTTTCATTCCTCTGATCAGTGGTGATTTGGAACACTCTTTCATGTGAGTGGATATAGTTTCAATTTCATCATCTGAGAATTGTCTGTTCATATCCTTTGACCATTTATCAATTGGAGAATGGTTTGATTTTTTTATAAATTAGTGTCTGTTAATGGAAATGAAACCTTTATCAGAACCTTTAACGGTAAAAATATTTTCCAAATTTGTTACTTCCCTTCTAATCTTGTTTGCATTAGTATTGTTTGTATAGAAACTTTTTAGTTTCATGTAATCAAAATCTTCTATTTTGTGATCAATAATGATCTCTAGTTCTCCTCTGGTCATGAAGTCCTTCCTCCTCCACAGGTCTGAGAGGTAGACTATCCTCTGTTCCTCTAATCTATTTATGATCTCATTCTTTAAGCCTAAATCATGGACCCATTTTGATCTTATCTTTGTATATGCTGTTAAGTGTGGATCCATATCTAATTTCTGCCATATTAATTTCCAGTTTTTCAATTAGTTTTTTCCAAATAATGAATTTTTATCCCAAATGTTGGTATCTTTGTGTTTGTCAAAGACTAGATTGCTATAGATGTACACTTTTTTGTCCTTTGTATCTAATCTGTTCCACTGATCGATTGGTCTATTTCTTAGCCAATACCAAATTGTTTTGGGGACTGCTGCTATATATTATAGATTTAAATCAGGTAAGCCTAGACCACCTTCATATGACTTTTTTTTTCATTAGTTCCCTTGAAATTCTCGACCTTTTATTCTTCCATATGAATTTTGTTGTTATTTTTTCTAGTACACTAAGATAGTTTCTTGGGAGTCTGCTTGGTATAGCACTAAATAAATAGATTAGTTTGGGGAATATGGTCATCTTTATTATATTTGCTCGGCCTATCCAAGAGCACTGAATATCTTTCCAATTATTTAAATCTGACTTTATTTTTGTGGCAAGTGCTTTGTAATTTTGCTCATATAATTCCTGACTTTTCTTTGGTAGATGGATTCCCAAATATTTTATAATCTCGACATTTGTTTGGAATGGAATTTCTCTTTGTATCTCTTGCTGTTGCATTTTGTTGGTGATGTATAAAAATGCTGAGGATTTATGTGGATTTATTTTGTATCCTGCAACTTTGCTAAAATGCTGAATTATTTCTATAGCTGTTTAGCAGAGTCTTTGGGGTTCTCTAAGTATACCATCATGTCAGCTGCAAAGAGTGATAGTTTGATTTCCTCATTACCTACTCTAATTCCTTGAATCTCTTTCTCGGCTCTTATTGCCCAGGCTAGCGTTTCTAGTATTATATTGAATAGTAATGGTGATAGTGTTTGGCTCCTGATCTTACTGGAAAAGGTTCCAGTTTATTTCTGTTTCACATTCTGCTTATTGACGATCGTAAATATATGCTCCTGATTATTCTAAGGAATAGTCCATTTATTCCTATCCTCTCAAGCGTTTTTAGTAAGAATGGGTGTTGGATTTCATCAAATGTTTTTTCTGCATCTATTGAGATGATCATATGGTTTTTATTAATTTGATTATTAATATGGCTTTCCTAATATTAAACCAGCCCTGCATTCCTGGAATAAATCTTATTTGATCATAGTGTATTATCCTGGAGATGATTTCCTTTAGTCTTTTTGCTAATATCTTATTTAAGATTTTAGCATCAATATTCATGGAGTAATTTCTTTAGAAAGTTAGATGCTATCCCACTTGGTGCATATGTTTAGTATTGATATGGCTTCACTGTTTATGCTACTTTTTCAAAGGATATAGTTTCCTTCCTTATCTCTTTTAATTAGATCAACTTCAGCTTTTGCTTGATCTGAGATAAGGATAGCTACCCCTGCTTTTTTGGCTTTACCTGAAGCATAATAGATTCTGCTCCAACGTTTTACCTTTACTCTGTATGCATCTCCCTGCTTTAAGTGTGTTTCCTGTAAAGAACATAGTGTAGGGTTCTGACTTTTGATCCAGTCTGCTATTTGTCTCCATTTAATGGGAGAGTTCATCCATTCACATTTACAGTTAAAATTACTAATTCTGTATTTCCAGCTATCATATTATCCCCAGATTATGCTTTTTCCCTTGACCCCCCTGAACCCCTTCACAATATTTAATTTATAGACCCCACTTGTGATGTGCAGCCCTCCCTTTTTTTAGTATCCCTCCCGCCTCCTACAAAGTTCCTTCCCTTATTCCCCTTTTCCTTTTCCCTTTACCTCTCCTCTCTTTTAATGAGGTGAGAGAGAATTCTCTGAAAAACAAATATGTCATTTATTTACTCTTTGAACCTCTTCTGATGCGAGTAAGAATCACACAATGTTTCTCCCCCTCTCTAAATTCCCTAAGATATGATATATTTTTTTTATTTAGAATTTTTTTCACAATATATATGCGTGAGCAATTTTTCTCCACAACATTATCCCTTGTATTCATCCCTCCAAATTATCCCCCCCCTCCACTCCCTCCCCCCTATGACAGGCAATCCCATACATTTTACATGTGTTACAATATAACCTAGATACAATATATGTGTGCAAATACCATTTTTTTGTTGCACATCAAGTACTAGACTCCGAAGGTACAAGTAACCTGGGTAGACAGGCAGTAGTGCTAACAATTTACATTCACTTCCCAGTGTTCCCTCTCTGGGCACAGTTATTTCTGTCCATCATTGATCAACCGGAAGTGAGCTGGATCCTCTCTATGTTGAAGATATCCACCTCCATCAGAACACATCCTTATACAGCACTGAGGTGTACAGTAATCTTCTGGTTCTATTCATTTCACTCAGCATCAGTTGATGTAAGTCTCTCCAAGGCTCTCTGTATTCCTCCTGCTGGTCATTTCTTACAGAGCAATAGTATTCCATAATCTTCATATACCATAATTTACCCAACCATTCTCCAATTGATGGGCATCCATTAAACTTCCAGTTTCTAACTACAACAAAAAGAGCTGCCACAAACATTTTGGTACATACAGGTCCCTTTCCCTTCTTTAGTAATTCTTTGGGATATAATCCCAATAGAAGCAATGCTGGGTCAAAGGGTATGCACAGTTTGATCACTTTTTGGGCATAGTTCCAAATTCCTCTCTAGAATGGCTAGATTCTTTCACAACTCCACCAACAATGTATATGATATATTTTCTATGCCTCTTCCTGGGAGGTAGTTTCCCTGTTTGTATCACTCCTTCCCCTTTTTCTGATACTACCCCCTTCCCTTTACTACTCCCACCCCCTTTTTTTTTAATCAGTAAAATCAAATTATCCATGAGGACTTTCTATATATCCACAACAGAGAAACAGTTCTTAAGAGTTCTGTTTACCTTTTTCTGTTTCTCTTCAGTCTTGTAGATGTAGATCAAATTTTTTTGTTTAAGTCTGTGTTTTTTTTTTTTTTTTCTTAGAAACAAATGGAATTCCTCTGTTTCATTAAATGACCATATTCTTCCATGGAAGAAAATGCTAAATTTACCTGGGTAGTTTATTCTTGGTTGAAATCCTTGATCTTTTGCCTTTTGGAATATCAGATTCCAGGCCCTTCGATTTTTTTTTTTTAATTCATTTTTCCAAATTATCACCTCCCTCCCTCCACTCCCTTCCCCCGATGACAGGTAATCCCATACATTTTACATGTGTTACAATATAACCTAGATACAATATATGTGTGTAAATACCATTTTCTTGTTGCACATTAAGTATTAGCTTCCGAAGGTATAAGTAACCTGGGTAGATAGACAGTAGTGCTAACAATTTACATTCAGTTCCCAGTGTTCCTTCTCTGGGTGTAGTTATTTCTGTCCATCATTGATCAACTGGAAGTGAGTTGGATCTTCTTTATGTTGAAGATTTCCACTTCCATCAGAATACATCCTCATACAGTATTGTTGTTGAAGTGTATAGTGATCTTCTGGTTCTGCTCATTTCACTCAGCAACAGTTGATTTAAGTCTCTCCAAGCCTCTCTGTATTCCTCCTGCTGGTCATTTCTTACAGAGCAATAATATTCCATAACCTTCATATACCACAATTTACCCAACCATTCTCCAATTGATGGGCATCCATTCAACTTCCAGTTTCTAGCTACAACAAAAAGAGCTGCCACAAACATTTTGGCACATACAGGTCCCTATCCGGTCTTTAGTATTTCTTCGGGATATAATCCCAATAAAAGCAATGCTGGGTCAAAAGGTATGCACAGTTTGACAACTTTTTGGGCATAGTTCCAAATTGCTCTCCAGAATGGCTGGATTCTTTCACAACTCCACCAACAATGTATCAGTGTCCCAGTTTTCCCACATCCCATCCAACATTCATCATTATTTGTTCCTATCATCTTAGCCAATCTGACAGGTGTGTAGTGGTACCCTTCGATCTTTTAATGTGTAGGCAGCCAGATCTTGCGTGACCCTTATTGTGGCCCCATGGTATTTGAATTGCTTTTTTCTAGCTGCTTGCAATATTCTTTCCTTTGTGTGGTAATTCTGCAGCTTTTTCACAATATTCCGTGGAGGTTTGTTTGTTTGTTTCTTTGTTTTTTTAATGGTCTTTTTCAGAAAGTATTAGATGAATTCTTTCCCTGCCTATTTTCCCTTCTGTTTCTATTATCTCTGGACAGTTCTCTTTGATGATTTCCTGTAAAATAGAATCTAGGCTCTTTTTTTGGTCATAGTTTTCGGGAAGTCCAATGATCCTCAGATTATCTCTCCAAGATGTATTTTCCAAGTGTTTAGATTTTCCCAGTAAGTTTTTGGCTTTGGCATTATTCTCCAGCTTTTTTTTTTTGTTTTGTTTTGTTTTGTTTTGTTTTGTTTTGTTTGACTGATTCTTGGGTTCTCAATGAATCATTCATTTCTATTTGTTCCATCCTGACTTTTAAGGAGTTATTTTCTTCATTCACATTTTTTAGTTCTTTTTGTATATGCCCAATTGAGTTTTTAAATGAATTATTTTGCTCTGTTGAATTTTTTTTTCATTTAACTAGTTTTTTAGAGAATTATTTTCTTTTTCTAATTCAGAAATCCTACTTTCTTGAGACTTTTTTATCTTTTGCAATTCAGAAATGCTACTTTCCTGTGATTTTTTAGCTTTTTCTAATTCACAAATTTTGTTTCCCTGAATCTTTTGTGAATTATTTATTTTTTCCAACTCAATTTTCAGAACATTGTTATTCTCTATCATAGCTTCTCTTTCCTTTCCCCATTTTTCTTCCAACTCTCTTAATTTTTTTAATAGTCTCTTCTAGTAGAGAGTTATGCGATGGGGGGCAGGAATCATTTCCCTTTAGGCTGTTATCCGCGGACTCTCTGCTATTAACTTCCTCAGGGTTAGATGCCTGCTATTTGTCTGTGTAGAAGGAATCAATGGTTCTCTTTAGCTTTTTATTCATATTTAAAAAATCTTTTGGGGTCAGTTCTTGGGGTAAGTAATTATTTATTTATTTCTTTACCAGCTTCCTCCCAGACCAGGTGGATGCAGTGGCTCCTGTGCCTGAGCTAAGAGAGAGCTCTGGGAGAGAGTTCCCCTCCCCTTCCCTGGAAGTGCCTCAGGAGTGATTAGTAGGGCTGGGGCTGTGCTATGAGGGTTGCCCAGTGAAGGACCCCGCTGTGTGTCCTAGAAACGTCCCTGAGGATTAAGACTGAATAGTAAGGGCAACACAAAGCCCAGCCAATGTGTCCCATGTGGCATGGATGTCAGCAGCTGATGTGAAAAGCCCCTGCACTCAAACTGGATGTGTCTGCCTGGAAACCGTAGTCCCTATTTCAAAGGTTCTGTTTCTCTGGGACTTCTGTGGCTGAGTTCCACAGTCTCCAGCCAAGCCCGGCACTATGTGAATTAGATGTTGCCTTGGGCTGTGTCCCCACTTTTCAAGGTCTTAACTACCCCAAGGTGAAGCCCTGGACAGCAGAAGTTGGCTTCACAACCTTGTTGAGATCTGTGAGGTCACTTCCAGATTGGGGTGGTTCTAGTATCTGGCTTTATATTTTAAAGTGGCTTGATTTCTCTTTTGATCTGCTGTTTTATAAGCAGAGTAGAGCTATCAGCCTGTGCCAGATTCCTTTATCTCTGTGACTTCTCTGATCCCAGAGTTCTCCCCAGCTGGATTGGTGCAGTGTGCTAGCACCTAACCGTCTGTGCTGGCCTTTTTTTTTTTTTTTTTTCCCCTCCCCTGGGAACAGACCTTTTCTGTTGAAACTCCAGATTCTCTTCAGCTGGTAAGGCGTGCTTCCAGTCCTTCTGGTTTCTGTCAGTGCAGCGTTATTTTTGAGGCTGATTTAACTAATTGGTAAAGAGGGAAGAAGGGAGCTCACAAAATCGCATGTATCTTCTCTGCCATCTTGGCTCCGCCCCTCCTTGAGAAAATCTTAATGATTTTTTTTTCTTTTCTTTTCTTTCCCCTGAGGCAATCGGGATTAAGTGAGTTGCCCAGGGTCACACAGATAAGAAGTATTAAATGTCTGAGATCAGATTTGTACCCAGGTCCTCCTGACTTCAGCACTGCACCACCTAGCTGCCCCAATTCTTAATTACTTTCAAAGTAAACCTTAAATTTTATTTTCTAACCAGGGTAATGAAATTGAATACTTCAAGTTAAAGATGACTCTTTCAACTTGAACTCCAAAAAGCACTGGAGGCAATTCTGAATGTTTTATTTAAGATTCATAAGCATCATAATATAAATGACAAATGTTGTAACATTCACCTCTATTCTGCTGTTCATTTGTTTCCTTTTCTGCTAACTAAAATATTAATTTGAAAAGCTGTATTTTGAACTATTAGAAAATGAATGTATAATAAAAAAGGTGAAAAATGGAAGAGTATAGCTCTTCATTTTCCCTTTTTAAATAAGTATTGTTAATTAATTTTCTCATAAGATATTTTTGAGGTGAATGCATTAATCTTGGAAACAAAGATTTTACATTTCTACATAGAATAGACTAAAGGATAAGCATATGTTTAGCAAAGTTCTTATTGTATGACTTTGAATTAGTACAAACATCTTCGACTCATTTTGTCATTTATGGGACTTGAAAAATTGACTTTTATTCTTCCTTCACAAAAATTTAAAAAAAAACAAAAAAAAAAGAAAAAAAAAAACTTCCAAGGGTAGAAACAAAGTGGTGGAGTAAAGATAGGAAACTGCTCGAGTTCTCCCAGTTTCTCTCAAAAACCACATTAAGCTAAGTCTCTGAGGCTGATGTAATGAAACCATTCTCTAGCTCAAGATAGGATGGAAAAACTTCAAGAAAGGTCAGTTTCTTTTTTTTTTTTATTGTTCTAGTGTTTTATTATTTTTAAGAATCTATATGACCACACATAGAAATGAAAAACACCCCAAACATATCTAAGATAAAAGGAAAAAGAAAAAAAGGCAGTAATTCTCATTCATTTATAATATTTGAATATCATTCTTTTCTACATTCCATTTTATTTTTTCTAAAACAGAATTAATATCAATTAACTGGCAGAACTTTGACTACCACAGAGAGCAAAACTTGGCCTCTAGATGCTGACTCTCAGAGGGAGGGGAAAAGATAGAAATGGATTATTTCCAGATTACATATTTTGTTTCCATAATGACCATAGTCCCTCTGCCTGACTTTTCTTATTTTCTGTTAATCTGTGCTGATTTGGGGAAAAACTGTTCCTAGGCTATATCCCATGGTTTTCTGTTACTGAGTTCAACCTCTACACTTCTTCCCAGTCTCCATAGGAGCACAGGTACCTCCTTTCTCAATATGACTGCACTAATATTTGGACTATTCTCTATTTTAGTGCAATTGTCTCCACTACCTTGACACTATTCTTCCCTCCAACTTAATTTTCCCCAGGCAAGAGAATTCCTAGTTATGGCTCTGTAGAGTGGCTTTGTTTGAATAGTGACATTCAATGGAAACTTTTCAATGAACTGTGTAGTCATTCCAAATTTCTTTCTTTTTTTAATTTATTAATTTTATAATTATACATTTTTGACAGTATCTATGCATGAGTAATTTTTTTTATAACATTATTCCTTGTATCCATTTTTCCAGAATTTCCCCTCCCTCCCTCCACTCCCTCCCCTGGATGACAGGCAATCCCATATATTTTACATGTATAACAGTATAATCTAGATACAATATATATGTGTAAATCCAATTTTCTTGTTGCACGTTAAGTATTGGATTCCGAAGGTATAAGTAACCTGGGTAGATAGACAGTAGTGCTAATATTTTACACTCAATTCCCAGTGTTCCTTCTCTGGGTGTAGTTGTTTCTGTCCATCATTGATCAGCTGGAAGTGAATTGGATCTTCTTTATGTTGAAGATATCCACTTCCATCAGAATACATCTTCATTCAGTATTGTTGTTGAAGTGTATAGTGATCTTCTGGTTCTGCTCATTTCACTCAGCATCAGTTCATGCAAGTCTCTCCAAGCCTTTCTGAATTCATCCTGCTGGTGATTTCTTACAGATCAATAATATTCCACAGCCTTCATATACCATAATTTACCCAACCATTCTCCAACTGATGGACATCCATTTATCTTCCAGTTTCTAGCTACAACAAAAAGAGCTGCCACAAACATTTTGGCACATACATGTCCCTTTCCCCTCCTCTGTATTTCTTTGGGATATAAGCCCAATAGAAGCAATGCTGGATCAAAGGGTATGCACAGTTTGATAACTTTTTGGGCATAGTTCCAAATTGTTCTTCAGAATGGTTGAATTCTTTCACAACTCCACCAACAATGTATTAGTGTCCCAGTGTTCCCACATCCCCTCTAACATTCATCATTATTTGTACCTGTCATCTTAGCCAATCTGACAGGTGTGTAGTGGTATCTCAGAGTTGTCTTAATTTTCATTTCTCTGATCAGTAGTGATTTGGAACACTCTTTCATATGAGTGGATATAGTTTCAATTTCATTATCTGAGAATTGTCTGTTCATATCCTTTGACCATTTATCAATTGGAGAATGGTTTGATTTCTTATAAATTAGGGTCTGTTCTCTATATATTTTGTAAATGAGACCTTTATCAGAACCTTTAACTATAAAAATATTTTCCGAATTTGTTACTTCCCTTCTAATCTTGTTTGAATTAGTATAGTTTGTACAGAAACTTTTTAGTTTGATGTAATCAAAGTCTTCTATTTTGTGATCAATAATGATCTCTAGTTCTCCTCTGGTCATGAATTCCTTCCTTCTCCACAGGTCTGAGAGGTAGACTATCCTCTGTTCCTCTAATCTATTTATGATCTCATTCTTCAAACCTAAATCATGGACCCATTTTGATCTTATCTTAGTATATGATGTTAAGTGTGGGTCCATATCTAATTTCTGGCATACTAATTTCTAGTTTTCCCAACAGTTTTTTTTTTCAAATAATGCATTTTTATCCCTAATGTTGGTATCTTTGGGTTTATCAAACACTAGATTGCTATAGTTGTACCCTTTTTTGTCCTTTGTATCTAATCTGTTCCCCTGATCGACTGGTCTGTTTCTTAGCCAACACCAAATGGTTTTGATGACTGCTGCTTTATAATATAGCTTTAGATCAGGTACACCTCGACCACATTCATCTGACTTTTTTTTCATTAATTCCCTTGAAATTCTCGACCTTTTATTCTTCCATATGAATTTTGTTGTTATTTTTTCTAGTACACTAAGATAGTTTCTTGGGAGTCTGCTTGGTATAGCACTAAATAAATAGATTAGTTTGGGGAGTATTGTCATCTTCATTATATTCTCTCAGCCTATCCATGAGCACTGAATGTATTTCCATTTATTTAAATCTGACTTTATTCTTGTGGCAAGTGCTTTGTAATTTTGCTCATATAATTCCTGACTTTTCTTTGGTAGTTGGAATCCCAAATATTTTATAATCTCGACATTTGTTTGGAATGGAATTTCTCTTTGTATCTCTTGCTGTTGCATTTTGTTGGTGATGTATAAAAATGCTGAGGATTTATGTGGATTTATTTTGTATCCAGCAACTTTGCTAAAGTTGTGAATTATTTCTAATAACTTTTTTTATTAAAAGCTCTGGGTTTCTCTAAGTATACCATCATGTCATCTGCAAAGAGCGACAGTTTGATTTCCTCATTACCTACTCTTATTCCTTTAATCTCTTTCTCTACTCTTATTGCCGAGGCTAACATTTCTAATACAATATTGAATGGTAATGGTGATAGTGGGCAAACTTGTTTCACTCCTGATCTTACTGGGAAAGGTCCCAGTTTATTTCCATTTCATATTATGCTTACTGACAGTCATAAATACTTGTTTCTGATTATTCTAAGCAATAGTCCATTTATTCCTATACTCTCAAGTGTTTTTAGTTCCATGAAATGCTGAGATGAAAGTATATTCCTTTCTATTGTCATTCAGTTTTCTCCAAAGGTCTATCATACCTAGTTTTTCTAATGTTCTATTTATTTTTTAAAATTTCTTTCTTTTTTGTTTTGTGGTTTAATTTGTCTAAATCTGTGAGGGCAAGTTTGAGATCTCCCACTATAATAGTTTTACTCTCTATTTCTTCTTGCAACTCTCTTAACTTTTCCTTTAGAAAGTTAGATGCTATACCACTTGGTATATATATATATATATATATATATATATATATATATATATATATATATATATATATGTTTAGTATTGATATGGCTTCATTGTTTATGCCACCTTTTCGCAGGATATAGTTTCCTTCCTTAACTCTTTAAATTAGATCAATTTCTTCTTTTGCTTGATCTGAGATAAGGATGGCTACCCCTGCTTTTTTGGCTTTACCTGAATCATAATAGATGCTGCTCCATCCTTTTTACCTTTACTCTGTATGTATCTCCCTGCTTTAAGTGTGTTTCCTGTAAACAACATAGTGCAGGGTTCTGACTTTTGATCCAGTCTGCTATCTGTCTCCCTTTGATGGGAGCGTTCATCCCATTCAAATTTACAGTTAAAATGACTAATTCTGTATTTCCTTCCATCATATTATCCCCAGATTATGCTTTTTTCCCTTGACCCCCCATGAACCCCTTCCCCAATATTTAATTTAAAGATCCCACTTGTGACGCCCAGCCCTCCCTTTTTAGTATCCCTTCCGCCTCCTTCCAAGTCCCTTCCCTTATTCCCCTTGTTTTTTCCCCTTTTCCTCTCCCCTCTTTTAACGAGATGAGAGAGAATTCTCTGAAAAACAAATATGTCTATTATTTACTCTTTGAGCCTCTTCTGATGAGAGTAAGATTCATACAATGTTTCTCCCCTTCTCTAAATTCCCTCAGATGTGGTATATTTTCTATGCCTCTTCCTGGGATGTAGTAGGGCATGGATATCAGCAGCTGATATGAAAAGCCCCTGCATTCAAACTGGAATTTTATGCCTGGAAACCACAATCCCTACTTCAAAGATTCCACTTCTCTGGGAGTTCTGCTTCTCTGGGAATTCTGTGGCTGCTAGAGTTCCCCAGCTTCAGGCCAAGCCTGGCCCTATGTGGATTAGATGTTGCCTCTGGCTGTGTCCCCACTGTTCAAGCTCTTAACCACCCCACGTTGAAGCCCAGGACAGCAGAAGGAGGCTTCATAGCCTTGCCGAGATCTGTTAGGTCACTTTCAAATTAAGGTTGTTCTAGGATCCAGCTTTATATTCTAAAGTGGCTTGATTTCTCTCCTGAACTGCTGTTTTATAATCAGAGAAGAGCTAATAGCCTGTGTCAGATTCCTCTATCTCAGTGGCTTCTCTGGTCCCAGAGTTCTCCCCAGCCCATTCAGCACAGTGTGCTAGCACCTAACTCTCTGTGCTGGCCTTTTTTCTTCCTCCCCTTGGAACTGACCCTTTCTGTAGAGCCTCCAGATTCTTTTCAGCTGGTAAATTTTGCTTCCAGTCCTTGTGGTTTCTATCAGTCCAGCATTATTTTTTGAGGCTGACTGAACTACTTGGCAATGAGGGAAGAAGGGAGCTTACAAATTCGCATAATCACATAAATCACATGATCACATGAAGAAACACAAAAGACCTATTTCAATCTAATAAATGAGCATTTTCAAAAACTTGATCTCATTGGTTTTGGCTCTGAAACAGAATAACTTAGTCATTCAGTTGGATATAGAAGTTTATCTAAAGTAAGTAAGAGGAGAAAAAAGAAAGAAAAAGGGAAGGGCAGGATAGAAGGGAGGATGGAGATAGGAGAGGTAAAGCTAAGAGAAGAGAGGAGGGGTGATAAAAGATAATATTTGCTGGGCTTGGTAAGAAAAAAAAAAGCATGTTTAAGGACAGAGTAGAAAGAGAAACTAAAAGTGTATATATGGGCAAAAGTAGGATGAAGAGAAGTAGAAATCTGGTAATTATATCTGTGATTGGAGAATGGTTGAACAAGTTGTGGTATATGAAGATAAAGAAATCTTACTGTTCTATAAAAATGATTTTAGAAAAGCATGGAAACTTTTACACAAACTGATGCTGATTGTTCTAAGCAGAAACAGGAATGCATTGTATACAATAACAATAAGAATGTGTGATGATAAACTCTGAAAGACTGTTCCTTTCAAAAAGGTTCAGTGATCCAAAGATATCCCAATAGACTTTGGACAGAAAATTCCATCTGCAACCAAAAAACAAAAAACAAAGGAGACTGAATGTAAATCAACATTCTGTTTTTTTTTTTTTTAATCTCTCCCATGATTTTTCCCTTTTGTTCTGATTATTCTCTCCCAAGATAATTCATAAAGCAATATGTATAAAACTAAATAAATTTAAAAACACCAATAGACTTGTATAAAAATAAAGAACAAAAGGAGCAGAATAAAGAGCACTTTTATATAGTAATAACAATATTGTTTTTAAAAACAATTTTGAGAAACTAAAAATTAAGTTCATTTTTAAATAGACAAAAATGACATTACTGATATGAAATCTCTTAATTATATATTTATCATCTTCTGAAATATTTGTTGACAGTTGTATTGATTAGAATTTTTAAAATATTTCAAAGTGTTCTACAATTAAAATATTGTTCATAATCTATATATTGTTTTCCTGTTTGGATTCATTCCACTTTGCATCAAATCATGCAAGCCTTCCTAGATTTCTCTGAAAACATTTTGTTGTTTTTATTTTTCCACTAAAAATGCATTTCATAGAGAGTTCTTGTATTCAAGATGATGAATGGGAAATATATTTTTTACA